>NC_051158.1:59499094-59618375 GCF_013339745.2 Dermacentor silvarum | reverse complement strand
GAACAAATTTCAGAATACTATGGTCTTTAACTACTTGATAAGCAAATGTGCAGACATTAAATTTCATTAGATTGTCAATATTCAGTATGTGCAGTTCCCGGTACAGATTAGTAACATGCGAACGTCGGTTGCTCCAGGTGAGAATGCGAATGGCTTGATTCTGTACATGTTGGAGGGAAGAAAGGTGGCAATGATATGTTTGACCCCAGGAAGCAATACAATAGTTTAGATGACTGTGAATGAATGCATAATATAAGGTGATCAAAGTAGACAAGTCAAAGTAACATCTAGCTTTTAGTAATACCCTAATACCATAAGAAGTTTTCCGCTGCAGCTCATTAATATGCAAATTCAATTTTAAGCGGGAATTAAGCTTGATACCAAGGAAGGAACAATGATCTGATAGATGAATTGGATGCTTGTTTATAAAGAGAGGCATGACTTGCGTGTTATTTATTGACCTGGAATTGAAAACTAAAAACTTACTTTTGGAGGGATTTATCAAGAGCTTGTTTTTAGGACACCATGCACTAACGTTATTAAGTTCTGCATTAAGGGTTGTTGTAAGGCTGCTTAGAGAATTATTGGAACATAAGATAGTCGTGTCGTCAGCATATAAGATGCGTTCTGATAGTGTGGTTAGACACTGTGGAAGGTCATTATTGTATAATAGAAATAAAAGTGGACCCAGAATTGAGCCTTGCGGAACGCCGATATTAATTATTTTTTTAGTGGAATAGATGCCGGAGATGGATATTAATTGCTCACGATCACACAAGTAACTGCGGAAAAGATTGAGAGAGTTGGCACTAATGCCATAAGATGCATGTTTAGAAAACAGAATGTCATGATTAAGTGTATCAAAGGCTTTCGTAAAATCTAAGAAAACAGAACCAACGAAGTTACCATTGTCAATTTCTAGTTTACATTTTTCTGTGAAGTAAATTAGGGCTAGGTTAGTCGAGTATCCTTGTCTAAACCCAAATTGTTTCGGATGAAATAGGTTATATTTTGTTAAGTAGCTAGACAGGCGAACATGTATTAGTTTTTCAATTACTTTGCTAAAAAAGGGGAGAATGGATATCGGCCTATAATTAGAAATCAAGCATCTGTCACCTTTTTTAAATACCGGAATAACCTTACTCATTTTTAACTCACGGGGAAATAGACCGGTTTCAAAAATTAGATTGACTATGTATGTGAGTACATCCGCAATATCATCAGCAATCATTTTCACATGGTTAGCAGAAATGTTATCGATACCTGCGCTAGAGGATTTTATACCAGTAATTGTTCTTCTTACCTCCTCTGGGGTAGCAGGAAAAAGAAAAAATGAGTGACCACAATGATCAAGTGCGTCATGCGTACTGGATGGGACAGGTATGGGAGAGGAGAAGTAATAACTAAATGCATTAGCGATATCTAATGCGTTAGATATTACTGATCCTTCATGATGAATGTTGGCAACAGGCGGATTAATGGTTTTATTGAGAAAGGAATTGATCAAGCGCCATTGTTTTTTTATGTCTGAACCAGTACAATTAATTACATTTTCATAATAACGCTTTTTAGCATCCTTCATTACAGCATTCAGTGTGTTACAATACTGCTTATAACGATCAAGTAGATGCACATTAAATGGTTGTCTTTTGTTTTTTATATAAGTTATCTTTCTTACGTAGGCTATTAAGTAGTCCCTTTGTTAACCATGGGTTTCTAGGGGAAGAATAACGTTTATGGCACTGTACACATGTTGTCGATGAAGATACGCAATTGGATATTACAGAGATGAAAGCGGTGTATGCCGATTCAGCATTATTCATTAACGTGACACAAGACCAATCGGAATTAGATACCATTGCTTTAAATTTGTCGCGATCAAACTTATTCTTAACAAAGCTTACGCTATTAATGCGAGGACTGTTCTCAAAGCAAAGTGCAACTGGGAAATGATCTGTAATATTGCTTTGAAGAATGAATTCGGAGGGAGGATGAAGAAGGTTCGAAAGCGCATGGTCAATAAGTGTTCCCAAACCATTATTAGTGCAACGGGTGGGAAGGGAGAGAAGAGATTCAAGACCATAACCTTGGAAACAGCTGACATACTGAGTTAGATAAGAGGAGGATGCATCAAGTAAATTGATGTTAATGTCACCTAAGATGATAACGGACTTTTTTCCTTTGAAAGAATGTCAAGAATAGTGTCAAGTGCTTCACAAAAAGCAGAAATTGGTGAATGTGGTGATCGATAAATGGTACCAAAGACAATATTATTATCAATGCCTATTACAGAGTGGTCAACCTCAATCCACACAGACTCACAATCACAGATATTTAAGTGAAGATCAAGCCTACGCTTGTATCTAATGTCAGACCGAATAAACATGGCTGAGCCACCATGTTGTGATGAAAAGCGATTGCAATATTCTGCATTGTATGATGGGAAACCATAAAGATTTTTATCGAAATCACTCAGCCATGTCTCAGAAACACATATAATTGAGAAAGAATGAAGACAAGAAGACAATAGTATCTGATAATCGCGAAAATGTTTGCGAAGACTGCGTGAATGGAAATGAATCGCTGAATGATGCTTATGCGAAAAGTAGGATTGGACATCGTTAACGGAAATGTACGACATGCGATCAGATCAGAATACGAGGAACCGAGGAAACAAAAAGAAAAAAAAAGAGAAAACCTGGTCAAATTAACCAAAAGTCGCAAGGTCCGAGTCACTCTTTATGCGAAAAACTTTGCTATCAGTAGATTGCCTTGCCTTGATGACGCAATCATCAGTCCACAAAAAAGCCACTTTTTTTCTTTCTTCAGTTGCAAGGCCTCGCTGAACAATTGCTTATTCTGTGGAGTGAGGTGGTCATTGACAGAAACAGCTTTGCCTCGTGCTTTGCTGAAGCCAATGTCACTAGTGTTAAGGCGTGCCTTTCGGGCTTTGCCTATGAACTCGGTTTTCAAGGCGCGAGAGTGAAATCGGACAAGCAAGTGCTTTGTATCAGAAGCAGACGGAACACGATGAATGACATCAATATCATTAGCAGAAACAGGACATTCTAGTTTAGAGGCAATAGTTTGAAGAATTGGGATATACTTTCTACAGGAATATGGCGCAATTATTGACCTCCGCAAACGCTGCATCACTTTCTAACAAAGAGGGCAACAGCAGAAACCGATGCCATTGGACGCTGATCCGTACTTCGCGTTTCGGACGACAGCATCAAGATACCGCCACGTACGAGTGTGATAGTTTCGTTCAAGTTGGACGAGCTACGAGACAGTGAAGCCGTTGTAGGAAGCAACATTTCTCTGTTGCTGACCCAAGGTATTTGTGTAGTGCGAAGCCTTTTTGAACTTCGTGATTACGAGACAGTGGTCTTCCTTACCAACTTTACCTTTGAGCATCGGTACATTTTTCGTGGCACTGCCGTCGCCTACGCCGAACCATCAGCGGACATCGTCGACCGTTTTGCTTCTGAACTGAGCACAGATGACGGTTCGCTCAGAGGCATCGATGTACACTCCGAGCTTATAGAAGACCAAAAGAGCGCACTGCAGGAACTCTTGAACTATTTCCAGGCGTGAGTCACTCGGCCTACTGAGGTGGGCCACATGCCAATCACGAAGCTCCGAATAACAACGTACGACGGCGCACGCTCCATAACGTAACAGCCCAATCGTGTCTCGCCGAAAGAACGTGAGTCAATTCAAGCCCAACTCAAGGAGATGCTAGATGATGGCGTCATTCAGCCTTCGCACAATCCGTGGTCCTCCCCCTTCATTCTTATCAAGAAAAAAGATGGAATATTTCGTTTCTGTGTTCATAATAGGCGCCTCAACGATGTTAACAAGACGGACGTGTACCCGCTACAACATATCGATGACTCTTTTGAGTGGTTGCTGCAAGCTAAGTATTTTGCATCTCTTAATATAAAGAGCCGTTACTGGCAAATTGAGGTCGATGAACGACACCACTTTCATCACTCCAGAGGGCCTTTACGAATTCAGAGTACATATATATATATATATATATATATATTGTTACGGTGAAGGGAAAGAAGAAGGTGACGCGAACAAGAGGAAGACGAAGTCTCTGGCCGTTGCCTGAACGCCATATTTCTTCCCTTGTAAATATACATCCTTCTACACTCGTGGGCCTGCTTTCTTCCTGCAACATTTTGGTGGAGGTGCTTTTGCCGACATCGCTCGCCCTCTCACTGACCTTCTTAAGAAAGATGTCTCTTTCTCTTGGGGACCACTGCAGGAGCAAGCCTTCTCTACCCTGATCGAGCGGCTTACAACCTCCCCGATTCTGTCACACTTTGACCCTTCTGCGCCTACTGAAGTACGAACTGACGCGAGTGGTTATGGCATCGGCACTGTCCTCGCTCAACGTCAACCGGGCCACGACCGTGTCATCGCTTACGCCACCCGCCTTCTTTCCACGCCCGAGCGAAATTACTCCATCACTGAGAGGGAATGCCTCGCGCTCGTATGGGCGGTCGCGAAATTTCGGCCGTACCTTTTCGGTCGGAGCTTCTGCGTCGTAACCGATCATTACGCCCGCTGCTGGCTCTCCTCTTTGAAGGACCCAACTGGACGACTTGCACGTTGGGCATTGCGTCTACAAGAATATACATTTTCTATTACGTATAAGTCTGGGCGCCTGCATAAAGACGCTGACTGCCTGTCCCGCAATCCCGTGGATCAACCGGACGATACCGATGCAGACTCGGACATCAGTATTCTGTCTCTCTCCGGCTTTCTCCATATTGGCGACGAGCAACGCCAAGATCCTGTTCTTCGAACACTTATGGAACGCCTCAGCTCCTCGCCTAATGACCCGTCTCTGCGGATGTTCACCTTGCGCGATGGAACTTTATACCGCCGTAGTGTTCGTCCTGATGGCCCGGAGCTGCTCCTAGTCGTTCCAAAGCAGCTTCGTCTGGCCGTGCTCCAGCAACTTCACGACGCTCCTACTGCTGGACATCTGGGCATCACTCGTACTTACGACCGCCTGCGGCGCCGCTTCTTCTGGCCCGGCATTTATCGCTCTGTGCGCCGTTATGTCACTTCTTGCGACCTGTGTCAGCGCCGCAAGACGCCTGCTATGCCTCCTGCTGGTTTGCTTCAACCAATTGCTATCCCTACAGAGCCCTTTTTCCGTGTGGGCCTCGACCTCCTTGGCCCCTTTCCGATTTCTATGAAAGGAAACAAATGGATTGCTGTAGCAACAGATTATGCCATGAGATATGCCATTACACGAGCGATGCCAACCAGCTGCGCTACAGATGTCGCCGACTTCCTACTATACGACGTCATCCTGCACCACGGCGCCCCTCGCCAGTTACTCACGGATCGCGGCCGCTACTTTCTCTCGAAGATCGTCGATGATCTGCTCCGCTCCTGTTCTACAGAACACCAGCTCGCTACCGCATACCACCCTCAAACGAACGGCCTCACCGAACGACTCAACCGCACACTAACCGAAATGCTGGCCCTGTACGTTTCCGACGATCACCGCGACTGGGACGTCGCTTTACCGTACATCACTTTCGCATACAACTCATCCCGTCACGATACTGCCGGATTCTCCCCATTTTACCTTTTGTATGGCCGCGACCCCACCTTGCCCTTCGACACGTTGCTACCTTCCGCAGTACAATCACCCAGCACTGGTTACGCTCGCGATGCTATTGCCTTAGCCGCCCAGGCCCGAGAGGTCGCCCGTCATCGCCTCACAGTCTCGCAAGCTTCTCAAAAACGACGCTACGACCTTCGGCACCGAGACCAGCATTTTTCACCTGGTTCCCTTGTCCTTCTCTGGACGCCTTCACGTCGAGTCGGCTTGTCGGAAAAACTCCTTTCCCGTTATTCTGGTCCATACCAGATCTTACGACAACTGTCCGACGTGACATACGAGATCGCCCCAGTCGGTCAGCCTTCAGTGTCTCCCAACGTCACCAGCGATGTTGTTCAAGTCGCCAGGCTCAAGCCCTATGTCTCCCCATTAAGCGACGCTCCATAACCTGCACCGGGACGGAGCTAACCCCACCGGGAGGGTGATGTTACGGTGAAGGGAAAGAAGAAGGTGACGCGAACCAGAGGAAGACGAAGTCTCTGGCCGTTGCCTGAACGCCATATTTCTTCGCTTGTAAATATACATCCTTCTACACTCCTGGGCCTGCTTTCTTCCTGCAAGAATATATATATATATATATATATATATATATATATATATATACTTTCGGCCTTTGTTCTGAACCAGCAACTTCCAAGCGAATGACGGACAACGTTCTAGCTGGTCTGAAGTGGCAAAGCTACCTGGTCTACCTCGTCTACGTGATTATTCTTTCGGTGACATTTGACGAACATCTGAAACGACTGCGGCAAGTTCTCGAAGCCATTCCATCAGTTAACCTCACCCTTAATCATCAGAAATGTCACTTCGGCTACAAGAAGCTAATGTACCTTGGACACGTGCTCAGAGCGGAAGGCACTAGCCCCGATTTCTAGAAAACTGTCGCTCTAGTCACTTTTCCAACATCTACCGACAAGAAAGGTGTCCGATGCTTCCTGGGTATTTGTGTATACTACCGGCGTTCTATCGAAAATTGTTTGAAGATAGCGGAACTGCTGACTCCCCTCGCGCGAGGTGATGCATCTTTCGTCTAGACTTGATGGCAAGAGACCGCTTTCACCGAGCTTCGATAGCGCCTGGTGTCAGCTCCCGGTCTGGCACACATTGACGTGGAGACAGACATGGAAGTCCATATCGACGCCAGCAACGTTGGTCTTGGTGAGGTGCTTGTACAATGGCAGGAAGGCATTGAAAGAGTTATCCCCTATGCAAGTTCGCACACTATCACGTGCAGAGACCAACTACACCACCACGGAGCAAGAGTGCCTTACCGTCGTGTGGGTGTTGGCTAAATTTCTACCTTACCTTTGCGGCCTCCTATTCAAAGTTGCGACAGATCATCACTGGTGATGCTGGCTTGCATCACTAGTGATGTCCCGTGGGACCCTTCTGGACCACTGGCATGGTGGAGTCTACGATTGCAGGAGTATGACTTGACCATCCTGTACAAGTCCGGCCGCATACGCGAAGACGCTGACGCACTATCGCGAGCCCCAATCGACACTACCAATCAAGACATTGAGGCTGACGGTGCTTTTCTTCGGGCCGTAAACGTAACTAATTTGTCCACAAGGCAGCGCGCAGACGACGCATTGCGACCTATATTCGAACACCTGGAAGGAAAAAACCAGCACAGCCGATATTGTCGTAGGAGGCGAAGAACATCACCCAGTATGACGGTACAACAACAACAAACAGAAGCTCTATATTCAAGGCCCAAGAATTGGCAGCGCCAACTTTATCTTCTCCGGAGAGAGACATGCTTGCGCTCGTGTCGCTTACTTCATTGACTTTTTTAGTCGTGACAATATCCTTAACTAGCAACAAAGCAAGCGTCCTTAACCAGAGTACATTGTTCTTAAGCCACACGTCTCACTGGATCCATTATTTCTATAAGTCTACATGAGACTATTCCAAGCATTCTTTGAATCTTTTGTGTCGTCAAAGCGAAGGCTTACCTTTATTGAGCCCGACAGATATGGCGAAAGAACCTCCGCACCGTCAAAACTGATGTGCCCACACCACGATGTAGATGAAGGGCACACATATGACGCTGATAATATATGATGAAGAAGTGCACAATAAATGCCCACACTAATTTCCCGCACGCGAGAGCGGCCATCTAGGCCGCAGCCTAAAGGTACGGAACGCCGCGTGAAGCGTTTCATACGAGAAACGTGGACCACTTCGGTAGAGCGGCAACAGCGGTCAGTTGGAGGGAAAAAAAGGTACCACACGATGATTACCATGAGAAGTGTTTTCCAGGGCCGTGCATAGGCCAATAAATGAGAACTGAAACTTCTCACACAACCTAGGAGAGTGAACTGGTGTCCAGAGCAGCACTTTATCGACCGGCTGGTATAAAACTACGCGATGATTACCATGAGAAGCGTCTGTAATTTTCTGAATCTGTGTGGATGATTGTATTGTACATTGTTGGCAGAGTGCATAATTGCGCAGTATATTGAAGCTCTAGCAAGTACTACACAGTGTGTACTTTACTTGGGGCAACGCTGCTTCAGCGCGATATTTGTGTGGGTCACATTCAGCAAATCCAGCGAGGTCGGCATTAAGTATGTTCTGTTAAGGCCGGCATTGGTCTGATGATGCTGTTTCAAAACCTTGCAATGCCCTGATGAGTTTGATGTTGGGCAGTGGCAGCGCAGACGTTGAGCCTAAATTGTGCAAGTCTGTCTGAGGAAGTCTTATTTAAAATGCTTGCATACCACTGTTAAAATATTTCTACACCTTTAGAGATCGGCAATATTTATTGATAAAGTTATGACTCTTCTACGTTTTCGCATCATGTAAAAAATAATGGGACAAAAATAATAGCCCTGCAGTGGATAAGACAAGGTGCAATCAAAGAAATTTCACTTCAAGGATATTGTACACAGGTGAGAATAGGCATGTTAGGTTCATATTTGTTCCATGATTAGCTCTATATTCTGTTAAGTAGGGTGTCATCCTTTCGCAAGGAACTAAACAATATTATTTTGAAGTACGAGTGTTGATTTTAGGAATACCGAAAAGGAACCGGTTTCGATTACTTTACTTGCCAACGAAGATGGGCGCTAAAATATTACATCGTGGTATGTACAGATGGCCTGGTAAACTACACTCGAGCACAATTGAATTACCGCATAATCTATTACAACAATGTATCTATGGTTCAGGGGAACACCATGCCAACCGTATCGGGTGAGTGTATTTTATGTACTTTTTCAACCTTTAATCCATGCTACCAGTCGTGCGTCGTGGCATACAGTAAGACATTGTTTGCAAGAGGCAGTACATACCAGTTTGCAGAATTTTTCCCTGGCGGAAACTATACACACGAACCAAATTATTTGATAATGAAATGAATAATTCTACGCAGGCAAACTACCCACAGGTAATTTCGCTCCTGAAAGTATTGGAAATGTCTCCTTATTGCTAGTTTATGCTGTGGCGCTGTAAAAAAATCTCATGTTATGCAGCGCGTTCGTCAAAATATATAAAATACACCAATTAGTAAAAAAACTTCACATTCTTTTTTCGCCATCCTCTTCTGCGGCGGAATTCACTAAGCGAACTTTAGCACCTATATTGGCTCAATCTTACGAAAAAAGCGCATTCACAAAGCTAAAACTGTTCTTAAAATCAGCACGCTTACGATGCCCGCCGCTGCAAGGACAAGCGCTGTAGTCGAAAAAATGTGTATATTTAACTGTAGCACAGGTGCGAACTTCAGTACTTCCGCCAATAGCAAGCGTAAGTCGATTGACAAAACCTAAACAGACGTCGCAGGTGACGACTTAAGAAAGCATTCCTACGATATCGGTGTAGCAGTCTTACGAACATCATTGTGTATCTGCGCCGCTCGAGCTGACGCAGGTAAGCGTTGGAACACGCTGTTGCGGCTGATTGGCCAGAGGCCGCAACTGATAGCCGAGGATGGCGCGTGCTTATATCTTTGTTGCGCACTCTGATTTGTCATCTCAAGGTGCATTAAGTATTTTCAGTGCATAATTGTTTAGATCGTGCGCCGCTGCGGAAGGCAGTAACATTAATGCTGTGAGGCGAACTTCTGCCTCTCTGATAGTCTGTGCTTCTGTATGCGTGCAGTAGGCGGAATTTTCATACTCATCATGACACACTATTGGGTGGTAGCAAACACAAGTGCTCTTTCGTCCCTGGCACCCGTGAAGTGTCTGGAGCACCGTTCTGTCGTATTCTTTGTTTAACAGCGAATGTGCTCTAACTAACCGTAAAAAGTACCGCCTGCTGCCACAAAACCTCGCCGAGCTATGACTTCACTGCGTTGCCTAGCAACCACCTCCTGGAGCGGCGTGTGCCTCGCCTTCTCTCCGTGCCCTCTACATCTTTCATGACATTGGACGTTATGGAGAGGGAAGGAGAGCATGCGCGTGGCGCGCACAATGCTTGGGAGAGGGAAAGAGAAAATGAGAGCGAGATAGAGAAATAAATTGTAGCATCACCAACGAGTGAAAGCGCAGAGCTGCTGCCGACGCCGCCCGCGTTTCCCCGTTTCATGCATTCGCACCGGGGGAAACGCGGGCGGTGTTTGCAGCAGCTCGGCAGCAGCTCAGAGAAACTGCGCGCAATCGGTCTCCGCCGACAGGCCGAGATCTGCGCATGCGCCTTGATAACGTTTCAATGTGCGAATGCGATGATCTTGAGACAACAGTGTGCGCGTGCGGTGCGGCGCTCGATGCGTAGAAGCCATGGGACACCCACAGATAGTTCGTACTCCCGAAGAAGAGGCCGCGCTTCACGAAACAATGCTCGCTGCTAAGCGGGAAAGGCAGCGTCAGCGGCAAGCCGATCCTGAGTACGCAGCCTTGCTCGCTGCTAAGCGGGAGAGTTAGCAGCAACGGCAAGCTGATCATGAGTACGCAGCCAGAGATGCCGAGACCAAGAGGCAGCGACGACGTGGACTCCGAATACGCTAGCCGTGAACCAGAGCGGAAGGCTACGTACAGTCGCAATCTTTTTGAGGGTGAACACGGGAGCGCGTGGCTTTCTATATCACCAGCGCTTCAGACGGCAGCCACAATATCTGCGCGCATTCTCGGGGAGGGTAGGCTCCTTTCGTGCGCATTACGTCATCGCAGCGCGCGCGTGTCGTCTCCTAGCAGGTTTTTCCTCTCAATAGGAACCAAATTATGACAGAAACCACGAGTTTGATGCTTTTAATTCAGAACGTTATGCTTCTTATTCTTGGCGTTATTGTAATTACTTTAACTTTTCACTTCGTTTAGTTTTCCTTCTGCTGTGTTCCTATCGTACAAAGAGCAGGCAAGAGAACACAAACGTCTGAATTTTTATTTGGTGCAAGTTCAAGAAAAGATTCATCCGCTTAGAAGTAGTATTAGTAAGCAGGAATAATTTTCTCTTTGATGATGTTAGTATTTTGTCATACAACCCTTTGCGGAAACGACTGCTGCCATCCTAGAGGGCAGTGACCCGTACAGCGCTGGCACAAAGTCATGATGTGCTCGAAGATCCTCCCATTCTTGTCGAACGGCTGCCCACAGCTCGTCCCCACTCGTCGGGCGGACGGGTTTTCGCACCATGGCTGCTTTGATGTACCTCCAAACATTTTCGCAGATGTTCATGTCAGCGCCTTTCGCCGGCCAGGAAAGCATGCTGATGCTGCGATTTTCTATATGTTCCTTGACACCTTTTTCCCTGTGAACCGGCGCCATGTCATGTTGAAACATAAAGTCGGCATCGGGAAAGACGCTGTGGGCGTAGGGCAGCAACACATTGTCCAAAATTTCTGTGCAATATCGCTGCGATGTAAGGGCACCTTCTATGCGACGCAGAGGCCCGAGACCATGCTTTGACACCGCGCCCCACACGTTCACGCAGGTTCGGCCACTCGCGGCGACTCCCTGCACATTGGCTGGCTCGTAACTGCATGTAAATCGTATTTTTGACCATCCTTCGCAACATCAAACGTGCATTAAGAAAAGTTTCTTACCGTGTGCCTCTGGTTCGCCAAACTCGCATCCGTTGGTCTTGGCGAGTTTTAAACGTCGACTCATCCGAGGAGATCACTCGGCCCCAGTGATCTGCTATCCATGAGGCGTGTGCTTCGGCAAACTGGAGACGTGACTTCTTGTTCTAAGCAGTGACGACTGGCTTTCGTGCAGCTACAGAATTTCTCAGTCCAGCACTTCGGAGGCGTCGCCGGACCGTAGCAATTGGGAAGCGTCCACATCTCGCTGCTCCCGCACTTGCCTCGCGGACTGGAACGGGTTCTCGACGACACAGCTACCATAAGCACGTCTTCCGCCTCCGTCGTTGCCTTTGGTCGACGCCTGTGGGGGGTATCACAGAGTCAGCCTTCCTTTCTGAATGCCTGAATAATCCTGTTGACGGTCTTTAGCGGCCTGTGCACGAGAGCACCGATGGAGCGCTGTGAATATCCCTTGAGCGAATATTGTATGATTTTCCACCTCTATACTTCGGGAACGTGGGCCATGCTGAAATTCAGTTGCTCCTCTGACATATGCGGTAATGTGCAAGAATATATATACACGTCTCAAAGACGGAAGCCGCTTTTTAAATACGCCCACAAGTGTCATGAGCATGCGTGGCCTGGCTACAGATCAACAATGATCTTGAGAACGCCCACAAAACATTACATACGTTTTCAAGTTTAATGATGCATCGTGGGGAGCGTAATGCGAAGTTCAACGTCGTCACCAATCCCGAACCGTACGGCTACCTTATTGCGGTACGCGCGCCGCAGACCACACGCACTTGCTTGCGTGACGCAATGCGCACGGAGGGAGAATTTGCGCACGCCGGACACACTGCGCATGAGCAATGCTTCTCGTTGCCGCCGCTGAACTACGCTGTGAGCTCAGAAGGCCTAGGGAGCCTACATTCAAGCGCCGTTTTAGGGTGGTGACAACACCAAAATTTTGACTGATATTTACCGCCAAATTTGGTGGGAAGCGTGTGGGATCGGCTTTTGTTCAACTCGAACCTTCCGTCTACGTTCAACTCGGTTCGGTCCGTCGAGACCGAACCGAGTTGAACAAAGCTGCGAGACAGCTTCCCCTATCGACAGGAATGGCCAAACTCAAGCGAGAGGAACTCACGTTCAAAGCGAGCAGCCAAGTTACAACCTAGCATCAGCGGTAATAAGCCCCTACGATCGCCCAGCTTCGCTGTTTCAAGCCTAGCATGGCCGAGTGCAAGCTTAGGCCTTTTATTTTTCAAGTTTTAGCTTTACATTGCTCAAAGGGCTGCGGTTGATTATTTTTACAACGCTTTGAGGCTATAATTCTTCATGCGAGTTGAAACAATGAAAAAACGCCTAAACGTTTAAACTTTTCAAAACTTGTTGCTCCTGCACAATTCGCTGTCGTCTTCTGTGCTGTTAGCCCCAGCCTCCTATAATATAGCCCGTTGTTTTAATTCGACACCAAGTGGAAGGGACTTAGTGTCTGTGCCCACGGTGTTGCACATTCTGTAGCCTACGATGTGAACTGACGTATGCACACGACGGAGGGCAATCCTCTCTGAGATATGAAGCCCGACGTCAATACAATGACAAAAGAAATGGCGTATAAAATCACGTAACACCACAGTGATGCTGTGAACTAAAATACATCGCACGAACGACGCGAATAATTGTCGCATGCATCCAAAAACCCGCATGCACACACACACACACACACACACACACACACACACACACACACACACACACACACACACACACACACACACACACACACACACACACACACACACACACACACACACGCACACACACACACGCACACACGCACACACACACACGCACACGCACACACACACACATTTATGTTTACAACAAAAATGACGCGTATAACTGGAGACACTGTGTTGGTAAAAACAAATGCAGCATAACGCTCCTAAAGACGCCACTACGTTCTTATTTTGCATGCACAAAGCCTGTACAGGCAGCAGCCGATGGTAAAAGTAGACGGAAAAAAATAGAAGAAAAGCGACAGCAGACGACAGCCATCGTCTTCCTAGGATTAGCCGGAGATGCTTATTCTAAACCCCAGTCTAACATCAGTCCTGCGCGAAATGACGTCACTCACTTCTTTCAGTCGCTTCGTGGGATGTTCTTTCTATAGTTTCCTTCTCTCACTTACTCTCACCTAAGAAACCCATTATATGCGTTTGTGCATGCCCCCCCCCCCCCCCCCCCAGCGCAAGAATTTTCGTCCAGCCGGCGCTAGTCTTACGGTGCTCCGCGCCTGCTGCGCAGTAGTCAGGTCAATAAGACGGCGCGAAAAAAGCCGGTCACAGTGGCCTGGTATCGCGAAGTGAACAATGTGAAGCGTGCCCGTCGCTAATCGCGGTCACTAAAACGCGCCGTATCAGCAAGATCAGCATCTACGTCGCTCCAATTATGCTCCCTTGTGCCCTTTCCCGGTGGCGTCCAGTTCGATCACTTTAATCAGTGCGTTTGGACCAAGCTGCGACATTTGTAGGTAATTAGCGCCGTAAGTGCATATCGTATAGATTGTACTGAAGTATTGAACGAACTTCACACCAAGGCCGTGGTGCTTGAGGCCTACAGCTGCCAACTCATTAATTATTTCATATATGTGTAACTTATTCCATATTAGGCTTCAGCCACAGCGCACGTATCCGCAAGTTCTCAGGCTTCGACTTGCCTCAGTGATAGTTATGGCTTAACATTTTTAATTAGCCGAAGAAAAGTGGAAAAATACTAATCGATCAAATGGTCAAGCAAGGAGACACAATCTCCCCAGTTATATTAATTGCATGCTTAGAATTATTCAACCTATCACTAGGGAGGATAAAGGGCGATGATCAACGGCGAATATGTCAAGAACCTTCAGCTTGCCGATGACATTGTCCCGTTCAGCAACGCTCGGGACACATTTCAACAATTTATAGAGGACCTTAACTGAGAAAGTGTAAGAGTAGGTTAACAAATTGAGGTAATGTTGAATAACCTGCCAAGCGAACAAGAATCTGTGATCGGCAGTCAGGCTCTAGAGTATGTACAGGAGTAAGATTATCTTGATCAATTACTCACGGGGAACCCTGATCACGAGACGGAAATTTACAGAAGAATGAAAATGGGTTGGAGCGCATACAGCCCGCAGTACCAAATCGTGACCGGGAATTCACCGCTGTCGTTGAAAAGTAAAGTGTACAATCATTTCATTCTTTAAGTACTATCATATGAGGAAGAAAGTTCGAGGTTAGCAATGACACGTGAGAAAGAGTTAAGGAGCGCTCAAACAAGCGATGGGACGAAAACTGTTATGCCTATATAACGCTAAGACAGAGGAAGACAGCGGTGTGAATCTGAGAGCAAACGGGCGTAGTGGTAGTTGAAATTAGGGGGGAAAATAGGAGCTGGGCAGGAGGGGAAGGGATGAGCTCAGTTGTGCTTTCTTGTGTACGACAGTTTATTTACTAGTTACAACTTTGTCGCCTAACAAAACATGAAAAGCTATCGTCTACAGAAAAGTTGCATAAAGCAGATAAATACAGGGTGTTTCACGTAAGTTGAGCCAAACTTAAAAAATATGCAAATGCCACGTGTCGGGACCGAACCAAGATAATGTTGTTTGCCGTCGCTTAGAGATACTCGGATTATTTTTCGCATTGCACCTAATGAAATATTTCGTCCTAATTAATCAATCAACTTGTCAATTATGTTAATTAGATTAAAAGTGTCAATTAGAAAATCGCAGAGTCACAAGAAACATTCCAAATACAGCTTTCTGTTGCTGATTACGTGCTACGTGAAAGTGTTTTCCGAACGTGAAAGAAGCCCGCGAATAAACGCAATATTGTCACGTGACTGGCCGCTCGAGCCACTTTTTATATATGTTTTTTTATATCTGCAGAACAAGCGCTATGCTCTGTCTGGGTGAAGGAGAACTTCACACTAGAAGAACAAATTCCTTTCATGGCAAATTTGACTTTTCAAACAAACTGCAAACATCCATTATTCTTTGGCTACCCCGATACCTGCAGCAAGTCGTGAAATACTGGTGGAACGCGAATAAAATTTCTTGACGGAAATCATTACAGGTGTTACTGTCCAATAATTTACTGCAGGACGGATTCTGCCAAACACATGAGTAATTTATGCAGCTGTGCAGCATATGAAACAGCACGCACATTGTGTGGCCGGCATCAATTCCTCCTGGCAATAAAACGACCCCACCGGCCAGCTTCACGACGCCACCACTGCCGTGGTGCAGGCTGGTACTTGTAGTCATCCGGCCGTAACAGCCGCATGTACGCCCTGTTTCCGAACGATTTTTGGCAATTTTTGGCACGCATCTCTGGAATTACATCCAGGATGCGCGCCTTACACTACACACAGACCCAGTCACCCCTACTAGAATTGGCAGGCGCACACAGGTTGACACATCTCCAGACCTGACGCTCACAAAGTATATAGGACAAGTGACATGGCAAAACACTATGACTAACCTAGGTAGCGACCACTACATAGTGGCTACTACTATAACTGCCAAGAACCTCAGAGGTAGAGGCAGGAAACCGGTCCAAATTACGGACTGGGACAAATTCAGACAACTCAGGGATCAAACCGCAGGGAATGAGATAAGTAACCTAGATGAATGGGTGAAACACCTCATCCATGATGTTAAAACATTAACGAAATCAATCCCATCTTCAGAGGCACCAAAAATTGTGGCCAATCGGCTGCTACATATGTGGGAAGCATACGACAGTCTGCAGAGAAGGTGGCAAACGCAGAAACTCAATCGGCCACTGCGCATTAAAATTGCAAAGCTATCCAAAGAGATAGAAGATTATGCACAACAGCTTGCCAGGCAACAGTGGCGCCAAGTCTGTGACCAAATGATTGGCAAACTTGGACTCAAGGATACTTGGCACCTCCTCAGACACCTGCTAGATCCCGCGACCAGCAAAATAGCGCACTGTAAGAACATCATTAGACTAGTGCATAATCATGCGCTCACAGATATAGAACTCGTCGAGGAACTCAGACAGAGATACCTAGACACATCAAACAAAGTCTCTCTGCCGAGCTACTTGGGCGCCCCGAACCACAAACTGGATGAGGAAATCCAAGAGTCTGAAGCGCGAGCAGCGCTTCAAAGACTTCGGACCTCCTCGGCTCCAGGCGTGGACGGGGTTACAAAGAAATTACTAAGAAACTTAGATGATGCCTCGATCGAAGCGATTACTAAATATTTCAACAAATTTTAGGAAAGAGGGGAACTCCCCTCATCCTGGAGGCATGCAAAGATAGTCTTCATCCCGAAACCGGGAAAGAAGCTTGACTTGCAGTACCTCAGGCCCATATCTCTCACCTTCTGCTTAGGCAACGTGCTCGAACACGTAATTCTAAACAGGCTACAGAGCCACATGGATGACAATAATTACTTCCCGCACACCATGATAGGCTTTACAGGAAACCTATCAACACAAGACATCATGCTAAGACTCTCAGAAGAGGTCTTACACTCTATTCACAGGAAAACAACTAGAGCTGTCTGAGCCCTAGATCTAACAAAAGCCTTTGACAACATTAAGCATGAGGCAATCATGTTTGCATTGGAGAAACTCAATGTCGGACACAAAACATACAACTATATCAAAGCCTTCCTCTCCGACAGGACTGCCGAACTCCAGCTAGGCTCCGTCGCATCTTCCATATTGCAACGTGGCAGCGAAGGAATCACAGAACTCCACAGGGATCAGTACTATCCCCTTTCCTATTTAACATATCTCTTATACCGCTAGCTACTGCACTTGGCACAATCCCTGGTTTGAGACACTCACTATATGCTGACGATATCACCCTCTGGGCTAATACTGGAAGTGATAGTGAGATAGAGGAAACACTAAAAGCAGGAGCAGATCGAGTGTCATATCATGCGAATCAAATAGGCCTGTCATGCTCCCCCCAAAAGTCAGAACTTCTGATCATAAGAGCTCAACCACGAGCAAGGACACCTCACCCGGAAATCAAGGTGATGGTAGATGACACGTACGTACAAGAGGTGCAGACCCTTAGAATTCTGGGGATGCACATACAAAACAACGGAAAGAACGCATTCACCCTGAGCAAAATCATAGGGTGCGATAGCCAAACAAACAGGCTAATTAGGCGAGTAGCAAACAAGCATAAAGGCATGAAGGAAGCGGATCTCAGGCAACTTGTCCAAGCCTTCGTCCTGAGCCGCATAGTATATTCCCTTCCTTACGTGCACCTCTACCCGGCTGAAAAGAAGAAAATCGACTGCCTAATTAGACAATCATACAAATCAGCCCTTTACCTACCTAGATACACGGCTAATGAGAAGCTCCTTGAATTGGGAATTCACAATACCCTAGAGGAGCTGGTCGAGGCACACAGACTAGCCCAGCTGGAGAGGCTATTCAAAACTCAAGTAGGAAGACACATTTTTTATTTTATTTTATTTATTTGTTGATACTGCAATCCCAGGGAGGGATTTTCGCAGGGTAGGCGTACAATATTTACAAACAAACAAAGCCAAAAACAACAAAGGCCGCAAATGATTAGTAAACAAACAAAATGGATCAGCATTGAAGACAACAAAAAAACATACTGGAGAACCTGGGGTTCCGATACGGATCCACACACACCTCCATATGTAAACTTCCCCTAATATACCACAGAAATTTAAGAATAGACCCAATACCAAAAAACATGCATCCTGAACATCACAAGGACAGAAGGAGAGCAAGAGCTAAAGCTCTACATAAACACTACTCGGGTCTGCAGGATATAGTCCACGTCGACGTTGCGGAATACCCAAGTCGAGATGCCTTCTGTATAGGCATAGTCAACAATCAAGGTCAGGCCCACTCCGCAGCAACAATTTGTTGCATGCACGCAGAGGAAGCAGAAGAGGCAGCTATAGCTCTGGCTATAAATGGCACCACCGCGGAAATCATTTTTAGTGATTCCAAAACTGCAGTTAGAAACTTTGCCAGTGGCAAAATCCACACATCGGCCATGCAAATTCTAAACAAATATCCACCGCCTGATCGCCAGATTCAAATCATCTGGGTCCCGGCACATTCCTCGCACCCAGGAAATGAGGCTGCCCACAACTATGCCCGAGGTTTCGTCAGCCGGGTGGTGGAAGGCTTCGACCTGGGTTCAGCGAGGGATCGCATGGTGACATTCCATGAAATTACTATGCACTACCGCGAAGGTAGACAAAGATACCCCCCTCCGCATAAATCACTGAATAAACTGCAACAGGTGACCTGGAGACAGTTGCAGACTGGCTCATTTGCTAACCCTTACAAGTATTCACTAATATATCCGGGCTGCTTCTCACCTAAATGCAAGAACTGCGACGCCTATAAAGCGGACCTGACACATATATTGAGCGACTGCCCCGGGCTCAAACCTAGGGCGGAACTCGAACTTAATAACACTTGAGACTGGGAGCGGTGTCCAGCTCGGATCCCGCGGTCCAGCTCCGGACTGTCAACTGCGCTTTGGAGGTCGCCGAAAGTCAAGGGCTTACGGCCACCTCACGCCGCCTAGCAGAAGAAACCCATTAATTTAAATAACTCTGCATCTGACGAAAATAAAGCTTTCCCTCCTCCTCCTTGGCAATCTTTATGGTTCCTGTGAAGCCATCGCGTGATGGGAAGATTCACCTGCTCCCTTCCTGGGTTCTACAACAACACCACAGGGATTCTGATTCTACGTGCTTCCTAAAGAGCGAAAGCTTCGAGAGACGTTGGCCCAACGGATTAATTGGTGGTTCTGGTAAAACATAGCGCGAGGAGAAACACGGGGACGAATAGTGGCCACATTTCGATGGGGGCGAAATGCCAAAACACCCGTGTACTTAGATTTAGGTACACGTTAAAGAACCTCGGGGGGTACAAATTATTCCGGAGCCCCCAACTATGGCGTGCCTCATAATAAGATCGTGGTTCTGGCTCGTCAAACACCCTAATTTCATTTTAATTTAACCTTTTTTTATTCATGAGCCTATTTTATATTTGGAATAATATGTATATTTACTGCTGTTTATGTTCAAATTTTTGTAAACAAAACCAACTCCCTTCTGTAATGCCCTTGGCCCTGGGGGTATTGTAAATAAATAAATAAACAAATAAATAAATAGAGTATTATAAGACTGAAACACGCGGCTTTCTTTATTTATTTTCACCTGCCAGCCTGAAGTTCCCGGGAGCTCAACTGTGCCACCCGAACATTAGCAAGAAGTCGCTGCCATCGCTAGCAGCGACAGCCATGACACTGTCTTAAACGGCTTAATCGACCAGTACGAATCACTGATGAAAGTATATCGCGGCTGATCATAATGAAGAGTGGCGCGTATTCACGTGTGCTAAAGATGGGACGCTCGCCTCACGCCACGCAGTCGGAGTTTTCGAAGCAGCAGGCGAATGCAAATAAAAAATTAGCGTAGCTTGCTAGCTCACTAGAGACAGCGGAGCAGATGGACACCTAGCTAGTCCTGGCTTTCGCGCTAGGCTAAGCACTACCAAGTTATCCCCAGCATTTTCCTGAATTTATTGATTATTGATCCATTATCGATTAGCTATCCATTGGCTATCGCAAGGTATCGGTTACATATTTGGGCTAGGCTAAGCACTACCCATTTTCCGGAATATATTAATTATTGATCGATTAATTATTGATTGGCTATCGATGACTGACTAATCTTAAGTAGTCCCGACTATGCTTTGCCAGGATCGGCCCGCATTTTTTGTTCAGCGACGGACGGGCTAACGGCTGGCTTAAATGGCTCCGGTGTTAAAAACGCCTCTTAGCTTACACCTAAGAAGTTCTAGACATCGCTGTTACCGAAGCCGCATTTCAAACCTGTCTCCAACAGGTATACAAATCCTATTATGTCCGTCGCTAAGCAAACATAACGTTGCAGTCACCTAGATGCACGTGTGCAAAAATAGTAACGCAAAACGACCGTGTACTTGCATGTACTACATAAAAAGCTGGAACAAATACGATAACCAGCGCATGATCAGCGGGTAACAACCGAAATGAAAGAGCAGCAGGCACTTTTCAATGTTTGCCTCACATGCTGCAATGAACAGCCGATGTAATTTCTTGAAATACAGGACGAATTTTTCTCGGTGGTGGAGTCGCAGAGATGTCCGGGAAGCTCGTGCGCAGTACTCAACGACCGGATACTGCAGTGTTGAGGTTGACCAGTTGACTACAACCAAGATGGTGGCAGTGCTACTTCCCGAAAACCGGCGCATACGCAAATGGGTCGGTGGGATCGCTCTATTGTTTCTATAATTAGATTGGCGAAGGTTGATCGGCAGAAAACGTTCTTTGCAGCCCTCTTAAATTTATTTGTTTCGGTCACTGTTGGCTGAAAAGGACCATTGCGGTGAGTTATTATAATGTATGAAGGTCGCTGACATGAAACCCGCATTTTTCGTAGTGTGCGCAGCATATCTTGCAAAGCAGACTAGAGGTGGAACAAAAGCAAATACACATCAACAACATACACGGCGCCACTTCTACCTGGCGCGTGTCGGCTAGCAATTCTTGGTTTGCTGATGTCGCTTTTAAAAAACCGACAATCGCGTAATGCTATACGGGGGTATCATTTTTAAGTTTTTCAGAATTTAAGAACAATTGACAGTTGGAGATGACATTTTTTGAGTTCTTAACTGAAGTACTCAGAGAGGAGGACATTAAGGAATCAAAGCACATATTCAACACATTAACCCAATTCACTAATTTCCTCCTCACGACACATATTATATCCACTTGGAATTAAGTATCGAGCGACAAGAGGAATCCGATGAGGAAGAAGGAACAATAAGACAGACGTACGAGACCTAGGAAAACAGCAGCTCGCCATCATAGAAAAACACACGCAAAGGATCGCGACCGCTCACCAAACCAACCGTGTAGACGCCAGACTGGCACACCTGTGGGAAGCGAGAAGCAGCCTAACCAAAAGCTGGAAAAGGCAGAGACACAACAAGAAGTTACGCAAGAGGATACGGGAAATAAACAACAGGGTGGCATAGTACGTGGCAGATTTATGTAAAGAAAGCTGGCTCGATCTGTGCGACGGCCTACAAGTAACCCTATCCACCCGCCAAACGTGGCAGCTGCTCAGGCACCTCATCGACCCGATGACGAGCAAGAGCGAGACGAACAGGAGTATGGCTCGGACCTTGAACAATTACGATGGGGACGTCGAGAAATTATTGGGAGACTTGAAAAACAAATACACCGAGACGGAGAATAGCAAGGATCGGCCGGGACCGTACCGAGGCCTCCCCAACGAGGAATTGGACAAGCACTTTACGGGCCCGAAACTAAGAATTGCCATAGCAGTGAGCAACATGAAGAGCGCTGCGGGGCCGGACGCCATCGGGTACCGACTACTGAACAACTTGAGCTACAGAGCGAGAGCAGCGCTCCTCGGGCACATGAATGAGACCTGGGAGAGCGGCAAACTGCCAGGAAGCTGAAAGGAGACAGAGGTTAGGTTCATTCCAAAACCGGGAAAACCCCCGCACATCGACAATTTGAGATCTCCCTCACGTCCTGCGTGGCCAAGGTGATAAAAAGGGTGAGGTTAAATAGACTACAGAGACATTTGGACAGAACTAACCAAATGCCGGACACCATGTTTGGTTTCCGAAAGCACCTGAGCATGCAGTACGTGCTCATACAGATCAAAGAAGAGGTCATGAAACAGACCACGAGGCACTCATCACGCGCCATATTGGCGCTTGACCTCAAGGGAGCATATGACAACGTCTCCCACGTTAGCATCCTGACCAACCTTCAGAGCACTGGCTGTGCAGAACGGGCGTATAACTACGTACGAGGTTTTCTAACAGATCGGAAAGCAAGAATCAGAGTGGGGGAGGAAGTATCCCCGTTTATCGAGTTGGGCACTAGGGGGACCCCTCAAGGCTCGGTCCTTTCGTCCCTGTTGTTGAACAAGGCACTCCTGAACCTGCCCAAGGAGCTCGAAGCGATTCAAGGCTTGTGACACGCGCTCTACGCCGACAACGTCTCGCTCTGGACGACGAAGGCTGGATCCCACGGATGGATGCAAGACGCGCTGCAGACGGCGGCGGAAGTGGTGGACAAATATGCCAAGGAATGCGGCCTAAGATGCTCGCCGCAAAAGTCGGAACAGGTGGTAGTCAGGGAGCGGGCGCCGAAAAGACTCAAGGAAGACAATAGAGTGGTGCTAGACGAAGAAAACATTTTGCCGGGCGCCAGTGTGAAGATCCTGGGACTGGTGATACAAGCAAACAACAAGGCGGAAGCGTCTTTGAGAAAGCTTAAGCACAGGACGGAGCAAATACTGCGCATGATCCGCAGAGTGGCGACGAGACGCAGAGGAATGAAAGAGAACGACACCCTGAGGCTCGTACAGGCCTTCGTGGTTTCCCGAATTACGTACGTGGCACCGTATCTCCGGATGAGCACGGTCGAAAGGAAAAACATCGACGTGATAATCCGAAAAGCAATCAAGCAAGCCATCGGAGTCCCGATGAGTGCCTCCACGCAGCAACAAGGTCGCGATCGCGTCATCGCCTATGCCAGTCGCCTTCTTTCCTCTTCAGAGTGCAAATTTTCGATCACTGAACGCGAGTGCCTCGCACTAGTTTGGGCTGTCGGCAAGTATCGACCATACTTGTTTGGCCGCACCTTTTCGGTCATCACCGACCACCATGCGCTTTGCTGGTTGTCTTCCCTCAAGGATCCGACTGGACGACTTGGTCGCTGGGCACTGAAACTGCAAGAATACATCTTTGACGTCACTTACAAGTCTGACAGACTGCACCAGGATGCGGACTGCCTATCCCGTCATCCAGTGGACCCTCCCGACTTGTCAGCGCACGATTCGGACGCCTGTGTCTTCGCGATATCCGCTTTATCCGACATACGCAGCGAACAGCTCAGCGATGCCAATTTGCGGTCAATTATCCACCGTCTACACTCTCATGACTGTTCCCCGTCCCTACAATTATTCGTGCTTCGTGACGGCATCTTATACAAACGCAACACCAGCTCCGATGGCCCAGAGCTTCTACTAGTTGTTCCCGAAACACTCCGTTCCACTGTCCTCGAACAGCTTCATGATGCCCCAACAGCTGGACATCTCGGAGCAACTCGCACGTACGATCGCGTTCGGCGTCGGTTCTTCTGGCCAGGCCTCCACCGCTCTGTGCGCCGATACGTTGCTTATTGCGAGTCTTGTCAGCGTGACAAGCATCCATTCTTGTCGCCAGCCGGTCCTCTTCAGTCCATCGACATTCCCGGTGTCCCGTTCTACCGCGTCGGCCTTGATCTCATCGGGCCATTCCCAGCATCTCTGACTGGGAACAAGTGGATTGCCGTCGCAACGGACTACGCGACACGATATGCTATCACCCGGGCACTACCGAAAAGCTGTGCCACTGACGTTGCGGAATTCCTTCTTTACGACGTTATTCTTCACCACGGCGCTCCTCGACAGCTGCTGACCGACCGTGGTCGCTCCTTTCTGTCCAAAGTCGTCGAGGACATTCTTCGTTCCTGTTCCATCCGCCACAAACTAACCACTGCCTACCACCCGCAAACCAATGGGCTTACCGAGCGCCTCAACCGCACGCTGACCACAATGCTCTCCATGTACGTTTCCTCAGACCACCGTGATTGGGACAGCACCTTGCTTTATGTGACATTCGCCTACAACTCCTCACGCCATGACACCGCTGGCTTTCCCCCCCTTTATCTCTTGTTTGGCCGCCATCCCACATTGCCCTTCGAGACGCTTTTACCATCACCTGTGCGCCCTGTTACCGACTACGCCCGCGATGCAGCTTCTCGGGCTGCAACTGCTCGCCAGATTGCCAGGGATCGTCTTTCTGCCTCCCAGCTTTCCCAGAAGGCCCGCTACGATAGCCATCACAGAGTCGTTAATTATTCTCCGGGCTCTTTGGTCCTCCTCAGGACGCCTTGCCGCCACGTTGGCTTGTCTTCAAAGCTTCTTTCCCGATACTCCAGGCCTTACAAGGTCCTACGCCAGGTCACCGACGTCACCTACGAGATCACTCCATTGGACAGTGGCTCATCTACCGCGTCCGCCACTGAAATCGTGCACGCCTCCCGCCTTAAGCCCTATGTTGCCGGACAAGATCCTACTGCTCCTTAAGCGCTGAGACGACGCTGTCGACGGCGGGGGTTCTATGTTACGCGCTATGCCGAGCATGGAAGAATGCGCCAAAAAGGCGGTGAAGACGACGATCGGGGCAGCGCTCGTGTTGTTTTTCTGCCATCTTGCCTGCAGCCGTCTCTCTTTTTATATATCGTGTAAATATAATTTTCCTATCCCTTTTGCTACTCACATCCCCGTGACGTTTGCTTAAATACGTAGATTTATTGGAGACTTAGACCTATACATTTAAATATCTTGTTGCGAGGTGTTGTGTATACGAGCAGTGAACTTTGTTTCCAGCTACTCTTTTTTGCCCTTTAGCGAGTTGTATCTTCGCATTTGTATATTCCATGCTATCTTCGCATTTCTAATGTATATTTTGCAGAACTCTTACTTTTATGTGACTGCCACAGATACGAAGATGAGAGGATTGCCCTTCGGACGGCTTTGGGGCACTTAGACGACAGGCCTTTTACGGAGGAAAATATCTTCGGCGCGTGGCCTCGTGCGTCTGCTATGTGCAGGGCTACAAACGCGCTGCTGCGTTTTTTCAAGTGCACAAGCCTGTATGACCGCCTGTGACGAAACTCAGCGATGAACGCTTAACTGTAAATTTGCAACGTGTGAACTTCTCTCTTCCTTCTCTTTCAATACCTTCTCCCCCTTCCCCAGTGCAGGGTAGCCTACCGGGCTCAATATAGTTAACCTCCCTGCCTTTCACTTATGACTTCTCTCTCTCTCCTACTTTTTATTTGTATTCACTGTTGCGAGTATAATCTCGGTGTAATTACAATACACGACCGGTAACAGCTGCTCCTGCGCAATCTATTGCAACGAGGGACAGCGTCATTGATGTTTTTGTCCTGGCCGTTGCATATGTGCAAAAATGTAAAGAAGGTTCTTGAATGACGAAGATTCATCAAAATATTCGTCCCCAACTTATTCATTTCATGGCCTTTACGTTCTTCATATCAGCTGTATGCACTGCTTTGCTGGTTTCGGACTGATATAGTTCTAATGTCCGTGTGATATTTTCTGTACTTATTAAACAGACAAAAAAAAAACTTGGCCGCATTGATATCAGATATTTCTGCCAGAATTTTTGGGACATACGAATATATTCATTTATGAAAAAATGCATATTTTACTTGACAGTGCGTAGCGTTCAATAATTCGTTTTCAGCATCTAATATACAATGGCATTGGCAATGCAGTTATTCATGTATGTGATCCCTAGACAAATTCTATAAGGAGGAGGCTGCGCTGCAACCTAAGCCCCCACCCCCCGAACAAAATTTCTGGCTACGCCACGGATTGCGACACAGTTAGAGACAAGTTCGTCCGATGGTTGGTTTCTAGCCCTCTTTCTTCAGCACAGCATCCCGATGTGGATACGCATTGTGGTAAATTGAAGTACGGTGCATACCTAAACCCGGATCTACAGCGTCCCATGTAGGCGTGAATGATGTTCGTCGAAGACAGCCCATATATAGACATTGCGACACAGTTAGAGAGCCAAATTCTACCGATGGTTGGTTTCTAGCCCTGTTCCTTCAGCACAGCAGCCCGATGTGAATACCCATTGTGTTTAATGGAAGTACGGTACATACCTAAACCCGCATCTACAGCGTCCCATGTAGGCGTGAATGATGTTCATCGAAGACAGCACATGTATAGACATTGCGACACAGTTAGAGAGCCAAGTTCTTCCGATGGTTGGTTCTAGCCCTGTTCCTAAAGCACAGCAGCGCGATGTGGATTCCCAGTGGACCATATGCTACCAAGTGACCTGGGTTTAGGAAAAATGTTTAGACACACCGATACTTAGACAGACTCTCAGACGCATGAAGAGCATGAGTGATATAAATGCATGCACATAAAGGTTTTGCAAGAAATTATCTGTGTCAAGTGTGTTCTACTCAGGCTAGCATCTTTATGCAATGTGCTCTGGGAAATACGAAATGTTGCGATTCAGTATGGGGACTATTCATGCCGCTTAAGAAGTGGTCTGCCTGGCTTGGTTTCTAGCCCTGTTCCTTCAGCACAGCAGCCCAATGTGAATACCCATTGTGTTTAATGGAAGTACGGTACATACCTAAACCCGCATCTACAGCGTCCCATGTAGGCGTGAATGATGTTCGTCGAAGACAGCACATATATAGACATTGCGACACAGAGAGCCAAGTTCTTCCGTTGGTTGGCTTCTAACCCTGTTCCTTCAGCACAGCAGCCCGATGTGGATACCCATTGTGTTTAATTGAAGTACGGTACATACCTAAACCCGCATCTACAGCGGCCCATGTAGGCCTGAATGATGTTCGTCGAAGACAGCACATATATAGACATTGCAACACAGTTAGAGAGCCAAGTTCTCCGATGGTTGGTTTCTAGCCCTGTCCCTTCAGCACAGCAGCCCGATGTGGATACCCATTGTGTTTAATGGAAGCACGGTACATACCTAAACCCGGATCTACAGCGTCCCATGTAGGCGTGAATGATGTTCTTCGAAGACAGCACATGTATAGACATTGCGACACAGTTAGAGAGCCAAGTTCTTCCGATGGTTGGTTTCTAGCCCTGTTCCTAAAGCACAGCAACCCGATGTGGATGCCCATTGGACCATATGCTACCAAGTGACCTGGGTTTAGGAAAAATGTTTAGACACACCGATAGTTAGACAGACTCTCAGACGCATGAAGAGCATGGGTGATATAAATGCATGCACATAAAGGTTTTGCAAGAAATGATCTGTGTCAAGTGTGTGCTACTCAGGCTAGCATCTTTAAGCAATGTGGTTTGGGAAATACGAAATGTCGCGATTCAGTATGGGGACTATTCATGCCGCTTAAGAATTGGTCTGCCTGGCTCGCATGGCCATCTTCTACGGTGGCTCAAGAAGAATGTCCCGGAGGTTGCCAGGTCAATATGCGGGGGGTGTGAATAATCAACAATACCTGCAAGTAACACACACTCCTTCGAACGTACGCGATATACAACTGGATGATGCAAAATTTATTTGACACACAAGAAGAATACCTTGGCTATATCGTCAACCAAGTTTGGGACAAATGTAAAGTACCCGCAACTTGTTAAATGCCATCAGTCATTCCTATCCACAAACTCAACCAGACCCGAAAGAAAATTGATAACCTCCACTGCATTTTGCTCACGTCGTGCCTTGGCATACTGATGTAGCCCATGGCGCTATCGCTAATTCCCTGTCACAAGGAAATAACATAAGGTGGACCCACCAATGACCAGATTCCCTAAAAAAGAGCTCTTCGCTCGATGTGATGCTGCTGTACTCGGTACGCATCTCATCTAATCTTCCACATCTCCTCGAACGTGACAAAAACAAGTAATTTAGCCCGGATCAGTGAATTCAGCAACCACAGCAGAGCGTCCGTTAGACCTATGAAACATTGCGTGTGACACTTCATTTCCACTGGTCTGGGAGTGTCTAGGCACCCACCTAATCTTCACACGTATAGGTGGGTCAGCATCAAAGTGGTTAGCTTGTGTGTTGTTCATGGTATCTTCAATGTCAACTGTCACGAGGTCTGCACAGGCTGCTTTTCTATTTCGTTCATAGTAATCGATCACGGTCTGGTCGCTTGGGCCTGGTAGCGGCCTCCTAAATTGCCATGATTTCTTGCAAGCGCTGCGTGCTGATGTTGTATAGTAAACCCCAAGAAGCGGTTCTCTATCTTAGACTGCCGTCTCGTAGCCCTCGGTGTTCGGAAACGGGGATGCGCCCCTGTATGGACTCAACTCTCTTGTGGTTTTCTGAATATATTGGACTTCGGCAGGGTGCAGTCCGGAGTCGGAATGGAACGAGGAGGGCAATTAGAAGCCGATTAGAATAAGCAAGGCGTGTCTCGGTGTGAAGAAATTCAGGCAATCGAACCATCCTTCACGTTGAAATTGGGCCTACTGGTCGAGTAAAAAATTATCCCTCTAAGTCGAGCCCTATAAAACCCTATACATTGCCAGAAATTTGAAGCAGTGTGACTTCAAGCCTTCCCGCAATTTATTTTGTTAAAAATATGCGAAATGGCTCTAACGGGACCCGACCAAACACATGCTGTTGGGTAAAATATAGAACAAGTCACACTTCTATTTGTGTTCTTTCGCTGTACAATTTTAAAGACTAACTTTCCAACTTAGCAAGTGTTTATGGCAAAACATCAATCACAATTTTGGAGAGCGCTGTAAGCAACATACAAGCTAGCACCTTGTAACTTACTACAGGTCACGTAATTATATGTTTGTGGCTTCCAAAGGAATCGCGGCAAATATGAAAAAGAAGCTAACGTTACACGCCCGCTTGTCCACCGTGATTGGCACATAATAAAACATGCCGCGTATGGACAAACAGGGTGTAAATCCTCGTCCGCTGCGTGGCCTGCTCAATGCTATCATGAACTGCCGCGAGAAAAGCACATCGCGGGCGTATATGTCGCAGGAAATGCACCCATCAGATAGCTGTGAGACGATAGCATACAATGCTAGAATGCAATTCTTTCATCATCTTAGCCTGTATTGCTTGTTTTTTAAGAGCGTTCGTTCAGGCTTCTGAGAAGACAAAACTGATGCACAATTCATTGCGCAGACAAAAAAAAACATTAATTTGCGTTGTTTTACTTTTGCAACATTCTAGTAAACACTGTAATAATATTGATATATGCATATTGCGTGTCTCTTGATCACGATGCGCGGGGGCGCCCCGGCGAAGAAGACGAACTGTTTCTAGGCTCTCAAGCTGTCGTTATCCTTTGTAAATATATTTTGAAGATAGTCTCCTGTTCTTAATCCTTTGTTCGCGTAACAATTCGGTGGAGAATGCCATTCCCCGTCCTCGCCCCGCAGCTCTGCAGCGGCCGAACTGTCCTGCTTTCCGCCATGGCTCCCGGTGACGACACCTCATCTGCTTGTATACTCCTGCGGCCCCGACAACCACGCAAGTCACGGTTACCAATCCCCGCGATCCTCGCATATTCTCCGGCCACGATAATGTAGACGTTGGGCACTGGCTCAGCCTGAGTGAGCGTGTTAGCCGAAACACCACTGGGACCCTACCATTATGCTAGCAAATGTGCTATTCTACTCGGGCGGAACCCCTCGTATCTGGTTCCGGACGCATGAGGACGATATCTCTAGCTGGGATGCTTTCAAAGAGAAGCTCAGCAACCTCTTCGGAAAACCGACCGGTCAGCAGCTGGCTGCTAGAAAAGAGCTTCCTACCCGAGTTCGGTCTTCTACTGAATCGTATGCCTCGTACATACAAGACGTGCTCGCTCCTTGCCGGAAAGTCGACGAGAAAATGGTCGAGGTTGACAAAGTAGGCCGCGCACTCAAAGGGTTCGCGGACGACGTGTTCAACTTGTTGGTCTTCAACAATGTTTCCACCATCGGCGTCATTGTCAAGGAATGCCGCCGCTTTCAGCTCGCCAAAAGCCGCCGCGTTATTCCGCAGTTCTCCCAGCTCCCTAACATGACTGCGACGTTGTCTTGCGTCGACCTTACCGCTTCACCACCCTTAAATGAGAACGTCATACATATTGTTCGCCGCGAGCTTGAGGCTATGAGTCCTGCCCGTTCCATCCACGCCCACTTGACCCCACCATTGACCAACCAGCCCCAGAGATCTCTCTCATTCAGGCAGTTGTGCGGCAAGAATTTGCCAACCTTGGTTTTCCTGCTGCCTGTTCTGTCTCCCAACATGACGCCCGGTCGGTGCCAACAGCTGCGCCTCGCAGCGATCTGTGTTCCCCTCCCAAATACCGCAACCCTACAGAGTGGAGAACTACGGACCACAAGCCCATTTGCTTCCGTTGCCTCCGCATTATCCACGTCACTCGCACTGCCGCACCTACTGGACGTTGCCATATTCGAGCTATTTTTCCCCGACTCCTCATCCATTAGAGCACTGCACGGGCCAATTTTTCAAGCCCGGGCCCGGCCCGGGCCCCTTTTTACGTTGGGCTGCCCACCCGAGCCCGCCCGAAAGTTTTATGGTGAGACCCGGCACCGGCCCGGGCCCGGAAAGAATTCGCGTTACCCGCCCGGCCCGGACCGCCACCTCTTTACCTTAGGCCCGAGCCCGGCCGCTCCCGACTCGAAACGGGCCTGAACCCTACCCGAGACCGAAGAAGACCAAGACGAAGAAGACCACCGAGCGGCATTAAAAAAATACAATAAAGAAGAGAATGAAAGAAATTTATTCTTAAGGCATAAATACAGGTCATATGCAATTATGAACACCATTTTAACGGTCTGAACGCAAATACCAGCGCGCAAAATAGTAGGAATGACCTGCCGAGCAGTATCGCCAGCACTTTCCAAAGGCGCGTTCTCGATGCGGCCCAATACACTTCTATCGCAGCGCCGCCACAGTATTTTTCCACGTCGGGCGCCTCACTGCAAAGCATGCGCCGCCCCAGCCACTCATCCCACCTCAACCGTATTCTAGTACACTCTAGCCGAAGCGCTGCTATGACCGGTCTTGAGCGCAGCGCATGGTTGGAGTAAATGGAGAAAGAAAGCTTCTCGTTCCTCCATGATGCAGCGTAATGTGCTGCTGTAAGGCGGCCAGTTGAGAACATGCGTGCAATCATGGATGGACGCAGTGCCATAATTCAGCCGCGTGACCAATTATCTTATCTTACCAGTCATCGTTTCACCAATTCGCCTTTGAAGAATCTGGAAGCGGCGAACGCGCTTGCACCGCGCTGAAAGCATTAACTACATTGATTTATGTAAGCAATACAAGGGCCTGCTTTGGTTTGAGGCGACTTCGGTCTTTAAGGAATTTTCCATTCTGTTAAAACAGCGCAAAATACGACGGAAGAAGAAAAGGCAAGTACACAGGAGTCACACTGCTAGCTTTCAGCTGCGCCGGGGAAACATATTTTTCAGATTCGAGACACGCGAGGATAACTTGCTGCACGTTACATGCACACCACTAGAAAGTCCGAGCCCGGCCCGGGCCCGGGTCAAAAACCACATGCCGTGCCCGAGCCCAGCCCGAGCCCATGAAAAAACTGCCCTGCCAGGCCCGACCCGGCCCACGGGCCGGGCCGGGCTCGGGCTTTCGGGTAAGCCCGAAAACGTGCAGTGCTCTATCACCCATATGCTGACCCTCGCCGCTATTCGCCTCGCCGTATGCCTCCTACCTCTGACGTATCCGTCGATGACAGTCGTCCCGCTCGCTCATCGTCAACTCAGCGCCATCGGTCTCCGTCGCCCCAGCCAGGCCGCTATTCGTCGCCGAACAATTACGTACCCTCCCCGACGGAAAACTAGACGATGAGCTCTTAGGGGTACTTCTGCGTTATGTTCGTCGTGTCGAAATTCTCCATTGACGCTCCCAGCAAACCAGAAATTACTTGATGTTCGCGTCGACGGTGTGCCTTTCACGGCGTTAATAGATGCTGTAGCCCAGGCGTCCCTAATGAGTTGTAACCTCCGTCATAGACTGAGGAAGGTTCTCACACCTGCTACTACACGAGCCGTCCGCGGCGCCATGGCAGCACTGTTGCCCTCACTGGAATGTGTACTTCTCGTACAAGAGACGCCGACCGCCATGTTCCAGTTCCTTTTAAAATGCTGACCCATTGTCCCCATGACCTAATCCTCGTACTTGACTTTCTTACGGCGCATTTGACGCTTCATGTTTGTGGATATTTAGCTGCTATACAATATTCTGTTCACTGAACTAGAATACTAATTTTTAGTACACATGTATAGATCTGGTGAGAGCATTTCTGCGTTTTTTATGTATTCGAAACCAGTATCGGAGTTGTCCCCCAAACACGTACTTAGGTTGCAATTGTATTCTTCTGTCAGATAAAAACAGATTACAATACACGCAAAACTTGTTTGTCTATAGGATAGGCGTCACTCGTGGTTGAACAAAATCATCTTCCCCTAATATCTGCCAAAATACGAAATAGGTCAACCAAACTTGTACGATACCGTTAGCAAACATTCACGGAACAAGGATACCACAGTAAAGACGAAATTCGACTTGCAACTTTTTATTGAACTCTATATACTCCGTGAAGAGAATGACTCTTAATTACTTAATATTTCAGCGCTTTCGGTGAGCCTTTTGTCTGCAAATGTTTGCTCACGGATGAGCATGCATGCATATTACAATGCGTGTTTCTTTTGTTTAACCCATAATCACCACATCCATAGCTGGCACCCATTTTCTGGCTGGTTTGATTGCTCAATTCCTTGCTTCATAAGCTTCCTTGTTAAATGTGTATTGGTAAGTGCGGTCAAACAATAGTTAAATGCGCCGCGAGAGAGTGCCACCCATTATTGCAGCACTAGCTATTTGCTGCAAGGAGCTTCATAAGGGGACAGACCGCTCTGTAAACCACTTCTTCGTGCACAAATACCAGGGCCCTGCGAAAAGTCGTTCAAAATGACACCTAAAAACTTGTTATGTGCGAATATATCAAAAGGGTGCTTTTGTCAAATGATGCCAGCATCCATAAATATCGAAGTAAATTAACTCAGTGGAAGCTTTATGATGTCCCACTCTTACTTGCCTAATTGTGAAAGCGAATGTGGAAGCGCACCCACGCAAGTTTGTAATTTTGTTATATTTAGTGTTCAATACTAGCAAGCAGGGTAACTATTTAGATACTAAATAGCGTAAATCTAAGCGCACGATTTTGGTAGACGCATCTCCTGCCATGCATCTACCACTTGAAGAATGCGATTTCATGTGAAACGCTGACGCAGGACCCCTTGTCATCGAGAAATGAGTGAGTGCAATGACGTTCACAACCAAGTATGCGTTCAACGTCTGCTACTGCGTCAATGGTATTATCAATCAACAAACGATGGTAGAAGCCAGTAAGCTCCTTATTTGACATTTCCTCTCTTCTTCTTATGGGCTCCTAGAGTTATGTTCAGAACACTGCGGCAAGCCGTAAAGTAAACGCTTTTCATTTTTGATAACTGGAATTCAAATAAAGCGCTATCAGGCATCCTTTTGTTAACATTTGTTCGATGTTTTTTTTGCCGTTCAACTACATTTTGTAGCTTTTCGACATCATAATCACAATCAGCCTATATATGTGTTCACTGCAGGACGAAGCCCCTCCCTGCGATCTCCAATTACCCCTGCCCTGCGCTAGCCAATTCGAACTTGCACCTGAAAATTAGCTAGCTTTATCACCCCACCTAGTTTTCTGCCATCCTCGAATGAAGGAATGAATGCAAAACTTTATTTCGCGAGCTTTTCAATGCATGCGCCAGATGGAACCGGTTCCCACTTCATGGCAATCCATATGCTGTTGTTACCGCCTGGCCCCTGGTTACGAGCCAAAACTGGTCTCGCAGGGCGGGGCGGGACAGCAAGATATTTCATCGCTGTCTAAGGGGTTGGATGGGTAGGGGGATCATGTTGGGGTTAGGATTGGTGAGGAGTGGTGGGTGTTATTGGCTAAATTTGCATTCTGCTACCATGTGTCGGAGTGCACCTGGCTCGTGACACACGGGGCATTCTTGCCCGTACTGGCTCGGGTACATGCGGTTTAGTGATCGTGGGTGGGGAAACGACTCTGTCTGGATCTGCCTATATGTGGTCTGCTGCTCACTCGTTAACTTCTGATGTTCCTTGGGGAAGCTCTGTCTTCCGTTTCTGTAATATTCCACAATGTCTTTGTACATGACCAGTGGTTGGCTCTGTGTGTTCTCCTCTTCCCTCTCCACGGCTCTGCCCGGTGTGACAACCCTCAGGCCTGCTGGTCCTCATTGCCCTCCACTGCGGAGTGAGTCGGAACCCAGATTAATCCTATATATTCCCCTTTCTGGGGTTCCTTGCCTTGGAGCGCCCGAAGCACCAACCGGGACACCCAGCCAGACTGGAAGCTTCTATACGCTTGTTGCGAGTCTGTGACTACTCTGGTCCTGCCTCGTATAGTGAGGGCCAGGGCAATTGCCAGCTCTTCTGCTTCATCGACGTCGTTTGTTTTTACCGTCGCGCACGTTACCAGCTTTGGTTGTCATCGTTACGGTCGCCCAGCTTTTTCCTCTGTCTTTGGAGGCGTCTGCGAAGATTACCCTCTTCTGCCCAGCCAGCAGCCTGTTGTAAGCATTTGCTATGGCCTCCCGTCTGCCGCTGCGGTGTGCTGGGCTCATGCTCTTGGGGAATGGTTTTACCTTGGTGACTTCTAGCCAGACGTCTGATAGTTGTCCTCGCTCCGTCTGTCTCGTCTCCTCCGAGCCGATCTTCTTCAGGACTCTTCTGTTGACCTTCGTTTGACTTAGGCGATGCTTCTGGCTGGAGAGGTGACCCTCACTCAGTTTGTCCACCGTGTTGTGTAGGCCCAACCTCATGAGTTTGTCCGTGGAGGCACTCATCGGGACTCCGATGGCTTGCTTGATTGCTTTTCGGATTATCACGTCGAAGTTTTTCCTTTCGACCGTGCTTATCCGGAGATACGGTGCCACGTACGTAATTCGGGAAACCACGAAGGCCTGTACGAGCCTCAGGGTGTCGTTCTCTTTCATTCCTCTGCGTCTCGTCGCCACTCTGCGTATCATGCGCAGTATTTGCTCCGTCCTGTGCTTAAGCTTTCTCACAGACGCTTCCGCCTTGTTGTTTGCTTGTATCACCAGTCCCAGGATCTTCACATTGGCGCCCGGCAAAATGTTTTCTTCGTCTAGCACCACTCTAATGTCTTCCTTGAGTCTTTTCGGCGCCCGCTCCCTGACTACCACCAGTTCCGTCTTTTGCGGCGAGCATCTTAGGCCGCATTCCTTGGCATATTTGTCCACCACTTCCGCCGCCGTCTGCAGCGCGTCTTGCATCCATCCGTGGGATCCAGCCTTCTCGTCCAGAGCGAGACGTTGTCGGCGTAGAGCGCGTGCCACAAGCCTTGAATCGCTTCGAGCTCCTTGGGCAGGTTCAGGAGTGCCTTGTTCAACAACAGGGGCGCAAGGACCGAGCCTTGAGGGGTCCCCCTAGTGCCCAACTCGATAAAAGGGGATACTTCCTCCCCTACTCTGATTCTTGCTTTCCGATCTGTTAGAAAACCTCGTACGTAGTTATACGCCCGTACTGCACAGCCAGTGCTCTGAAGGTTGGTCAGGATGCTAACGTGGGAGACGTTGTCATATGCTCCCTTGAGGTCAAGCGCCAATATGGCGCGTGATGAGTGCCTCGTGGTCTGTTTCATGACCTCTTCTTTGATCTGTATGAGCACGTCCTGCATGCTCAGGTGCGTTCGGAAACCAAACATGGTATCCGGCATTTGGTTAGTTCTGTCCAAATGTCTCTGTAGTCTATTTAACCTCACCCTTTCATCACCTTGGCCATGCAGGACGTGAGGGAGATCTCAAATTGTCGATGTGCGGGGTTTTCCCCGGTTTTGGAATGAACCTAACCTCTGCCTCCTTTCAGCTTCCTGGCAGTTTGCCGCTCTCCCAGGTCTCATTCATGTGCCCGAGGAGCGCTGCTCTCGCTCTGTAGCTCAAGTTGTTCAGTAGTCGGTACACGATGGCGTCCGGCCCCCAGCGCTCTTCTGGTTGCTCACTGCTATGGCAATTCTTAGTTTCGGGCTCGTGAAGTGCTTGTCCAATTCCTCGTTGGGGAGGCCTCGGTACGGTCCCGGCCGATCCTTGCTATTCTCCGTCTTGGTGTATTTGTTTTCCAAGTCTCCCAATAATTTCTCGATGTCCCCATCGTAATTGTTCAAGGTCCGAGCCATACTCCTGTTCGTCTCGCTCTTGCTCGTCATCGGGTCGATGAGGTGCCTGAGCAGCTGCCACGTTTTGCGGGTGGATAGGGTTACTTGTAGGCCGTCGCACAGATCGAGCCAGCTTTCTTTACATAAATCCGCCACGTACTATGCCGCCCTGTTGTTTATTTCCCGTATCCTCTTGCGTAACTTCTTGTTGTGTCTCTGCCTTTTCCAGCTTTTGGTTAGGCTGCTTCTCGCTTCCCACAGGTGTGCCAGTCTGGCGTCTACACGGTTGGTTTGGTGAGCGGTCGCGATCCTTTGCGTGTGTTTTTCTATGATGGCGAGCTGCTGTTTTCCCAGGTCTCGTACGTCTGTCTTATTGTTCCTTCTTCCTCATCGGATTCCTCTTGTCGCTCGAAACTTAATTCCAAGTGGATATAATATGTGTCGTGAGGAGGAAATTAGTGAATTGGGTTAATGTGTTGAATATGTGCTTTGATTCCTTAATGTCCGCCTCTCTGAGTACTTCAGTTGAGAACTCAAAAAATGTCATCTCCAACTGTCAATTGTTCTTAAATTCTGAAAAACTTAAAAATGATACCCCCGTATAGCATTACGCGATTGTCGGTTTTTTAAAAGCGACATCAGCAAACCAAGAATTGCTAGCCGACACGCGCCAGCTAAAAGTGGCGCCGTGTATGTTGTTGATGTGTATTTGCTTTTGTTCCACCTCTAGTCTGCTTTGCAAGATATGCTGCGCACACTACGAAAAATGCGGGTTTCATGTCAGCGACCTTCATACATTATAATAACTCACCGCAATGGTCCTTTTCAGCCAACAGTGACCGAAACAAATAAATTTAAGAGGGCTGCAAAGAACGTTTTCTGCCGATCAACCTTCGCCAATCTAATTATAGAAACAATAGAGCGATCCCACCGACCCATTTGCGTATGCGCCGGTTTTCGGGAAGTAGCACTGCCACCATCTTGGTTGTAGTCAACTGGTCAACCTCAACACTGCAGTATCCGCTCGTTGAGTACTGCGCACGAGCTTCCCGGACATCTCTGCGACTCCACCACCGAGAAAAATTCGTCCTGTATTTCAAGAAATTACATCGGCTGTTCATTGCAGCATGTGAGGCAAACATTGAAAAGTGCCTGCTGCTCTTTCATTTCGGTTGTTACCCGCTGATCATGCGCTGGTTATCGTATTTGTTCCAGCTTTTTATGTAGTACATGCTGATGTACACGGTCGTTTTGCGTTACTATTTTTGCACACGTGCATCTAGGTGACTGCAACGTTATGTTTGCTTAGCGACGGACATAATAGGATTTGTATACCTGTTGGAGACAGGTTTGAAATGCGGCTTCGGTAACAGCGATGTCTAGAACTTCTTAGGTGTAAGCTAAGAGGCGTTTTTAACAGCGGAGCTATTTAAGCCACCCGTTAGCCCGTACGTCGCTGAACAAAAAATGCGGGCCGATCCTGGCAAAGCATAGTCGGGACTACTTAAGATTAGTCAGTCATCGATAGCCATTCAATAATTAATCCATCAGTAATTAATATATTGCGGAAAATTTGTAGTGCTTAGCCTAGCCCAAATATGTAACCGATACCTTGCGATAGCCAATCGATAGCTAATCGATAATGGATCAATAATCAATAAATTCAGGAAAATGCTGGGGATAACTTGGTAGTGCTTAGCCTAGCCCGAAAGCCAGGACTAGCCAGGTGTCCATCAGCTCCGCTGTCTCTAGTGAGCTAGCAAGCTACGCTAATTTTTTATTTGCATTCGCCTGCTGCTTCGAAAACTCCGACTGCGTGGCGTGAGACGAGCGTCCCATCTTTAGCACACGTGAATACGCGCCACTCTTCATTATGATCAGCCGCGATATACTTTCATCAGTGATTCGTACTGGTCGATTAAGCCGTTTAAGACAGTGTCATGGCTGTCGCTGCTAGCGATGGCAGCGACCTCTTGCTAATGTTCGGGTGGCACAGTTGAGCTCCCGGGAACTTCAGGCGGGCAGGTGAAAATAAATAAAAGCCGTGTGTTTCAGTCTTATAATACTCTATTTATTTATTTGTTTATTTATTTATTTACAATACCCCCAGGGCCAAGGGCATTACAGAAGGGAGTTGGTTTTGATTACAAAAATTTGAACATAAACAGCAGTAAATATACATATTATTCCAAATATGAAATAGGCTCATGAATAAAAAAGGGTTAAATTAAAATTAAGTTAGGGTGTTTGACGAGCCAGAACCACGATCTTATTATGAGGCACGCCGTAGTTGGGGGCTCCGGAACAATTTGTACCCCCCGGGGTTCTTTAACGTGCACCTAAATCAAAGTACACGGGTGTTTTGGCATTTCGCCCCCATCGAAATGTGGCCACTGTTCGTCCCTGTGTTTCTGCTCGCGCTATGTTTTACCAGAACCACCTATTAATCCGTTGGGCCAACGTCTCTCGAAGCTTTCGCTCTTTAGGAAGCACGTAGAATCAGAATCCCTGTGGTGTTGTTGTAGAACTCGTGTAGTAGCAGGTGTGAGAACCTTCCTCAGTCTATGACGGAGGTTACAACTCATTAGGGACGCCTGGGCTCCAGCATCTATTAACGCCGTCAAAGGCACACCGTCGACGCGAACATCAAGTAATTTCTGGTTTGCTGGGAGCGTCAATGGAGAATTTCGACACGACGAACATAACGCAGAAGTACCCCTAAGAGCTCATCGTCTAGTTTTCCGTCGGGGAGGGTACGTAATTGTTCGGCGACGAATAGCGGCCTGGCTGGGGCGACGGAGACCGATGGCGCTGAGTTGACGATGAGCGAGCGGGACGACAGTCATCGACTGATACGTCAGAGGTAGGAGGCATACGGCGAGGCGAATCGCGGCGAGGGTCAGCATATGGTTGATAGAGCACTGCACGTTTTCGGGCTTACCCGAAAGCCCGAGCCCGGCCCGGCCCGTGGACCGGGTTGGGCCGGGCAGGGCAGTTTTTTCATGGGCTCGGGCTGGGCTCGGGCACGGCATGTGGTTTTTGACCCGGGCCCGGGCCGGGCTCGGACTTTCTAGTGGTGTGCATGTAACGTGCAGCAAGTTATCCTCGCGTGTCTCGAATCTGAAAAATATGTTTCCCCGGCGCAGCTGGAAGCTAGCAGTGTGACTCCTGTGTACTTGCCTTTTCTTCTTCCGTCGTATTTTGCGCTGTTTTAACAGAATGGAAAATTCCTTAAAGACCGAAGTCGCCTCAAACCAAAGCAGGCCCTTGTATTGCTTACATAAATCAATGTAGTTAATGCTTTCAGCGCGGTGCAAGCGCGTTCGCCGCTTCCAGATTCTTCAAAGGCGAATTGGTGAAACGATGACTGGTAAGATAAGATAATTGGTCACGCGGCTGAATTATGCCACTGCGTCCATCCATGATTGCACGCATGTTCTCAACTGGCCGCCTTACAGCAGCACATTACGCTGCATCATGGAGGAACGAGAAGCTTTCTTTCTCCATTTACTCCAACCATGCGCTGCGCTCAAGACCGGTCATAGCAGCGCTTCGGCTAGAGTGTACTAGAATACGGTTGAGGTGGGATGAGTGGCTGGGGCGGCGCATGCTTTGCAGTGAGGCGCCCGACGTGGAAAATTACTGTGGCGGCGCTGCGATAGAAGTGTATTGGGCCGCATCGAGAACGCGCCGTTGGAAAGTGCTGGCGATACTGCTCGGCAGGTCATTCCTACTATTTTGCGCGCTGGTATTTGCGTTCAGACCGTTAAAATGGTGTTCATAATTGCATATGACCTGTATTTATGCCTTAAGAATAAATTCCTTTCATTCTCTTCTTTATTGTATTTTTTTAATGCCGCTCGGTGGTCTTCTTCGTCTTGGTCTTCTTCGGTCTCGGGTAGGGTTCAGGCCCGTTTCGCGTCGGGAGCGGCCGCGCTCGGGCCTAAGGTAAAGAGGTGGCGGGCCGGGCCGGGCGGGTAACGCGAATTCTTTTCGGGCCCGGGCCGGTGCCGGGTCTCACCATAAAACTTTCGGGCGGGCTCGGGTGGGCAGCCCAACGTAAAAACGGGCCCGGGCCCGGCCCGGGCTTGAAAAATTGGCCCGTGCAGTGCTCTAATGGATGAGGAGTCGGGGAAAAATAGCTCGAATATGGCAACGTCCAGTAGGTGCGGCAGTGGCGAGTGACGTGGATAATGCGGAGGCAATGGAAGCAAATGGGCTTGTGGTCCGTAGTTCTCCACTCTGTAGGCTTGCGGTATTTGGGAGGGGAACACAGATCGCTGCGAGGCGCAGCTGTTGGCACCGACCGGGCGTCATGTTGGGAGACAGAACAGGCAGCAGGAAAACCAAGGTTGGCAAATTCTTGCCGCACAACTGCCTGAATAAGAGAGATCTCTGGGGCTGGTTGGTCAATGGTGGGGTCAAGTGGGCGTGGATGGAACGGGCAGGACTCATAGCCTCAAGCTCGCGGCGAACAATATGTATGACGTTCTCATTTAAGGGTGGTGAAGCGGTAAGGTCGACGCAAGACAACGTCGCAGTCGTGTTAGGGAGCTGGGAGAACTGCGGAATAACGCGGCGGCTTTTGGCGAGCTGAAAGCGGCGGCATTCCTTGACAATGACGCCGATGGTGGAAACATTGTTGAAGACCAACAAGTTGAACACGTCGTCCGCGAACCCTTTGAGTGCGCGGCCTACTTTGTCAACCTCGACCATTTTCTCGTCGACTTTCCGGCAAGGAGCGAGCACGTCTTGTATGTACGAGGCATACGATTCAGTAGAAGACCGAACTCGGGTAGGAAGCTCTTTTCTAGCAGCCAGCTGCTGACCGGTCGGTTTTCCGAAGAGGTTGCTGAGCTTCTCTTTGAAAGCATCCCAGCTAGAGATATCGTCCTCATGCGTCCGGAACCAGATACGAGGGGTTCCGCCCGAGTAGAATAGGACATTTGCTAGCATAATGGTAGGGTCCCAGTGGTGTTTCGGCTAACACGCTCACTCAGGCTGAGCCAGTGCCCAACGTCTACATTATCGTGGCCGGAGAATATGCGAGGATCGCGGGGATTGGTAACCGTGACTTGCGTGGTTGTCGGGGCCGCAGGAGTATACAAGCAGATGAGGTGTCGTCACCGGGAGCCATGGCGGAAAGCAGGACAGTTCGGCCGCTGCAGAGCTGCGGGGCGAGGACGGGGAATGGCATTCTCCACCGAATTGTTCCGCGAACAAAGGATTAAGAACAGGAGACTATCTTCAAAATATATTTACAAAGGATAACGACAGCTTGAGAGCCTAGAAACAGTTCGTCTTCTTCGCCGGGGCGCCCCCGCGCATCGTGATCAAGAGACACGCAATATGCATATATCAATATTATTACAGTATTTACTAGAATGTTGCAAAAGTAAAACAACGCAAATTAATGTTTTTTTGTCTGCGCAATGAATTGTGCATCAGTTTTTTCTTCTCAGAAGCCTGAACGAACGCTCTTAAAAAACAAGCAATACAGGCTAAGATGATGAAAGAATTGCATTCTAGCATTGTATGCTATCGTCTCACAGCTATCTGATGGGTGCATTTCCTGCGACATTTACGCCCGCGATGTGCTTCTCTTGCGGCAGTTCATGATAGCATTGAGCAGGCCACGCAGCGGACGAGGATTTACACCCTGTTTGTCCATACGCGGCATGTTTTATCATGTGCCAATCACGGTGGACAAGCGGGCGTGTAACGTTAGCTTCTTTTTCATATTTGCCGCGATTCCTTTGGAAGCCACAAACATATAATTACGTGACCTGTAGTAAGTTACAAGGTGCTAGCTTGTATGTTGCTTACAGCGCTCTCCAAAATTGTGATTGATGTTTGCCATAAACACTTGCTAAGTTGGAAAGTTAGTCTTTAAAATTGCACAGCGAAAGAACACAAATAGAAGTGTGACTTGTTCTATATTTTACCCAACAGCATGTGTTTGGTCGGGTCCCGTTAGAGCCATTTCGCATATTTTTAACAAAATAAATTGCGGGAAAGCTTGAAGTCACACAGCTTCAAATTTCTGGCAATGTATAGGGTTTTGTAGGGCTCGACTTAGAGGGATAATTTTGAACTCGACCAGTAGGCCCAATTTCAACGTGAAGGATGGTTCGATAGCCTGAATTTCTTCACACCGAGACACGCCTTGCTTATTCTAATCGGCTTCTAATTGCCCTCCTCGTTCCATTCCGACTCCGGACTGCACCCTGCCGAAGTCCAATATATTCAGAAAACCACAAGAGAGTTGAGTCCATACAGGGGCGCATCCCCGTTTCCGAACACCGAGGGCTACCAGACGGCAGTCTAAGATAGAGAACCGCTTCTTGGGGTTTACTATACAACATCAGCACGCAGCGCTTGCAAGAAATCATGGCAATTTAGGAGGCCGCTACCAGGCCCAAGCGACCAGACCGTGATCGATTACTATGAACGAAATAGAAAAGCAGCCTGTGCAGACCTCGTGACAGTTGACATTGAAGATACCGTGAACAACACACAAGCTAACCACTTTGATGCTGACCCACCTATACGTGTGAAGATTAGGTGGGTGCCTAGACACTCCCAGACCAGTGGAAATGAAGTGTCACACGCAATGTTTCATAGGTCTAACGGACGCTCTGCTGTGGTTGCTGAATTCACTGATCCGGGCTAAATTACTTGTTTTTGTCACGTTCGAGGAGATGTGGAAGATTAGATGAGATGCGTACCGAGTACAGCAGCATCACATCGAGCGAAGAGCTCTGTTTTAGGGAATCTGGTCATTGGTGGGTCCACCTTATGTTATGTCCTTGTGACAGGGAATTCGCGATAGCGCCATGGGCTACATCAGTATGCCAACGACGTGAGCAAAATGCAGTGGAGGTTATCAATTTTCTTTCGGGTCTGGTTGAGTTTGTGGATAGGAATGACTGATGGCATTTAACAAGTTGCGGGTACTTTACATTTGTCCCAAACTTGGTTGACGATATAGCCAAGGTATTCTTCTTGTGTGTCAAATAAATTTTGCATCATCCAGTTGTATATCGCGTACGTTCGAAGGAGTGTGTGTTACTTGCAGGTATTGTTGATTATTCACACCCCCCGCATATTGACCTGGCAACCTCCGGGACATTCTTCTTGAGCCACCGTAGAAGATGGCCATGCGAGCCAGGCAGACCACTTCTTAAGCGGCATGAATAGTCCCCATACTGAATCGCGACATTTCGTATTTCCCAAAGCACATTGCTTAAAGATGCTAGCCTGAGTAGCACACACTTGACACAGATCATTTCTTGCAAAACCTTTATGTGCATGCATTTATATCACCCATGCTCTTCATGCGTCTGAGAGTCTGTCTAACTATCGGTGTGTCTAAACATTTTTCCTAAACCCAGGTCACTTGGTAGCATATGGTCCAATGGGCATCCACATCGGGCTGCTGTGCTTTAGGAACAGGGCTAGAAACCAACCATCGGAAGAACTTGGCTCTCTAACTGTGTCGCAATGTCTATACATGTGCTGTCTTCGAAGAACATCATTCACGCCTACATGGGACGCTGTAGATCCGGGTTTAGGTATGTACCGTACTTCCATTAAACACAATGGGTATCCACATCGGGCTGCTGTGCTGAAGGGACAGGGCTAGAAACCAACCATCGGAGAACTTGGCTCTCTAACTGTGTTGCAATGTCTATATATGTGCTGTCTTCGACGAACATCATTCAGGCCTACATGGGCCGCTGTAGATGCGGGTTTAGGTATGTACCGTACTTCCATTAAACACAATGCGTATTCACATCGGGCTGCTGTGCTGAAGGAACAGGGCTAGAAACCAACCATCGGTAGAATTTGGCTCTCTAACTGTGTCGCAATGTCTATACATGTGCTGTCTTCGACGAGCATCATTCACGCCTACATGGGACGCTGTAGATGCGGGTTTAGGTATGTACCGTACTTCAATTAAACACAATGGGTATCCACATCGGGCTGCTGTGCTGAATGAACAGGGTTAGAAACCAACCAACGGAAGAACTTGGCTCTCTGTGTCGCAATGTCTATATATGTGCTGTCTTCGACGAACATCATTCACGCCTACATGGGACGCTGTAGATGCGGGTTTAGGTATGTACCGTACTTCCATTAAACACAATAGGTATTCACATCGGGCTGCTGTGCTGAAGGAACAGGGCTAGAAACCAAGCCAGGCAGACCACTTCTTAAGCGGCATGAATAGTCCCCATACTGAATCGCGACATTTCGTATTTCCCAGAGCACATTGCTTAAAGATGCTAGCCTGAGTAGCACACACTTGACACAGATAATTTCTTGCAAAACCTTTATGTGCATGCATTTATATCACTCATGCTCTTCATGCGTCTGAGAGTCTGTCTAAGTATCGGTGTGTCTAAACATTTTTCCTAAACCCAGGTCACTTGGTAGCATATGGTCCAATGGGAATCCACATCGGGCTGCTGTGCTTTAGGAACAGGGCTAGAAACCAACCATCGGAAGAACTTGGCTCTCTAACTGTGTCGCAATGTCTATACATGTGCTGTCTTCGACGAACATCATTCACGCCTACATGGGACGCTGTAGAAGCGGGTTTAGGTATGTACCGTACTTCCATTAAACACAATGGGTATTCACATCGGGCTGCTGTGCTGAAGGAACAGGGCTAGAAACCAACCATCGGTAGAATTTGGCTCTCTAACTGTGTCGCAATGTCTATATATGGGCTGTCTTCGACGAATATCATTCACGCCCACATGGGACGCTGTAGATCCGGGTTTAGGTATGCACCGTACTTCAATTTACCACAATGCGTATCCACATCGGGATGCTGTGCTGAAGAAACAGGGCTAGAAACCAACCATGGGACGAACTTGTCTCTAACTGTGTCGCAATCCGTGGCGTAGCCAGAAATTTTGTTTGGGGGGTGGGGGCTTAGGTTGCAGCGCAGCCTCCTCCTTATAAAATTTGTCTAGGGATCACATACATGAATAATAACTGCATTGCCAATGCCATTGTATATTAGATGCTGCAAACGAATTATTGAACGCTACGCACTGTCAAGTAAAATATGCATTTTTTCATAAATGAATATATTCGTATGTCCCAAAAATTCTGGCAGAAATATCTCATATCAATGCGGCCAAGTTTTTTTGTCTATTTAATAAGTACAGAAGATATCACACGGACTTTAGAACTATATCAGTCCGAAACCAGCAAAGCAGTGCATACAGCTGATATGAAGAACGTAAAGGCCATGAAATGAATAAGTTGAGGACGAATATTTTGATGAATCTTCGTCATTCAAGAACCTTCTTTACATTTTTGCACATATGCAACGGCCAGGACAAAAACCTCAATGACGCTGTCCCTCGTTGCAATAGATTGCGCAGGAGCAGCTGTTACCGGTCGTGTATTGTAATTACACCGAGATTATACTCGCAACAGTGAATACAAATAAAAAGTAGGAGAGAGAGAGAAGTCATAAGTGAAAGGCAGGGAGGTTAACTATATTGAGCCCGGTAGGCTACCCTGCACTGGGGAAGGGGGAGAAGGTATTGAAAGAGAAGGAAGAGAGAAGTTCACACGTTCCAAATTTACAGTTAAGCGTTCATCGCTGAGTTTCATCACAGGCGGTCATACAGGCTTGTGCACTTGAAAAAACGCAGCAGCGCGTTTGTAGCCCTGCACATAGCAGACGCACGAGGCCACGCGCCCAAGATATTTTCCTCCGTAAAAGGCCTGTCGTCTAAGTGCCCCAAAGCCGTCCGAAGGGCAATCCTCTCATCTTCGTATCTGTGGAAGTCACATAAAAGTAAGAGTTCTGAAAAATATACATTAGAAATGCGAAGATAGCATGGAATATACGAATGCGAAGATACAACTTGCTAAAGGGCAAAAAATAGTAGCTGGAAACAAAGTTCACTGCTCGTATACACAACACCTCGCAACAAGATATTTAAATGTATACGTCTAAGTCTCCAATAAATATACGTATTTAAGCAAACGTCACGGGGATGTGAGTAGCAAAAGGGATAGGAAAATTATATTTACACGATATATACAAAGAGAGACGGCTGCAGGCAAGATGGCAGAACAACAACACGAGCGCTGCCCCGATCGTCGTCTTCACCGCCTTTTTGGCGCATTCTTCCATGCTCGACATAGCGCGTAACATAGAACCCCCGCCGTCGAGAGCGCCGTCTCAGCGCTTAAGGAGCAGTAGGATCTTGTCCGGCAACATAGGGCTTAAGGCGGGGGGCGTGCACGATTTCAGTGGCGGACGCGGTAGATGAGCGACTGTCCAATGGAGTGATCTCGTAGGTGACGTCGGTGACCTGGCGTAGGACCTTGTAAGGCCTGGAGTATCGGGAAAGAAGCTTTGAAGACAAGCCAACGTGGCGGCAAGGCGTCCAGAGGAGGACCAAAGAGCCCGGAGAATAATTAACGACTCTGTGATGGCTATCGTAGCGGGCCTTCTGGGAAAGCTGGGAGGCAGAAAGACGATCCCTGGCAATCTGGCGAGCAGTTGCAGCCCGAGAAGCTGCATCGCGGGCGTAGTCGGTAACAGGGCGCACAGGTGATGGTAAAAGCGTCTCGAAGGGCAATGTGGGATGGCGGCCAAACAAGAGATAAAGGGAGGGAAAGCCAGCGGTGTCATGGCGTGAGGAGTTGTAGGCTAATGTCACATAAAGCAAGGTGCTGTCTAAATCACGGTGGTCTGAGGAAACGTACATGGAGAGCATTGTGGTCAGCGTGCGGTTGAGGCGCTCGGTAAGCCCATTGGTTTGCGGGTGGTAGGCAGTGGTTAGTTTGTGGCGGATGGAACAGGAACGAAGAATGTCGTCGACGACTTTGGGCAGAAAGGAGCGACCACGGTCGGTCAGAAGTTGTCGAGGAGCGCCGTGGTGAAGAATAACGTCGTAAAGTAGGAATTCCGCAACGTCAGTGGCACAGCTTTTCGGTAGTGCCCGGGTGATAGCGTATCGTGTCGCGTAGTCCGTTGCGACGGCAATCCACTTGTTCCCAGTCAGAGATGCTGGGAATGGCCCGATGAGATCAAGGCCGACGCGGTAGAACGGGACACCGGGAATGTCGATAGACTGAAGAGGACCGGCTGGCGACAAGAATGGATGCTTGTCACGCTGACAAGACTCGCAAGAAGCAACGTATCGGCGCACAGAGCGGTGTAGGCCTGGCCAGAAGAACCGACGCCGAACGCGATCGTACGTACGAGTTTCTCCGAGATGTCCAGCTGTTGGGGCATCATGAAGCTGTTCGAGGACAGTGGAACGGAGTGTTTCGGGAACAACAAGTAGAAGCTCTGGGCCATCGGAGCTGGTGTTGCGTCTGTATAAGATGCCGTCACGAAGCACGAATAATTGTAGGGACGGGGAACAGTCATGAGAGTGTAGACGGTGGATAATTGACCGCAAATTGGCATCGCTGAGCTGTTCGCTGCGTATGTCGGATAAAGCGGATATCGCGAAGACACAGGCGTCCGAATCGTGCGCTGACAAGTCGGGAGGGTCCACTGGTTGACGGGATAGGCAGTCAGCATCCTGGTGCAGTCTGTCAGACTTGTAAGTGACGTCAAAGATGTATTCTTGCAGTTTCAGTGCCCAGCGACCAAGTCGTCCAGTCGGATCCTTGAGGGAAGACAACCAGCAAAGCGCATGGTGGTCGGTGATGACCGAAAAGGTGCGGCCAAACAAGTATGGTCGATACTTGCCGACAGCCCAAACTAGTGCGAGGCACTCGCGTTCAGTGATCGAAAATTTGCACTCTGAAGAGGAAAGAAGGCGACTGGCATAGGCGATGACGCGATCGCGACCTCGTTGCTGCGTGGAGGCACTCATCGGGACTTCGATGGCTTGCTTGATTGCTTTTCGGATTATCACGTCGATGTTTTTCCTTTCGACCGTGCTCATCCGGAGATACGGTGCCACGTACGTAATTCGGGAAACCACGATGCCCTGTACGAGCCTCAAGGTGTCGTTCTCTTTCATTCCTCTCCGTCTCGTCGCCACTCTGCGGATCATGCGCAGTATTTGCTCCGTCCTGTGCTTAAGCTTTCTCACAGACGCTTCCGCCTTGTTGTTTGCTTGTATCACCAGTCCCAGGATCCTCACACTGGTGCCCGGCAAAATGTTTTCTTCGTCTAGCACCACTCTAATGTCTTCCTTGAGTCTTTTCGGCGCCCGCTCCCTGACTACCACCTGTTCCGACTTTTGCGGCGAGCATCTTAGGCCGCATTCCTTGGCATATTTGTCCACCACTTCCGCCGCCGTCTGCAGCGCGTCTTGCATCCATCCGTGGGATCCAGCCTTCGTCGTCCAGAGCGAGACGTTGTCGGCGTAGAGCGCGTGCCACAAGCCTTGAATCGCTTCGAGCTCCTTGGGCAGGTTCAGGAGTGCCTTGTTCAACAACAGGGACGAAATGACCGAGCCTTGAGGGGTCCCCCTAGTGCCCAACTCGATAAACGGGGATACTTCCTCCCCCACTCTGATTCTTGCTTTCCGATCTGTTAGAAAACCTCGTACGTAGTTATACGCCCGTTCTGCACAGCCAGTGCTCTGAAGGTTGGTCAGGATGCTAACGTGGGAGACGTTGTCATATGCTCCCTTGAGGTCAAGCGCCAATATGGCGCGTGATGAGTGCCTCGTGGTCTGTTTCATGACCTCTTCTTTGATCTGTATGAGCACGTACTGCATGCTCAGTTGCTTTCGGAAACCAAACATGGTGTCCGGCATTTGGTTAGTTCTGTCCAAATGTCTCTGTAGTCTATTTAATCTCACCCTTTTTATCACCTCGGCCACGCAGGGCGTGAGGGAGATCTCAAATTGTCGATGTGCGGGGGTTTTCCCGGTTTTGGAATGAACCTAACCTCTGCCTCCTTTCAGCTTCCTGGCAGTTTGCCGCTCTCCCAGGTCTCATTCATGTGCCCGAGGAGCGCTGCTCTCGCTCTGTAGCTCAAGTTGTTCAGTAGTCGGTACCCGATGGCGTCCGGCCCCGCAGCGCTCTTCATGTTGCTCACTGCTATGGCAATTCTTAGTTTCGGGCCCGTAAAGTGCTTGTCCAATTCCTCGTTGGGGAGGCCTCGGTACGGTCCCGGCCGATCCTTGCTATTCTCCGTCTCGGTGTATTTGTTTTTCAAGTCTCCCAATAATTTCTCGACGTCCCCATCGTAATTGTTCAAGGTCCGAGCCATACTCCTGTTCGTCTCGCTCTTGCTCGTCATCGGGTCGATGAGGTGCCTGAGCAGCTGCCACGTTTGGCGGGTGGATAGGGTTACTTGTAGGCCGTCGCACAGATCGAGCCAGCTTTCTTTACATAAATCCGCCACGTACTATGCCGCCCTGTTGTTTATTTCCCGTATCCTCTTGCGTAACTTCTTGTTGTGTCTCTGCCTTTGGCAGCTTTTGGTTAGGCTGCTTCTCGCTTCCCACAGGTGTGCCAGTCTGGCGTCTACACGGTTGGTTTGGTGAGCGGTCGCGATCCTTTGCGTGTGTTTTTCTATGATGGCGAGCTGCTGTTTTCCTAGGTCTCGTACGTCTGTCTTATTGTTCCTTCTTCCTCGTCTTATTCCTCTTGTCGCTCGATACTTAATTCCAAGTGGATATAATATGTGTCGTGAGGAGGAAATTAGTGAATTGGGTTAATGTGTTGAATATGTGCTTTGGTTCCTTAATGTCCGCCTCTCTGAGTACTTCAGTTAAGAACTCAAAAAATGTCATCTCCAACTGTCAATTGTTCTTAAATTCTGAAAAACTTAAAAATGATACCCCCGTATAGCATTACGCGATTGTCGGTGTTTTAAAAGCGACATCAGCAAACCAAGAATTGCTAGCCGACACGCGCCAGGTAGAAGTGGCACCGTGTATGTTGTTGATGTGTATTTGCTTTTGTTCCACCTCTAGTCTGCTTTGCAAGATATGCTGCGCACACTACGAAAAATGCGGGTTTCATGTCAGCGACCTTCATACATTATAATAACTCACCGCAATGGTCCTTTTCAGCCAACAGTGACCGAAACAAATAAATTTAAGAGGGCTCCAAAAAACGTTTTCTGCCGATCAACCTTCGCCAATCTAATTATAGAGACAATAGACCGATCCCACCGACCCATTTGCGTATGCGCCGGTTTTCGGGAACTAGCACTGCCACCATCTTGGTTGTAGTCAACTGGTCAACCTCAACACTGCAGTATCCGCTCGTTGAGTACTGCGCACGAGCTTCCCGGACATCTCTGCGACTCCACCACCGAGAAAAATTCATCCTGTATTTCAAGAAATTACAACGGCTGTTCTTTGCAGCATGTGAGGCAAACATTGAAAAGTGCCTGCTGCTCTTTCATTTCGGTTGTTACCCGCTGATCATGCGCTGGTTATCGTATTTGTCCCAGCTTTTTATGTAGTACATGCTGATGTACACGGTCGTTTTGCGTTACTATTTTTGCACACGTGCATCTAGGTGACTGCAACGTTATGTTTGCTTAGCGACGGACATAATAGGATTTGTATACCTGTTGGAGACAGGTTTGAAATGCGGCTTCGGTAACAGCGATGTCTAGAACTTCTTAGGTGTAAGCTAAGAGGCGTTTTTAACACCGGAGCCATTTAAGCCAGCCGTTAGCCCGTCCGTCGCTGAACAAAAAATGCGGGCCGATCCTGGCAAAGCATAGTCGGGACTACTTAAGATTAGTCAGTCATCGATAGCCAATCAATAATTAATCGATCAATAATTAATATATTCCGGAAAATGGGTAGTGCTTAGCCTAGCCCAAATATGTAACCGATACCTTGCGATAGCCAATGGATAGCTAATCGATAATGGAGCAATAATCAATAAATTCAGGAAAATGCTGGGGATAACTTGGTAGTGCTTAGCCTAGCCCGAAAGCCAGGTCTAGCTAGGTGTCCATCAGCTCCGCTGTCTCTAGTGAGCTAGCAAGCTACGCTAATTTTTTATTTGCATTCGCCTGCTGCTTCGAAAACTCCGACTGCGTGGCGTGAGGCGAGCGTCCCATCTTTAGCACACGTGAATACGCGCCACTCTTCATTATGATCAGCCGCGATATACTTTCATCAGTGATTCGTACTGGTCGATTAAGCCGTTTAAGACAGTGTCATGGCTGTCGCTGCTAGCGATGGCAGCGACTTCTTGCTAATGTTCGGGTGGCACAGTTGAACTCCCGGGAACTTCAGGCTGGCAGGTGAAAATAAATAAAGAAAGCCGCGTGTTTCAGTCTTATAATACTCTATTTATTTATTTGTTTATTTATTTATTTACAATACCCCCAGGGCCAAGGGCATTACAGAAGGGAGTTGGTTTTGATTATAAAAATTTGAACATAAACAGCAGTAAATATAAATATTATTCCAAATATAAAATAGGCTCATGAATAAAAAAAGGTTAAATTAAAATGAAATTAGGGTGTTTGACGAGCCAGAACCACGATCTTATTATGAGGCACGCCGTAGTTGGGCGCTCCGGAATAATTTGTACCCCCCGGGGTTCTTTAACGTGCACCTAAATCTAAGTACACGGGTGTTTTGGCATTTCGCCCCCATCGAAATGTGGCCACTATTCGTCCGCGTGTTTCTCCTCGCGCTATGTTTTACCAGAACCACCTATTAATCCGTTGGGCCAACGTCTCTCGAAGCTTTCGCTCTTTAGGAAGCACGTAGAATCAGAATCCCTGTGGTGTTGTTGTAGAACCCAGGAAGGGAGCAGGTGAATCTTCCCATCATGCGATGGCTTCACAGGAACCATAAAGATTGCCAAGGAGGAGGAGGGAAAGCTTTATTTTCGTCAGATGCAGAGTTATTTAAATTAATGGGTTTCTTCTGCTAGGCGGCGTGAGGTGGCCGTAAGCCCTTGACTTTCGGCGACCTCCAAAGCGCAGTTGACAGTCCGGAGCTGGACCGCGGGATCCGAGCTGGACACCGCTCCCAGTCTCAAGTGTTATTAAGTTCGAGTTCCGCCCTAGGTTTGAGCCCGGGGCAGTCGCTCAATATATGTGTCAGGTCCGCTTTATAGGCGTCGCAGTTCTTGCATTTAGGTGAGAAGCAGCCCGGATATATTAGTGAATACTTGTAAGGGTTAGCAAATGAGCCAGTCTGCAACTGTCTCCAGGTCACCTGTTGCAGTTTATTCAGTGATTTATGCGGAGGGGGGTATCTTTGTCTACCTTCGCGGTAGTGCATAGTAATTTCATGGAATGTCACCATGCGATCCCTCGCTGAACCCAGGTCGAAGCCTTCCACCACCCGGCTGACGAAACCTCGGGCATAGTTGTGGGCAGCCTCATTTCCTGGGTGCGAGGAATGTGCCGGGACCCAGATGATTTGAATCTGGCGATCAGGCGGTGGATATTTGTTTAGAATTTGCATGGCCGATGTGTGGATTTTGCCACTGGCAAAGTTTCTAACTGCAGTTTTGGAATCACTAAAAATGATTTCCGCGGTGGTGCCATTTATAGCCAGAGCTATAGCTGCCTCTTCTGCTTCCTCTGCATGCATGCAACAAATTGTTGCTGCGGAGTGGGCCTCACCTTGATTGTTGACTATGCCTATAGAGAAGGCATCTCGACTTGGGTATTCCGCAACGTCGACGTGGACTATATCCTGCAGACCCGAGTAGTGTTTATGTAGAGCTTTAGCTCTTGCTCTCCTTCTGTCCTTGTGATGTTCAGGATGCATGTTTTTTGGTATTGGGTCTATTCTTAAATTTCTGTGGTATATTAGGGGAAGTTTACATATGGAGGTGTGTGTGGATCCGTATCGGAACCCCAGGTTCTCCAGTATGTTTTTTTGTTGTCTTCAATGCTGATCCATTTTGTTTGTTTACTAATCATTTGCGGCCTTTGTTGTTTTTGGCTTTGTTTGTTTGTAAATATTGTACGCCTACCCTGCGAAAATCCCTCCCTGGGATTGCAGTATCAACAAATAAATAAAATAAAATAAAAAATGTGTCTTCCTACTTGAGTTTTGAATAGCCTCTCCAGCTGGGCTAGTCTGTGTGCCTCGACCAGCTCCTCTAGGGTATTGTGAATTCCCAATTCAAGGAGCTTCTCATTAGCCGTGTATCTAGGTAGGTAAAGGGCTGATTTGTATGATTGTCTAATTAGGCAGTCGATTTTCTTCTTTTCAGCCGGGTAGAGGTGCACGTAAGGAAGGGAATATACTATGCGGCTCAGGACGAAGGCTTGGACAAGTTGCCTGAGATCCGCTTCCTTCATGCCTTTATGCTTGTTTGCTACTCGCCTAATTAGCCTGTTTGTTTGGCTATCGCACCCTATGATTTTGCTCAGGGTGAATGCGTTCTTTCCGTTGTTTTGTATGTGCATCCCCAGAATTCTAAGGGTCTGCACCTCTTGTACGTACGTGTCATCTACCATCACCTTGATTTCCGGGTGAGGTGTCCTTGCTCGTGGTTGAGCTCTTATGATCAGAAGTTCTGACTTTTGGGGGGAGCATGACAGGCCTATTTGATTCGCATGATATGACACTCGATCTGCTCCTGCTTTTAGTGTTTCCTCTATCTCACTATCACTTCCAGTATTAGCCCAGAGGGTGATATCGTCAGCATATAGTGAGTGTCTCAAACCAGGGATTGTGCCAAGTGCAGTAGCTAGCGGTATAAGAGAGATGTTAAATAGGAAAGGGGATAGTACTGATTCCTGTGGAGTTCTGTGATTCCTTCGCTGCCACGTTGCAATATGGAAGATGCGACGGAGCCTAGCTGGAGTTCGGCAGTCCTGTCGGAGAGGAAGGCTTTGATATAGTTGTATGTTTTGTGTCCGACATTGAGTTTCTCCAATGCAAACGTGATTGCCTCATGCATAATGTTGTCAAAGGCTTTTGTTAGATCTAGGGCTCAGACAGCTCTAGTTGTTTTCCTGTGAATAGGGTGTAAGACCTCTTCTGAGAGTCTTAGCATGATGTCTTGTGTTGATAGGTTTCCTGTAAAGCCTATCATGGTGTGCGGGAAGTAATTATTGTCATCCATGTGGCTCTGTAGCCTGTTTAGAATTACGTGCTCGAGCACGTTGCCTAAGCAGAAGGTGAGATATATGGGCCTGAGGTACTGCAAGTCAAGCTTCTTTCGCGGTTTCGGGATGAAGACTATCTTTGCATGCCTCCAGGATGAGGGGAGTTCCCCTCTTTCCTAAAATTTGTTGAAATATTTAGTAATCGCTTCGATCGAGGCATCATCTAAGTTTCTTAGTAAGTTCTTAGTAACCCCGTCCACGCCTGGAGCCGAGGAGGTCCGAAGTCTTTGAAGCGCTGCTCGCACTTCAGACTCTTGGATTTCCTCGTCCAGTTTGTGGTTCGGGGCGCCCAAGTAGCTCGGCAGAGAGACTTTGTTTGATGTGTCTAGGTATCTCTGTCTGAGTTCCTCGACGAGTTCTATATCTGTGAGCGCATGGTTATGCACTAGTCTAATGATGTTCTTACAGTGCGCTATTTTGCTGGTCGCGGGATCTAGCAGGTGTCTGAGGAGGTGCCAAGTATCCTTGAGTCCAAGTTTGCCAATCATTTGGTCACAGACTTGGCGCCACTGTTGCCTGGCAAGCTGTTGTGCATAATCTTCTATCTCTTTGGATAGCTTTGCAATTTTAATGCGCAGTGGCCGATTGAGTTTCTGCGTTTGCCACCTCCTCTGCAGACTGTCGTATGCTTCCCACATATGTAGCAGCCGATTGGCCACAATTTTTGGTGCCTCTGAAGATGGGATTGATTTCGTTAATGTTTTAACATCATGGATGAGGTCTTTGACCCATTCATCTAGGTTACTTATCTCATTACCTGCGGTTTGATCCCTGAGTTGTCTGAATTTGTCCCAGTCCGTAATTTGGACCGGTTTCCTGCCTCTACCTCTGAGGTTCTTGGCAGTTATAGTAGTTGCCACTATGTAGTGGTCGCTACCTAGGTTAGTCATAGTGTTTTGCCATGTCACTTGTCCTATATACTTTGTGAGCGTCAGGTCTGGAGATGTGTCAACCTGTGTGCGCCTGCCAATTCTAGTAGGGGTGACTGGGTCTGTGTGTAGTGTAAGGCGCGCATCCTGGATGTAATTCCAGAGATGCGTGCCAAAAATTGCCAAAAATCGTTCGGAAACAGGGCGCACATGCGGCTGTTACGGCCGGATGACTACAAGTACCAGCCTGCACCACGGCAGTGGTGGCGTCGTGAAGCTGGCCGGTGGGGTCGTTTTATTGCCAGGAGGAATTGATGCCGGCCACACAATGTGCGTGCTGTTTCATATGCTGCACAGCTGCATAAATTACTCATGTGTTTGGCAGAATCCGTCCTGAAGTAAATTATTGGACAGTAACACCTGTAATGATTTCCGTCAAGAAATTTTATTCGCGTTCCACCAGTATTTCACGACTTGCTGCAGGTATCGGGGTAGCCAAAGAATAATGGATGTTTGCAGTTTGTTTGAAAAGTCAAATTTGCCATGAAAGGAATTTGTTCTTGTAGTGTGAAGTTCTCCTTCACCCAGACAGAGCATAGCGCTTGTTCTGCAGATATAAAAAACATATATAAAAAGTGGCTCGAGCGGCCAGTCACGTGACAATATTGCGTTTATTCGCGGGCTTCTTTCACGTTCGGAAAACACTTTCACGTAGCACGTAATCAGCAACAGAAAGCTGTATTTGGAATGTTTCTTGTGACTCTGCGATTTTCTAATTGACACTTTTAATCTAATTAACATAATTGACAAGTTGATTGATTAATTAGGACGAAATATTTCATTAGGTGCAATGCGAAAAATAATCCGAGTATCTCTAAGCGACGGCAAACAACATTATCTTGGTTCGGTCCCGACACGTGGCATTTGCATATTTTTTAAGTTTGGCTCAACTTACGTGAAACACCCTGTATTTATCTGCTTTATGCAACTTTTCTGTAGACGATAGCTTTTCATGTTTTGTTAGGCGACAAAGTTGTAACTAGTAAATAAACTGTCGTACACAAGAAAGCACAACTGAGCTCATCCCTTCCCCTCCTGCCCAGCTCCTATTTCCCCCCCTAATTTCAACTACCACTACGCCCGTTTGCTCTCAGATTCACACCGCTGTCTTCCTCTGTCTTAGCGTTATATAGGCATAACAGTTTTCGTCCCATCGCTTGTTTGAGCGCTCCTTAACTCTTTCTCACGTGTCATTGCTAACCTCGAACTTTCTTCCTCATATGATAGTACTTAAAGAATGAAATGATTGTACACTTTACTTTTCAACGACAGCGGTGAACTCCCGGTCACGATTTGGTAATGCGGGCTGTATGCGCTCCAACCCATTTTCATTTTTCTGTAAATTTCCGTCTCGTGATCAGGGTTCCCCGTGAGTAATTGATCAAGATAATCTTACTCCTGTACATACTCTAGAGCCTGACTGCCGATCACAGATTCTTGTTCGCTTGGCAGGTTATTCAACATTACCTCAATTTGTTAACCTACTCTTACACTTTCTCAGTTAAGGTCCTCTATAAATTGTTGAAATGTGTCCCGAGCGATGCTGAACGGGACAATGTCATCGGCAAGCTGAAGGTTCTTGACATATTCGCCGTTGATCATCGCCCTTTATCCTCCCTAGTGATAGCTTGAATACTTCTAAGCATGCAATTAATATAACTGGGGAGATTGTGTCTCCTTGCTTGACCATTTGATCGATTAGTATTTTTCCACTTTTCTTCGGCTAATTAAAAATGTTAAGCCATAACTATCACTGAGGCAAAGTCGAAGCCTGAGAACTTGCGGATACGTGCGCTGTGGCTGAAGCCTAATATGGAATAAGTTACACATATATGAAATAATTAATGAGTTGGCAGCTGTAGGCCTCAAGCACCACGGCCTTGGTGTGAAGTTCGTTCAATACTTCAGTACAATCTATACGATATGCACTTACGGCGCTAATTACCTACAAATGTCGTAGCTTGGTCCAAACGCACTGATTAAAGTGATCGAACTGGACGCCACCGGGAAAGGGCACAAGGGAGCATAATTGGAGCGACGTAGATGCTGATCTTGCTGATACGGCGCGTTTTAGTGACCGCGATTAGCGACGGGCACGCTTCACATTGTTCACTTCGCGATACCAGGCCACTGTGACCGGCTTTTTTCGCGCCGTCTTATTGACCTGACTACTGCGCAGCAGGCGCGGACCACCGTAAGACCAGCGCCGGCTGGACGAAAATTCTTGCGCTGCATGTACAAACGCATATAATGGGTTTCTTAGGTGAGAGTAAGTGAGAGAAGGAAGCTATCGAAAGAACATCCCACGAAGCGACTGAAAGAAGTGAGCGACGTCATTTCGCCCAGGACTGATGTTAGACTGGGGTTTAGAATAAGCATCTCCGGCCAATCCTAGGAAGACGATGGCTGTCGTCTGCTGTCGCTTTTCTTCTCTTTTTTTCCGTCTACTTTTACCATCGGCTGCTGCCTGTACTGGCTTTGTGCATTCAAAATAAGAACGTAGTGGCGTATTTAGGAGCGTTATGCTGCATTTGTTTTGACCAACAACACAGTGTCTCCAGTTATACGCGTCATTTTTGTTGTAAACATAAATGCGTGTTTGTGTGTGTGTGTTTGTGTGTGTGTGTGTGTGTGTGTGTGCGTGTGTGTGCGTGTGCGTGTGCGTGTGTGTGTGTGTGTGTGTGTGTGTGTACGTGCGTGTTTTTGGATGCATGCGACAATTATTCGCGTCGTTCGTGCGATGTATTTTAGTTCACAGCATCACTGTGGTGTTACGTGATCTTATACGCCATTTCTTTTGTCATTGTATTGACGTCGGGCTTCATATCTCAGAGAGGATTGCCCTCCGTCGTGTGCATACGTCACTTCACATCGTAGGCTACAGAATGAGCAACACCGTGGGCACAGACACTAAGTCGCTTCCACTTGGTGTCGAATTAAAACAACGGGCTATATTATAGGAGGCTGGGGCTAACAGCACAGAAGACGACAGCGAATTGTGCAGGAGCAACAAGTTTTGAAAAGTTTAAACGTTTAGGCGTTTTTTCATTGTTTCAACTCGCATGAAGAATTATAGCCTCAAAACGTTGTAAAAACAATCAACCGCAGCCCTTTGAGCAATGTAAAGCTCAAACTTGAAAAATAAAAGGCCTAAGCTTGCACTCGGCCATGCTAGGCTTGAAACAGCGAAGCTGGGCGATCGTAGGGGCTTATTACGGCTGATGCTAGGTTGTAACTTGGCTGCTCGCTTTGAACGTGAGTTCCTCTCGCTTGAGTTTGGTCATTCCTGTCGATAGGGGAAGCTGTCTCGCAGCTTTGTCCATGTTTCTCGACGGACCGAACTGAGTTGAACGTAGACGGAAGGTTCGAGTTGAACAACAGCCGATCCCACACGCTTCACACCAAATTTGGCGGTAAATAGCAGTCAAAATTTTGGTGTTGTCACCACCCTAAAACGGCGCTTGCATGTAGGCTCCCTAGGCCTTCTGAACTCACAGCGTAGTTCAGCGGCGGCAACGAGAAGCATTGCTCACGCGCAGTGTGTCCGGCGTGCGCAAATTCTCCCTCCGTGCGCATTGCGTCACGCAAGCAAGTGCGTGTGGTCTGCGGCGCGCGTACCGCAATAAGGTAGCCGTACGGTTCGGGATTGGTGACGATGTTGAACTTCGCATTACGCTCCCCACGATGCATCAATAAACTTGAAAACGTATGTAATGTTTTGTGGGCGTTCTCAAGATCATTGTTGATCTGTAGCCAGGCCACGGATGCTCATGACACTTGTGGGCGTATTTAAAAAGCGGCTTCCGTCCTTGAGAAGCGTATATATATTCTTGCACATTACCGCATACGTCAGAGGAGCAACTGAATTTCAGCATGGCCCGCGTTCCCGAAGAATAGAGGTGGAAAATCGTGCAATATTCGCTGAAGGGATATTCACAGCGCTCCATCGGTGCTCTAGTGCACAGGCCGCTAAAGACCGTCAACAGGATTATTCAGGCATTCAGCAAGGAAGGCCGACTCTGTGATGCCCCACACATGCGTCGACCAAAGGCAACGACGGAGGATGAAGACGTGCTTATGGTAGCTGTTTCGTCGAGAACCCGTTCCAGTCCGCGAGGCAAGTGCGGGAGCAGCGAGATGTGGACGCTTCCCAATTGCTACGGTCCGGCGACGCCTCCGAAGTGCTGGACTGAGAAATTCTGTAGCTGCACGAAAGCCAGTCGTCGCTGCTTCGAACAAGAAGTCACGTCTCCAGTTTGCCGAAGCACACGCCTCATGGATAGCAGATCACTGGGGCCGAGTTATCTTCTCGGATGAGTCGACTTTTACAACTCGCCAAGACCAACGGATGCGAGTTTGGCTAACCAGAGGCACACGGTAAGAAACTTTTCTTAATGCACGTTTGATTTTGCGAAGGATGGTCAAAAATACGATTTACATGCAGTTACGAACCAGCCAATGTGCAGGGAGTCGCCGCGAGTGTGGGGCGCGGTGTCAAGGCATGGTCTCGGGCCTCTGCGTCGCATAGAAGGTGCCCTTACATCGCAGCGATATTGCACAGAAATTTTGGACAATGTGTTGCTGCCCTACGCCCACAGCGTCTTTCCCGATGCCGACTTTATGTTTCAACATGACATGGCGCCGGTTCACAGGGAAAGAGGTGTCAAGGAACATATAGAAAATCGCAGCATCAGCATGCTTTCCTGGGCGGCCAAAGGCGCTGACATGAACATCTGCGAAAATGTATGGGGGTACATCAAAGCAGCCATGGTGCGAAAAGCCGTCCACCCGACGAGTGGGGACGAGCTGTGTGAAGCCGTTCGACAAGAATGGGAGGATCTTCGAGCGCATCATGACTTTGTGCCAGCGCTGTACGGGTCACTGCCCTCTAGGATAAAAGCAGTCGTTTCCGCAAAGGGTTGTATGACAAAATACTAACATCATCAAAGAGAAAATTATTCCTCCTTACTAATACTTCAATATTTTCTTGAACTTGCACCAAATAAGAATTTAGACGTTTGTGTTCCCTTGCCTGCTCCTTGTACGATAAGAACACAGCAGAAGGAAAACTAAACAAAGTGAAAAGTTGAAGTAATTACAATAACGCCAAGAATAAGAAGCACAACGTTCTGAATTAAAAGCATCAAACTCGTGGTTTCTGTCATAATTTGGTTTCTATTGAGAGGAAAAAACTGCTAGCAGACGACACGCGCACGCTGCGATGACGTAATGCGCACGAAAGGAGACTACCCTCCCCGAGAATGCGCGCAGATATTGTGGCTGCCTTCTGACGGCGCTGGTGATATAGAAAGCCACGCGTTCCCGTGTTCACCCTCAAAAAGATTGCGACTGTACGTAGCCTTCCGCTCTGGTTCACGGCTAGCGTATTCGGAGTCCACGTCGTCGCTGCCTCTTGGTCTCGGCAGCTCTGGCTGGAGATCAGCTTGCCGTTGCTGCTACCTCTCCCGATTAGCAGCGAGCAAGGCTGCGTACTCAGGATTGGCTTGCCGCTGACGCTGCCTTTCCCGCTTAGCAGCGGGCATTGTTTCGCGAAGCGCGGCCTCCTCTTCGGGAGTACGAACTATCTGTGGGTGTCCCATGGCTTCTACGGATCGAGCGCCGCACCGCACGCGCACACTGTTGTCTCAAGATCATCGCATTCGCACATTCAAATGTTATCAAGGCGCATGCGCAGATCTCGGCGTGTCGGCGGAGACCGATTGCGCGCAGTTTCTCTGAGCAGCTGCCGAGCTGCTGCCAACGCCGCCCGCGTTTCCCTCGGTGCGAATGAGGGAAACGGGGAAACGCGGGTGGCGTCGGCAGCAGCTCTGCGCTTTGACTCGTTGGTGATGCTACAATTTATTTCTCTATCTCGCTCTCATTTTCTCTTTCCCTCTCCCAAGCATTGTGCGCGCCTCGCGCATGCTCTCCTTCCCTCTCCATAACGTCCAATGTCAATGAAAGATGTAGAGGGCACGGAGAGAAGGCGAGGCACACGCCGCTCCAGGAGGTGGTTGCTAGGCAACGCAGTGAAGTCATAGCTCGGCGAGGTTTTGTGGCAGCAGGCGGTACTTTTAACGGTTAGTTAGAACACATTCGCAGTTAAACAAAGAATACGATAAAACGGTGCTCCAGACACTTCACCTGTGCCAGGGACGAAACTGCACTTATGTTTGCTACCACCCAATAGTGTGTCATGATGAGTATGAAAATTCCGCCTACTGCACGCATACAGAAGCACAGACTATCAGAGAAGCAGAAGTTCGCCGCACAGCATTAATGTTACTGCCTTCCGCAGCGGCGCACGATCTAAACAATTATGCACTGAAAATACTCAATGCACCTTGAGATGACAAATCAGAGTGCGCAACAAAGATATAAGCACGCGCCATCCTCGGTTATCGTTGCGGCCTCTGGCCAATCAGCTGCAACAGCGTGTTCCAACGCTTACCTGAGTCAGCTCGAGCGGCGCAGATACACAATGATGTTCGTAAGACTGCTACACCGATATCGTAGGAATGCTTTCTTAAGTCGTCACCTGCGACGTCTGTTTAGGTTTTGTCAATCGACTTACGCTTGCTATTGGCGGAAGTACTGAAGTTCGCACCTGTGCTACAGTTAAATATACACATTTTTTCGACTACAGCGCTTGTCCTTGCAGCGGCGGGCATCGTAAGCGTGCTGATTTTACGAACAGTTTTAGCTTTGTGAATGCGCTTTTTTCGTAAGATTGAGCCAATATTGGTGCTAAAGTTCGCTTAGTGAATTCCGCCGCAGAAGAGGATGGCGAAAAAAGAATGTCAAGGTTATTACTAATTGGTGTATTTTATATATTTTAACGAACGCGCTGCATAACATGAGATTTTTTTACAGCGCCACAGCATAAACTAGCAATAAGGAGACTTTTGAAATACTTTCAGGAGCGAAATTACCTGTGGATAGTTTGCCTGCGTAGAATTATTCATTTCATTATCAAATAATTTGGTTCGTGTGTATAGTTTCCGCCAGGGAAAAATTCTGGAAACTGGTATGTACTGCCTCTTGTAAACAATGTCTTACTGTATGCCACGACGCACGACTGGTAACATGGATTAAAGGTTGAAAAATATATAAAATACACTCACCCGATACGGTTGGCATGGTGTTCCCCAGAACCATAGATACATTGTTGTAATAGATTATGCGGTAATTCGATTGTGCTCGAGTGTAGTTTACCAGGCCACCTGTACATACCACGATGTAATATTTTAGCGCCCATCTTCGTTGGCAAGTAAAGTAATCGAAACCGGTTCCTTTTCGGTATTCCTAAAATCAACACTCGTACTTCAAAATAATGTTGTTTAGTTCCTTGCGAAAGGATGACACCCTACTTAACAGAATATAGAGCTAATCATGGAACAAATATGAACCTAACATGTCAATTCTCGCCTGTGTACAATGTCCTTGAAGTGAACTTTCTTTGATTGCACCTTGTCTTATCCACTGCAGGGCTATTATTTTTATCCCATTATTTTTTACATGATGCGAAAACGTGGAAGAGTCATAACTTTATCAATAAATATTGCCGATCTCTAAAGGTGTAGAAATATTTTAACAGTGGTATGCAAGCATTTTAAATAAGACTTCCTCAGACAGACTTGCACAATTTAGGCTCAACGTCTGCGCTGCCACTGCCCAACATCAAACTCATCAGGGCATTGCAAGGTTTTGAAACAGCACCATCAGACCAATGCCGGCCTTAAAAGAACATACTTAATGCCGACCTCGCGTGATTTTCTCAATGTGACCCACACAAATATCGCGCTGAAGCAGCGTTGCCCCAAGTAAAGTACACACTGTGTAGTGCTTGCTAGAGCATCAATATACTGCGCAATTATGCACTCTGCCAACAATGTACAATACAATCATCCACACAGATTCAGAAAATTACAGACGCTTCTCATGGTAATCATCGCGTAGTTTTCTACCTGCCGGTCGATAAAGCGCTGCCCTGGACACCAGTTCAATCTCCTGGGTTGTGTGAGAAGTTTTAGTTCTGATTTATTGGCCCATGCACGGCCCTGGAAAACACTTCTCATGGCAATCATCGTGTGGTACCTTTTTTTCCCTCAACTGACCGCTGTTGCCGCTTCAGAGTACCTATTATATATAGGGTATTACTATATATTATATATATATTAGGGTATTACTAAAAGCTAGATGTTACTTTGACTTGTCTACTTTGATCACCTTATATTATGCATTCATTCACAGTCATCTAAACTATTGTATTGCTTCCTGGGGTCAAACATATCATTGCCACCTTTCTTCCCTCCAACATGTACAGAATCAAGCCATTCGCATTCTCACCTGGAGCAACCGACGTTCGCATGTTACTAATCTGTACCGGGAACTGCACATACTGAATATTGACAATCTAATGAAATTTAATGTCTGCACATTTGCTTATCAAGTAGTTAAAGACCATAGTCTTCTGAAATTTGTTCTTATTCAACACCTTACTAATTCAAATATTACGCGCTTTTCCACCAATAACAATTTTATACTCCCCAAGGTACGAACTAACTATGGTTCTCAAAGAGTAGCATTTGTTTTAATCAAACTTTGGAATTCTTTGCCTTATAACATTCAGTGTGCCTTTTCTATATCGTCATTCAAACATCAGCTTCGCAATTTCATGTTTAACCTATAGCACCGTTTATTGAACAGGTATTTTGAACTCAAATTCCAATCTGTCGTTTTGATTACTGTTTGCTTCGTTTTCTACTTCAGCTTATGCCTTATCCCTATCGTTTTTCAATTGTACTACTGTTTCGCCTCAATATGTATTTGCATTTGTATTTTTGTATTTTTATATTTCACTGCTTTTCTGCTGTTAAGTAGTATTTGTGTGTTTTTACCATTATAAAAGGTCCCCCTACAGTGTTTACACTATAGGACCTTTTTCTGTACTAAATATCTATACTTTTGTATCTGCACTAAGTATTCAATAAACTTCAAACTTCAACTAAATCGTGGCAAACTCGCGTAGAACCGCACAATTGGCGAGAAAAGCAGCACCGCGAATTTCTACTACGGCAGTGCATAACCCAAGCGCTGTAATGGCGTGGCCACTTGCCATACAAACTGGTGCCTGAGTTCACGGCAGCGTAACGTTGTTCAGAACACTCGCCAGTTTACCACTGATAATCTAGTAATCCGTGCTGGTATGTAAGTGCACTCATTTTTCTGCGGTCGATCAACACCGGTATGTTCAGTAAAATCTTGTTTTCGGGAATGGGTTGTGGCATCGTCGTATTTTCGTTGTGCTGCAGTCGGGGCGATACATGGCCTTCAGCGCTTCCAGTATCAGCGGCCTCGCCTCGGAAGGTCAGTGACGTCAATTTTGCGGGCGTTGAAATTTTGATCGCCCCTGGGTCGCCTTCGAGGCGGTATCACTAGCAGGGAAATACCGTCGCGGTAAGGGTGAGCGTGACTGTCACTGCGAGCTGCCCTACCTGCGCTGCTGGTCGAGGAATTGTGCGATGCAGGTAGGTCTCTGGCTGAACCTGGGTCGGGACAAATCGATAGAAAAACCCCGCAGTCCGCGTCATTATTAGGCGTCACCAGCTTCGCCGCAGTGGTAGCACAACAGTCATCGATCAGGTACTCACCAAACCTCTGATTTCCACGTCGGTGTTAGGCGGTAGACGGAGAAGCTTGCGCCGATTGCAACGCGACTGGTGAAGCGCCATAAGTAGATGCAAAAGCTTGGGCAGAGCGCATCAATGTATCTGCGTAAGTCGTGCGCCTCGACTCGCTTGGCAGAGGCGGTGCTTCACTACTGGAAAGAGATGCCCCACCGCGTAATGTACTTAGTTGCGTACGACTCTGCTGATCCTCCCCCGCAGGAACAGCCCGCCATCGGAACATGGGAGTAATGGGAGGCACTCCTTGCGTCGCAGGACCCGGACACGCAACTTCGCTGCGTGAATCGGGGTGCCAGTGTCATGGCCCTATGTGGCCTGGACACATGCGCATAATGCGAGGGCTGTGCGGTGGCCTTGGGCTGTTGAAGGGTCCAAACTCGCTCGCTTAATAAAGTTTTTCCATCCATCCATCTATCTGGTGAGGGAGCTGACTGAAGGTGGCGACGTACCATGCTGCTTCTGCAGCTCATCGCGAACCACGTGCGAATCAGCTCGCAAAGCAAGGCGACGTCACACCCTAAGTCTACTGGTATATCTGGAGCGGAGCTGGGTTTCTACCTGTCGGTTGTACATGTTGGGCTGCTGCTAACGTGTCTTCTCAATAGCTGTGGCTTCGGTAAGGAACTCTGCAACAGTCTTGGGTGGATTCGGAACAAGACCGCCAAAGAGTATTTCCTTTACGCCTCTCAGTAGATGACCAACCTTCTCCTCCTCCGACAAGCTCGGATCGGCACGCTTAAAGAGACGCTCATGTCCGCGTACGTTGTGACGATCTCGCTGGGCTTGTGAACGCGTGACTGAAGGGCTCGCTCAGCTTTTTCCCACGAATCAGGGTTGAAATAAGTCTCCGTTAGATTGCGTTGCAACTAAAGTCATGATGACAGCAACTCTCACGGTTCACAAACCACGTGCTAGTACCTTCCTCAAGGCTGACCTACTAGTTTCTGAGTTTGGTGGTGTTGTCGCACTCGTTAAACGCAGCTACGCGCTGGAATTAGCCAGCCAATCTCCCGGGTCTTCAAAGATGTCGTTATGAAAAGCCGTTGGTACTCGGCGATTCACGAGCGTCATGTAAGTCGGCGTCACCCTTTCCATAGTGTTTGCAGTGGTCGCAGTCGCCACTTTTTCCTGGAGGTTTCCAATTTCTGGGGCGAGGCCTCGTATTCGCTGGCTTGTGCGGTGAACTAGAGTCAGCTCCATTAGCGCATCTTCCCAGCACCTTACCCATTTGCTTACCCAGCACCTCCACCAAAATTGTCGCGTACACACTGTTGAAGTACACGCTGAGTAAGTCTCCAGGGCCTAGCACTTTTCTGAGCGTAAGCCTCGACGCGTGCTGCCAAGAAGAACCTCGTTCTCCTATTCCTCACTCTCTTGCTCTGCCACACCATGTGGCATTCTACTCGTAACAGTACCTTCACCGTGAATGTGTACCCACCCACTACAGCACGCATTTCCCCCAATGCATCCAGGTGGCAGGCATCCAGTTCAACTTTTTTGTTTGTGTTCATATGTGTGTGTAGGTGGGTACGAATTCTCTTGAGAGGTGGTATTAACAGTGTGAAAGCCATGCGTTCATTTGTTGGTATTTGTTAGCTGCTCTACCCACTGCTCATATTTACGCAGTCCTGTGTTGCACTGATTGCTGCAAACTAGGTAGTCTCCGATAAACTGATAACGTTAATAAATGCTCTATTACTTTATTCAAGCACCACATTTTTATAGCGAAGATATTTACGCCTACCAACCAATGGTTTTTCCGTGAGCCTAGCAAAATACTTCCGCAAAGTGGGCCGAGCCTGGCGATAGTGCAGAAATGGTCCAAGCTGATTGGCACATACCCGGGACGAAAAAGAGAGAAAGAGAGGAAGACAGAGAGAGAAAGAATGAATGAGAGAGAGATAAAGAAATAAGGATTGAGAGAAAGAAAAACCGAGAGAAAGACAGAGAGAGAGAAAGAAAATCGCCACCAAGGTCATATACACGCACAAGCTTCGCTCACCCGTATTTTCTCGCCAGGAGAAGGGCTGGTGATTTTTTCCCAGAAAACCATGCTGACAAAACTTTTTCCCATTGGACAATTTTAATTCAATGTGCAAATCCCCAAGAAAAACATGTCACGTGTACAAAACATTTTCTTCTCTGTCTTCTAGAATAACAATTGAATTTATCGAGGATATCACACCGCCATATATTTTAAAGTTTTTTTTTTTGCAGTGAATGAGTTTCCTTGCTGCCCCCTGATCTTCATTAAAACATCCGTTCCAGCACATGTCATTAAGTCGAAATCCTTGGATTCAGTTGATTACATTCCTACAAAATGGCTTGTACATTACTGCTACCAGACTAGCGCTAAAATTCCGTGGTACAGTGACGCTGATATTCATGAGCAGCGCGCCACCTGTACTCTGGGTGTGAATTGAGGACGACAGAAGCCACAACGCTTTGTGCAGGCTGAATTGATCTCTGACTTCATAATTAAAAATGTTAATTGTGGTTAACTGCCGATTAACAAGGTTATGGTTAACAATGTTAACAATGTCAGGTTAATTCAAGCACAATCTTGGGGTGGGAGGCTGGCTATTTGTGTGTTAGTCTATTTCCGTTTGTGTCTGTTTTCCCAAGAGTGTGGATAGTACATGGTCTAATGGTGAGACCATCGGGTTGCGACAATCAGGGAACCGGTTGCGAAACCAATCGTCGGGCCAACTTGGGTCGCGAATAGGTGACATATTGAATGCCGTCGTCAGTTAACATCTTTCACCCCAACTTGGGTAACTGGCTTTGTGAAACTAGGTATTTGCCACTCTTTAATGAGCGTCTTTAAGACTGTGTAGGGTCACCGAGTATGGGCTACTGGGTGAAGAGTTGGCGTCAAAGAGGTTCATGAAAGGGCAGTACATAAAGAAAATGGCGCGAAAGAGGGTAATTGAGCAGAGGCGCATATTAAGTTTTACATGCTCAATGAGCCAAGTTGGCCCAGTGGTTGGTTTAGAACACCCCGCGCCTTCACCAAAATGTTACGCGAACGAAGGATTATGCACTTGAGACAATTTACAATGTATATCTACAAAAGACAACTGCAGCGCTGCCCAGTACAGCCGACAACTCGAGAGCAAGGAACAATTCGTCTTCGTCGTCGAGGCGCCCGCGTGCATCGTCCACAAGAAACACGCAATATGCACGTATCACTATCAAGAGCAGCCAGATACTCTATCATTAGACCATGGGCTACCTAGCGACCTAAGTTGGCGGCAAACCGATTTAAGACAAACCTCCCCGAAAGTAAGTGAACTTTTATGAAAATTCAAATCGAATAAAACGAACGAAACCTAAACTAGAAGGAATTTAGGTTTTACTGCTATGTGTATGTTTTATAGACAAAGCTCGCAAGCGAAAATGCGCTTGCAGCAAAAAAGTCCACACGATGTTTAGTGCCGCGTTTCGTTCAATTTTCTTCGCCTTCTTATAAAGCTCAGCCATCATAGTAAATATTTTTGGCACAAACTATTTCATTGAACATGATGACAATTAGAAATTATTGAATATTATTTTAAGCCACGGTTTCCCGCATACGCAATAGTAGACTTAACTATACAAAAGTAATGAATCAGTGTAGCATTACCTGAAGCATTCACTTCAAGGGTAAACATTATCGGAGTGTCTGGTATTTTCACTTGTAATGGCAAGCTCCTAAAATAAAAGAATATGCAATTGATGTTTTAAAACAAAACCACATCACGACTTGCAGATATTCGTGACATCTCTTTAGTAGGCAACCTTGACAAATTCATTTTATTTTTATTTTAAAGAAAAAATACTTTTACGGAATTCAGCATGCGGCACCTGATCCTAAACGCGCATACCTGAAACATAGATCGTCTTATGTGTTTATTTAAAATTAGTTACCTAGAATAACTTGATTTACGGCAGGCGTCCCTGAATGATGCTGATGATGCTGATGATGATGATGATGAATGGTGTTTAATGGCGCAAGGGTCAGGTATGGCCAAAGAGCGCCAGGCCAGTGGTTATGAACTGACAATGGACCAATGAATTGCGAAAGGTGTGTCGTGGCTGTAAAAGGGCCTAAAAACAAATCGCTGTAAAATGCGTAAAAATATATGTAATAAAATTATGGCATTGGCTAATGAGGTGCACTATGATAATGAAAGAAAAAAATGCAAGTTGATGATGATAAACGAAAATATATAAACGAAAAGCAGTACTGCTTTGACAGACCCTTTGAACACGTAAGGGCCTGGAGGCGCGTGCTATGCAAAACTACTATCGCGGCGACATCCTCTGAGGAGTGGATGCGCTACGAGACTATTGGGGCAAATAACGTGCAGTACAACATCGCTCAGAAAATCCAAAACAGCTTTGGTGTTAAAGAGAGGTTCGTCACCAAGAAACATAGCGGGGTGGAGAGGGAGACGGTACTGGTACGCTAGAGGAAAGTGTCTTTTTCTCTCTGTTTCGGCTTCCCTGCACTCCACGACCACGTGGAGAACGGTAAGCCTCTCTCCACATCTACCACAGGTTGGCGGGTCATTTCCAGTCAAGAGAAAATTGTGGGTGCCCAATGTATATCCTATTCTCAGACGAGAGAATAGGACATTAGTTCTTCGAATTTTCGTAACGGGACGCCAGGGACCTATCTGTGGCTTAACTAAGTGGAGCTTGTTGTTCGTTTCGGCATCCCACAAGCGCTGCCAGTGGCTTCGAATTTTCTTTCTCAAGTAGGGCTTGAGATCTGTGGCAGGGATAGAAGCGGTAGGGTTAAGGGCTCGCGATGTAGTTGATGTGGCCATTTGATCAGCCAGAACATTGCCCTCGATGCCTCGATGGCCAGGCACCCAGCACAAAATAATATGCTGGTTAGACAGGTATGCCTTGCACAGAGCAGAATACAGTTCAATAAGTACGGGGTTTTTGTGTCTATGTGAGTCATGACGGCTTTTACGACGCTTAGGGAGTCTGTAAATATTATTGATCTTTTGAGTTTGGATTTGCCTATACTCTTCACAGCCGATAAAAGTGCATAGGCCTCAGCCGTAAAAATGCTTGTTTCCGGGTGCAGTACATCGGACTCGGAGAACGATGGGCCGACTACTGCATAAGATACCCCTGCCTGTGACTTGGAAGCGTCAGTGTAAAACTGAGTGCAGGACGAGTACTTAAACTGGATTTCTAGAAAATGCATCCGGATATTAACTTCTGGAGCATCTTTTGTGACCTCTACAAACGAAGTATCGCACTCTATGAGTTGCCACTGCCACGGTGGCACTGGCTTTGCTGGGTCCATCAGGGTATTTTCATGTAATGGGATGTCCATTTCTTCACAAATTTTTCTTACACGCAGTGAAAAGGGTTCTCTTGCTGTCGGCCGGTTATTGAAGAGTGTGGAACTGGCCATATCATTTACGGTTGAGAAGGACGGATGTTCCGGGTTCGAATTTACTTTCAGGAAATAGATGAGGCTTAAGGATAAACGTTCTATATCAAGCAACCACATGTCCGCCTCTACATACAGGCTTGCCACAGGACTTGTCCTGAAGGCACCAGTGGCTAGGCGGATGCCTAGATGGTGTACAGGATCCAGCATCCTTAGGGCGCTTGGCGTAGCGGAATGCTACACTACGGTGCCGTAATCTAATCTTGTGAGTATGAGGCTCTTGTACAAATTCAAAAGACACCGTGTGTCACTACCCCAAGCGGTGCGTGACGACAATTTCAGAATATTTATTGTTTTCATGCACTTGTTTCTTAGATACCGTATGTGTGCCACAAACGTAAGCTTCGTATCTAGAATCACACCTAAAAATTTATGTTCGGTTTTTACGGCAACACGTTGTCCCTGCAACTCAATGTCAGGATCGGGGTGCAGACCCCTCTGTCTGGAGAACAGGACGCAGGTGGTCTTTTGTGGGTTAAGGCTAAATCCATTCTCGTCTTCCCACTTAGACACCTTGTTCAGACCAAGCTGAATCTGCCGCTCACAGACTGCGAGATTGCACGAGGAGAAACCTATCTGTACATCATCGACGTATGCAGAATAAAACATGTTTCTTGGGATATACAGACGCAAAGAACTCATTTTTACGATAAAGAGAGTGCAACTGAGCAGCCCGCCCTGTGTCACTCCAGTTCCCTGCACAAATGGTCTTGATACAGCATTTCCCACACGAACACGGAATGTGCGATTAGATAAGTATCTTTCTATGACATTTAACATGTTACCACGTATACCAACGTGTGAGAGGTCTCTAAGTATTCCAAACCGCCATGTGGTATCGTAGGCTTTTTCCATGTCAAGGAATACAGACAGAAAGAACTGCTTATGGACAAAAGCTTCACGAATTTGCGTTTCAATACGTATCAAATGGTCGGCGGTGGATCAACCCTCTCGAAACCCGCATTGGTACGGGTCAAGCAGTTTGTTTGATTCGAGGAAATGGATTAGTCGGCGGTTTATCAATTTTTCGAACAGTTTGCAGAGACAGCTTGTTAGTGCTATAGGCCGGTAACTCGAAACAGACGATGGGTCCTTGCCCTGCTTCAGTATAGGGACGACAATGACCTCTTTCCAGGCGGCGGGGATCTTGCCGGAGGACCATATAGCATTGTAAAGGCAGAGGAGAGTTTTCTTTGTTTCATGGGGAAGGTGTTTTAGCATTTGATGAACTATGCGGTCAGAGCCTGGGGCAGACTTGTTGCAACAACTAAGCAATGCTTATAGCTCAGCGATGCAAAATGGCTTCGTCTCCGGTGCATTTTCTTTCTATTTTCTGTTTTTCTATTGTAGCCTTGGGTTTTTTTAATGTTGGCGAATAATGGGATGAGCTTGCCACATGTTCAAAATGTGCTCCCAGGCAGTTAGCTTGGTCTTCCAGACTGTCGCCTTGTGTTTACGAACAGGAGTGAATAAGTTTGTAGCCCGTTTATCTTATTAACTTTCTTCCAGACTCTGCCCTCGTCTGTATATGAGTTGATGCCTGATAAAAACTTCTCCCAACTCTCTCTCCTGGCCTGTCGGCGCATTCGTCGGCCCTCCGATTTAATTTTCTTGAAATTGACAAGATTCTCCACAGTTGGGGAGTCGCGTAGCAACCCCCACGCCTTGTTCTGCTTCCTACGAGCGTTCCGACATTCGTCGTTCCACCATGGGACACGGCGTTTGCAAGTAGCACCACTTATTTCAGGTATACATTCAGAAGCGGCATCAATTATAAAAGATGTCAGATACTCGACGGCAGCATCAATTCCCAGCGAAGGTATGTCAGACCACCAGATACTACTTGTAAGACTTTGGAATTTCTCCCAATCTGCCCTATCCAGCTTCCAGCGAGGTGCCTGTGGTGGAGGTTCGTTTTGTAGTGGCGATCTCAGCAGTATCGGGAAGTGGTCACTCCCGTAAGGATTTTTTATAACCTCCCATTTAAGTTCGCCAAATATAGACGGGGAGGCTACACTGAGATCAATGGAAGAAAACGTTTTGTTTGCGAGATTGTAGTAGGTGGGTTCCTTCTTATTCAGGAGACACGCACCAGAAGAGAAAAGAATATGTTCGATTAGGCGTCCTCGCACATCGATACGCGTGTCGCCCCACAAGCTGCTGTGTGCATTGAAATCGCCAAGAACGAGGTAAAATTCTGGTAATTCATCTATAAATGACTGAAATTCATGCTTGTGTAAAGGGTAATGTGGGGGTATGTAGAGCGAGCAAATGGTTATCAGCTTACCCAGAAATACAGCACGAACGGTTACCGCCTCAAGTGCCGTATTGAGTGGAAGTTGCTGACAGGCTACACTTCTGTCGAGTATGATGGCCACACCACCAGATGATGCGGCAGAATCCTCGCGGTCTCTTCGGAAAACAATATTCTGACGTAGGAAGTTGGTGTTTCTGGAGTTTAGGTGTGTTTCTTGAACACACAGCACCTTTGGATTAAATTTATTGATAAGTTCTTGGATGTCGTCTAGGTTGTAGATTAGTCCTCTAACATTCCACTGCATTATTGTGTTCATGTTGGAGGAATATAAAAGGCGCTGTGTGTCTCAAAAGGGAGGAGAGTGACTTTACAAGGCCTTTGTCAGGCCCTGTAATTGGTGTTTTGTCGAGCGGTCGAGAGAACCTCGCCGCTCCTTCGACGCTACCTGCGCCGTTTTGGATTGGACTGGTGTCCATAGCCTCTTGCGAGGCACTGACCACCCGCTCCAGAGAGCGATGTGTGCGTCGCGTAGACTTCGTCTCGAGCGACGAAGTCTTCGTCCCCACCGCACCGGAGGTCGACAGGACTCCTGTGGCCTCTGCAGTGGCCTGGCTGCTGCCGGAGCTTGTAGAGGCCACTGGTGTGGACACTTTGAGAGATGGCAGGGCAGCGTTGGCTGCTCCCACCTTAGGGGCGGGTGGCGTTAGCCTCGGCACGCTAGGCATGGTCCGGGCTACCGCCAGAGGCCGTTGTGGTGCCGCCCCCCATTGCACCACTTCGGCGAAAGATGTTTTAAGCAAGAACAACGAGGAGATACGTTGACGTGCTTCGCGGAATGTGATATTTTCCTTCACTTTTACAGTAATTATTTCTTTTTCTTTCTTCCAGGCTGGACAAGCTCTGGAGTATGCCGGGTGACTGCCGTCGCAGTTCGCACAATGTACCTCGTCATTTTTGCAATCGTCAGAAGAGTGACCAGTTGTGCCGCACTTTGCGCACATAAGCTGCCCTCGGCAGCTTTGGGATGCGTGACCAAATCTTTGGCATTTGAAGCAACGTCGCGGGTTCGGAATATAAGGTCGAACATGAAGTTTTACATAGCCGGTTTCAAGAGTCTCGGGTAATGTGGTTGAACTGAAAGTGAGTATTAAATGCTTTGTTGGGATTTCGTTGTCATTCCTTCTGATTGTGATTCGCTGCACGTGGATTACGCCTTGGTCCTTCCATCCATCCAGGAGTTCTTCTTCATTCAGTGTCATTAAGTCTTCATCTGATACTACGCCTTTGACTGTGTTCATAGTTCGATGCGCGCTCACAGAAACAGGGATATTACCAAAGGCTACGAGGTGTGCTAGTCTGTTGTATTATTCCTTGTCTTTTAGTTCCAGGAGCAAATCTCCACTTGCCATCTTTGTTACCTTATAACCACTTCCAATGGTCTCTCTTAGGCACTTGGCCACAAGAAATTGTGAAATTGTTCTAGCTTTTGTAGATGATTGTTCGCAGTGGAGTACGTGGAATTTCGGGAAACGTTCGTTGTTTTTGTTCAAGAATAGTGATGTTGCATGGGTGCGTACCCTTTTCGAGGCACGATCGGTTGAGAAAGAGTTCGGGGATCCCATGGAAAGAAACTACTTGTTCGGCAACGGCGTCTGCCACCCACCGCGGAGCCCAACAAGGGGACGTGGCAGAACATAAGACAAGTCTGCACAGCGCCAGCAGTATGCCGTTGCTATAACCCAATATGGTATACCCAAGGTAGGACAGCAACACCAGGTTAACCCTTGCCGCCAGGAAAAGTCGAAGTGAATGGAAAAGATGAGAGGACAGGACAGATTAAGTGGAAGGGAAATACGACGATGATGGTAGAGAGAGATAGGAAAAGACGACTACCGGTTTCCCCCGGGCGGGTCAGTCCGGGGGTGCCGTCTACGTGAAGCAGAGGCCAAAGGGGTGTGTTGCCTCCGCCGAGGGGCCTTAAAGGTCCAAACACCCGGCTTCGGCTTATCCCCCAGGATCCCCTTTTCCTCGGGCACGGCTAAGCCACGCAAGTTAAACGTGGGAGGGTCCAACCCCCATGTGCTCGGGTCCGTGGTGTCGCAATACACCAAACGCCTGCTTTCGCAGACGCCCCTGCGGGGCAGGCGTCCCTGAAGGCAACAATACACCGTTCAACATCTTTAGCAATGATTTACCTGACGTCGGGTCTGAGGATAAGTTCGTAATGTATACCCTATAATCACTTAAGAATAAGCACCTAATGTTCTGAGAATGAAATGGCCTAAGGAAAATGTCCTAACAATCAACACCGAAAAGAGCGAAGCACTTCTGCGTCTTCGAAGAAGCAAAAAAGGTGTCCCTACCTTGTGATATTGTGCAATTCATACGGATTGTTGGCAAGCTGCCCAAAGCCTATTGATTTGCGTGTACATACAATGTTAAGGAACGCTCGCTCAGAATCGAGACTCGCGTTTCTGACACACTGTTTGGCCTACACCTGCATGATTGCTTTCTTGTATGGGACACTACATGTGCCACTTACCGTCTCGTTGCTTTGTCGAAAATAGTTATTCGCCTTATTTGATGCCGGCGCTTTGATTGTCCTTTCACAACCACTCTTCTAAAAACTTAGCATGAAAAAATTGTCAATCTGTATAAAAATTTTACTTTTTACCTTAAAACAATACAAAACGTTTCTACATACTTTAGCAAACCTTGAGAGACGCCCGGTAACACATTACACACGTCGCCAAGTGAAATGGCATGCCGCCCATGCGCGTACAAATTATGGAAGACAAATTATTGCTAGCAACACGCTTCCTAGCTTGCCGATCGACGTGATGGAGAAAGTTTAAGTAATAATTAGTGTGCATTCCCATGCTGAGGCAATAAATGACACAGCCTTCGCTTGTTACCTGCTTTTCTTCGCGTAACCAGAATATCGCCCAATTTATTATTCTGTTTGAACTATAAAATCTGTATTTGTTTGCCTGCGTTTTCATGGCAACATCTCCTAGTTGCTTCCGCTGGTTGCTCCGCTTCACACATGGAGGATCTTCGCCCCCACCAAAGATAACAACTGGCCTCTTTATGCAATGTATTCAGAACATCATTTAGAACCAACTGGAAAACGTAAGTGAAGTATAACTAGATGCTAAACAGGTGTCCAACTCGGTTGAGGGATTTCCTCCTGCCGTATGCTTAAGTTTCACTGCCGATCATCTGCAGGCGAGACGTTCTTGTTTGCCTTCATCGCTCTCTGTTTACCGAGATGAAGCTCAAAATTTCAAACAAGTTGAAGCAACCCTGTGGGAGACGGCATCAGAGATGACCAGCATTCCAGAGCAAGTTTCTGAGAAGGCGCCGTGACATTAGGCACCGCTGCAGCTGCTGGAGTTGGGCAAGGTTGGTGGGAACGGTGTCGAAGATTACATTCCCCATAAAAGGGGTAGGAGGACGTTGGGAGTTGTGATGACAAAAGCAGCCTCCCGCCTTTTTTGGTGGGCCTAAGCTGAGTGTGTATTCAGCGTTCCATACAATGAGAATATTTTTGTCTTCCTAGGAAAGCTTTGTTGGCCTGTTGCTTCAACTTTTCCATTACTGCTGCTGTAGCCTTCTAGGACGCCACGTCGGAAGGTGGTTCAGAGCGGGCATATAAATATATATATATATATATATATATATATATATATATATATATATTATTACGATATCACCGAAAGATGTTCAAGGGACGAGCCGCCGCGAGAAAGACGATGAAGTGTGTCTGTGCTCTTGGTGCGAGCGAGTGTGGGCCTGGCTGTCTGGCTCCAGTGTAAATAGCCTGTAAATAGCCTCTTTCGTCTGTGTCCTTCCACACGTAACATTCTGGTGGAGGTTAGCGATCCCCGTCCTCGCCACGGAACTCCGAAGTGGTCGGTACATCGAGCTTGTCACCATGCCCCCCGGTGACGAGACCGCCTTTGCAACGGCTTCGGGTCGTCCGACTACTCCTATCGTCACGGTTGCCCAACATCGCGACCCTGGTGTGTTCTCTGGCCTGGAGGGACAGGACGTTGACGACTGGATCAAGCTATATGAACACGCCAGTGCTAATAACAGGTTGGACCCAACGATTATGCTCGCCAATGTCATCTTTTATCTCGGCGGCACCCCACGCGTGTGGCACCAAACACATGACGACGAGATAACAAGTTGGGACACTTTCAAAGAAAAGCTACGGGACCTGTTCGGCGACCCTATTGGGCGCAAGGTTGCCACGAGAAAGGCTCTTGCTTCTCGTGTTCAGACCTCTACAGAGCCGTACGTTTCGTACATACTCGACGTCTTGGCTCTCTGCCGCAAAGCTGACGATGGTATGTCTGAAGCAGATAAAGTAGCCCATGTGCTAAAAGGCATTGCCGACGACGCTTTCAATTTGCTTGTTTTCGGCAATGTCGCGACTATTGACGCCATCATAAAAGAATGCCGTCGCCTTGAACACGCTAAGAGCCGCCGTATCACACCCCACATCACGCGGCTACCCAACACTGCTGCTACGTCGACATGTGAGGGTCGACCGCGTCAGGCCACTACCTGTGACGACGTGACCCGTATTGTTCGCCGCGAGCTCGAGGCCACCTGTTCCCCAGCTTTCTCCGCGACGCCTCCCGATCCGCCAGCTACCACGATTGCGATGATTCAGGCCGTCGTAAGACAGGAATTTGAGAACATGGGTCTGAACTCCGTGTGTTCCACGTCTCAACCTAGCGTTCCCCAGTTCTCTTGCTGCCCTCCTCGCCCTCGGCAATCCTTTTCTGCCACATCTCGCCGCAACCCGTCCGAATGGCGTACCCCTGATGACAGGCCGATCTGCTTCCACTGCTGTCGCATCGGCCACGTCGCTCGTCACTGCCGCAACCGGTGGCAACCTCCTCCTCGGACATACGCCGCCGCTTATTCCCGCACCTTTGGGCCTTCTGCTCCCTATGCCACCCGCCATGAACCCTCTGCCGCTGATGCCCCTGCTCCGAACCTTCGCTACAGTCGCTCACCCTCACCTCGACGCCATCAGTCTCGTTCGCCCCAACCACGTCGCTTTTCTTCGCCGCCTATCGCCTCCCGGATGCCACCGGAAAACTAGGCACTGCAGCTTCTGGAGGTGAAGCTGCGTGGTCGACCCTGCCCTCAAATCCTCTGCTCACGTTGCCTACGAACGAAAACCTTCTTGACTTTGACGTCGACGGTTATCCTGTCACTGCTCTGATCGATACAGGGGCCCACATTTCAATCATGAGTGCTGCCTTCCGACGACGACTCAGAAAGCTCCTCACCCCAGCGTCGGCACGCGTCGTCCGCGTTGCGGATGGCGGTACTGTCCCTATCGTCGGCATGTGTACGGCACGTGTCAGCATCGCCGGCCGCCACACTCATGTCCTCTTCACCGTGCTTGCTCATTGCCCCCACGACCTAATTCTCGGACTCGATTTTCTTTCTGCGCATTCTGCCCTTATTGACTGCTCTGCCAGTACCCTTCGCCTTGAGTTGCCGATTCTCGCAGAACCTCCTAATGAACCCCAGTGCCGCTTACGCCCCAGCGACTTTATTCGCCTACCACCAAAGTCAATAGCCTATATTGAACTGTTGTCTTCCCGACCTGTTCCTGATGGCGAGTACCTCGTCACTCCTCTGCCCGAGATTCCTCTACAGTATAACGTCACCGTGCCTCACAGTATTCTTACTATTACTAATAACTGCACTCGCCTGCCGATCTTCAACTTTGGGTTGGCAAAACAAATTCTCCCGCAAGGTATTTGCCTTGCCAACGTTGATTGCCTCGGCGACCATCAAGTGGCAACTTTACCAGCTGATGGTTCTTCCGAGCTCGGCGTGTCCCTCGCCCCAACGTCTGGCGCCGATCCCTACATAAAGAAAATGGTTGCGGCGGACCTGTCCTCTACACAGGCTGAAGACCTTTGCAAAGTGTTATCGGCCTACCGAGATATTTTCGATTTCGACGATCGCCCTTTGGGCCAGACGCTCGCGGTCAAGCATCGGATTCCAACTGGCGATGCTACGCCTATTCACCGACGACCTTATCGCGTTTCTGCGTCGGAACGCCGAGTAATTCAAACTGAAGTGACCAAAATGCTAGATAAAGACATCATTGAGCCTTCTTCGAGTCCCTGGGCGTCCCCTGTGGTGTTGGTTAAGAAGAAGGATGGCACGTGGCGCTTCTGTGTAGACTACCGACATTTGAACAAAATTACTAAGAAGGACGTCTACCCGCTCCCACGTATCGACGACGCCCTTGACTGCCTTCACGGTTCCAGCTATTTCTCTTCTATTGATCTTCGCTCTGGATACTGGCAGATTGCTGTTGACGATATGGACAGAGAAAAAACCGCTTTCATAACACCTGATGGCCTATACCAATTTAAAGTAATGCCGTTTGGGTTATGCAATGCCCCTGCCACCTTTGAGCGTATGATGGACTCCTTGCTCCAAGGTTTTAAATGGTCCACGTGTCTCTGTTACCTCGACGACGTCATCGTCTTCTCGCCAACATTCGACTCTCACCTTGAGCGTCTAACCGCTATACTTGATGTATTTCGAAAGGCGAAGCTGCAACTCAACTCGTCCAAATGTCGTTTTGGCCGCCGCCAAATTACTGTTCTGGGCCATCTCGTCGACGCTTCCGGAGACTTTCCGGTTCCGAAGACAGCCGCAGACGTTCGCAGTTTTGTTGGGCTATGCTCGTACTTTCGTCGTTTTGTCCAAGATTTCGCGGCAATTGCTCGACCCCTCACTAATCTTCTGAAGAAAGGCGCACAATTTTCGTGGGGTACTTCAGAAGCCACCGCCTTCTCTCGTCTCGTCACTCTTCTCACCTCACCACCCATTCTCGCCCACTTCGACCCTGATGCCCCTACAGAATTGCGTACCCATGCCAGTGGTCATGGTGTAGGTGCCGTCTTAGCCCAGTGTCAGCGTGGCCAGGATCGCGTTATTGCTTACGCAAGCCGCCTCCTGTCACCATCGGAGCGCAACTATTCCATTACGGAAAGGGAATGCCTTGCTGTTGTTTGGGCAGTTGCGAAGTTCCGTCCTTACCTTTACGGTCGTCCTTTCTCCGTAGTCACGGACCATCTTGCCCTCTGCTGGCTCTCATCGCTAAAAGATCCTACAGGCCGGCTTGGTCGATGGGCTTTGAGACTACAAGAATTTCATATTCCGTGATCTACAAGTCTGGCCGCCTGCACCAAGACGCTGACTGCTTGTCGCGTTACCCTGTTGACGACTCTGACACCTCCAATCCTGACAATGCTGCTTGCGTTTTCTCAGTTTCCCAGCTCCTTCATTTCGCCGACGAGCAACGTCGTGATGCCTACATCAGAGCACTCATCGACCGTTTGGAACACTCTCCGGCCGATGCTACTCTATGCCTCTTCGTCCTCCGCGACGGTACTCTGTACCGTCGTAACCTTCATCCGGACGGCTCTGAGTTCCTACTTGTAGTACCTAAACACCTCCGCTCAACCGTTCTAGAAGAGCTTCACGACGCACCAACGGCAGGACACCTCGGCGTATCTCGAACCTATGACCGAGTACGTCGCCGCTTTTTCTGGCCGGGCCTTGCCCGTTCCGTACGGCGTTACGTCGCCGCTTGTGAACTTTGCCAACGACGCAAGAAGCCTTCCCAACTCCCCGCTGGTTACCTGCAGCCGCTCGACATCCCGGCCGAGCCCTTCCATCGTGTTGGCTTAGACCTTCTCGGCCCCTTTCCGGAATCTACATCAGGAAACAAGTGGGTTGCCGTCGCTGTGGACTATGCGACCCGCTACGCCGTAACACGCGCTCTTCCGACCAGTTGCGCTACTGACGTCGCGGACTTCCTCCTCCACGATATCATTTTGATGCATGGTGCTCCGCGTCAAATGCTCACCGACCGTGGCCGTACGTTCTTGTCCAAAGTCATTGACGACATCATGCGTGCCTGCTCAATACAGCATAAAATTACCACCTCCTATCACCCACAAACGAACGGCCTCACTGAGCGTCTGAACCGCACGCTTACAGACATGCTATCGAAGTACGTTTCAACCGACCACCGTGACTGGGACCTTGCTCTACCTTACATTACCTTTGCGTACAACTCTTCCCGTCTCGAAACTGCTGGCTTTTCCCCGTTTTACCTCTTGTATGGCCGAGACCCGACGCTACCACTCGACACTGTGCTTCCGTCCACCACAGCTTCCACTAGTGATTATGCCCGTGATGCAATCGCCCGTGCTGACCATGCTCGCCAACTTGCGCGTGCTCGTCTGCAAGTTTCTCAAGAAAAACAAAAACAACGCTACGACCTCCGTCACCGTGATGTGCATTTTGCGCCCGGCACCCTCGTGTTGCTTTGGTCACCATCGCGTAAAGTTGGCCTTAGTGAAAAAACTGCTCCCCTGTTACACCGGCCCATATCGCGTACTCCGCCAAGTGACCGATGTCACCTACGAAATCGTTCTCGCCAAGCCCACTACGTCCTCCGATGTGACCACCAGTGATATTGTCCACGTCGCCCGACTCAAACCCTACAACTCTCCAAGCGCATTGGATATTTAACAGCACCGTGACGGTGCTTTTGCCGCCGGGGGGGTAGTATTACGATATCACCGAAAGATGTTCAAGGGACGAGCCGCCGCGAGAAAGACGATGAAGTGTGTCTGTGCTCTTGGTGCGAGCGAGTGTGGGCCTGGCTGTCTGGCTCCAGTGTAAATAGCCTGTAAATAGCCTCTTTCGTCTGTGTCCTTCCACACGTAACAATATATATATATATATATATATATATATATATATATACGCCAGTGCAAGGTAACAAAGGCGAAAGTCGGAAGTCATGGGCTTGCAGGGTTGCGCAGGGTTGCAGGGTTGTGAACGAAGTGGCAATAGTGGCCACACTTCTGATTGGACCATAATGGTAATAGGGCGAGAAGAGGTCGTGGTTTACCCAGTTTCACGGTGAGAGAAAATGCACAAGTTGAAACTCTCCTCAACACAATCGTGGCTGTCCTTTGCATATTTCAAAGAGAAACGAATCGCGCTCAAGCTTGAGCTGCTTTTGAGTAATGAACAATATATACGCGTCTCAGGGGGCTCTTTTCCACTGGTCACAGGAAAAACCGCACTAATGATGTAAAAGAAATGCTACAGCTTCTCATAATTGAGCAACATATTCCTTCTTTAGGCCGACACAGGAAATGATCAAAAAGTCTGAGGGTGAATAAACGTTCTGCGTCGATTTCGGACGACTGAAAAAAATGGCTTTTTGCGGAGTTTGGAGAAGTCCCGAAACGTTGTTCTTCCTTCTGGGAAGGAAGTTTTTATCAAGCGTGAATCTACCTAAGTGAACCTGGCAGATACACTATCAAGTTTGCACATTCCCACCTTAAATTTATGCCTTATTGGTTGAAGATCATAACAGCCACGTTCACAAAGCTTTTCAGGACTGCAGCGCCAGGTTTTTTGTCATGTTGGTAAGTGCAGTGACGACGTATTATAACACAGGGCCCGGACTGCCTCATGCATGACCAAAAGGAGCATAAATGCTAAAAATGAGTATCGCAGATGACTGGCAAAAAGTAACGCAGCCAGGAATACAACATACTAAACACAAGCCTGAATGTTTCAAAAAGCTGGCAGTCGAGTGCTACAATTCCCGAGTGTTTTTTTTCCTTCTGCAGATATGTACGCTTGGGGAGAAAAACTCGCACATAAAGTGATCCCTCTGGACGAGTGCGCAGATGTGTCTCATTTTGTCGACGAACCGACGACGGAACTGTCGTAAGAAAATGCAAGATGTGCATTAGCAGTGGTGTGTAGAGGACACACCGAGACTTTCCTTAGGCCATGCAGCCAAACGGCTCCATTTTCTGCGCTTGTAATACCGCAGACCTCATTAGAAACCTGACAAATTATAGCGTTCAAATAGCATGCCGACTTGCTGCTTCCATTGAAATCAACTGTAGTTTGCAGAATCATACCCTTTTTTATGTGCACTTTATTTCCTTTTCGTTCGCCAATCTGTCGACAACAACGCATTGCAGTTATACTTTGCGTGAGCCCTTGTCCCGTTAGTGCTAGCAATGAGAGCCATTTTGGTCCTTAATGACGTGCATTAATGACCAAAGAGCAAGGTGACACAAACAATCACACGTGTTTATTTACTCCTAAGAACATGCCAGGGTGGCCAAATTTCTAATAATAACAAAACGTAGCATACGTACATATCCCGCATCTGGGTTGTTGCCTGCAAACGAAAATAAATGAACATATACATAAATAAATTAAGAATGCGTGCAGCTAATTTTCAGTGTGGTTTCGGACTTTCCTTTAGCAAGCAATATATATATATATATATATATATATATATATATACAGGGTGTTTCAGCGCACACTTTCAAAATTTCTTTAAGGTTGCCTGTGGCAGGTAGCCCCATTCTAGTTAATGAGCTTGTCTACTCGAAGAAGCGGACATGCCGAAAAAATTGCAATGCATTATCGACTAATTAACAAAAATTACTACTTAAGTTTTGAACTAATTACCTGATGGCCCATATTGCAATTTACAAATTGTAGCCGCGGAGTTCGCCAGGCGGATCCACCTAGATTTAATTCTCAGGATGACACCAGGTTCGAGATATTCATTCGCGAGCTTTGTGTAGAAATGCATTGGCGTTCCAGTTAATTTTGTGCGTCAATGCGAAAAGCGACGTTTTGTCAAGAACCTAACTGGAACGCCAATGCATTTCTACGCGAAGTTCTTGCGTGCTGTGAAGCACGCAAGAAGTTCCGAATATTCTCTCAGAATTGTCGGCATTGTTTTCAGTTCCACGGACACTTATATAGCATTTGTAGCCACACATGTCATTTAGGAAATAAATACCTCTTTTTAAACTTATTTATTAGCAATTGCATATGCACCCTACCTGCAATAATGCCATTACGGCGTTGCAGGAATTTTGTAAATAAAGTTAAGAAAATATGCGTCAATGTTCCAGACAGCACTTTACCGACGTGGACGACACATATTCCTAAAGCACCGTCGGTAGAGCACTTCACTAAGAAGTGACAGACGCACCCAAGCCGTGAGACGTATGTTGTTGTAAGAACCCATGTTATCAAATCAAAACTATGTCAATAAAGCAATGCGATATTAAAACATCCAGAACGATTTGCCGGCACACACACAAAAAAATGCAAAAGCATGGTGTAATGATGAATGCAATGCATGGCGCTGAGTTTCAGCCATTACAGCCACAGCTGAAAGCACGCTTTTATCATTCATGATTTTGTGCTTGAGTTCATGCGTCAGTCAAACCAACATACCATATTCTCGTAAATATTGAGTGAGAACTCAGGTATCGGCCATGATCTTGTGGAAATGACGTTCACTGCGAGCTCACGTTGGGCCAATATCGTTCACCCCTTTCAAGTACACACGGAGTCCTTGTCAGGAAAGCGTTTCGTCTTCGGTAGGAGTACCCGAACACGGACGCCGAAACCAATGCCTTGCGGCACTCGTTCATTAACGGTGTCATTTGTCACCGGGAAATTTTACTGTGACGCTGCCCATCACCAACACAGCTCCAAGAGTCAGTTCAATATAACGATGATTTAGATGCATCAGTAACCACAGCGCATCGTATACTCATCGCACGCATAAAGAGAAAAACTTATGGAGCTTAGGCAACTGAAGCACTTCTTCGCACAGTTGCTGTACCGATGCCCCGCCATCGGCTACACAGTCTAAACAAATTATGCTCCCTTGTGCCAAATGGAGAAACAAATTCTCATATTTCGGCCCCTTGTGTACACCTTTAGTTCCTCAGCAAAGCTGCACTGTGGTTCAAATAAAGACGAAGATATATTGAAAGAAATACTTGAAATCAGGCATAAAGACATTTTAATGCATTCGTAAGAGGGCAACGGGTACACTGCAGCTTGTTCCAAGTGTACCTAGTGGTACACTTGACACAATTTTCATTTTCCTTTGCCTTGGAAAATGCATATATTCCTTCAGCACATTAGAATCGAAGGTGTTTGGAAAACAATGGGCTCAATGGAAAACAGCATGACAGACAGTAGCTGTCGAGTAGGTCCATAGGTAGTGGCACAACTATGCCACTGTGCAGCTGCTTCTGTGAGGTGCCTTCGCGCTGTAACGTGGAACTTTTTGAGCGAAATGCTGTTTTATGCATTAAAGCACAAATTTAACTGGAACGCCCACGCATTTCGTCGGACACTTTGAACATTAATATCTTGAAACTGGTTCAGTCCTGAGGATTTGCTCCAAGTGGATACGCCTTGCGAACTCAGCGGCTAGAATTCGTAGATTGAAAGATGTGCCGTAAAATAATTATTACCATTATTAGGCATAATAATGTTAATTATTCAATTAGGCGTTTTGATTTCTCGTAGAAGTAATGACCGTCTGAATGAGTAGTCTACATCAAGGATTACAATTGAGCTATCTGGCACAGGCAATTTTTAAAACGTTTGTGCAGCCCAGATGAGTGGGCAAGAGAGCAACGTAGGCAGCATGGCTCACGCTTGGCCTGTTTGCGCTTCGCAAGTTTTCCTGTCATCCTTCTTTATGGTGTGCCTGCCTCATGCTCAGACGACGTTCCTTCAACTCTGGATAGTGGGGACTACACCGAAGAATGCTACGCTTTTCCGGGTATTATTCCGGATGTTTGCCCAGCACCGCAGCTCGCTGTCTGCAGGGAATACTCTTCGACACTGGCATCAGTTCCTGAGGCTACCCTTATTTACTGGCCGCAAGCTCGTCACTTCAGTGGGCAAGAGAGCAACGTAGGTAGCATGGCTCACGCTTGGACCGTTTGCTCTTCGCAGGTGTGTAAACGATATTCTTTATACGCTAAAAAAATGTGACAACCCATACTTGCTGTTGCTCCCTTGCCAACAAGTGTTTTATGGAATTGACTGTCACTGTTTTCTTTGATGTTTCTGCTACTATGCTCCGGTGATGTGGAAACAAATCCCGGGCCTGACACTCGTTCGGCATCATTGCTTTTCTTGGAAGACTTGCCCAATGATCCCGCACAACAAATGCTGGTTGTGTTTCATTTACAGAAAAATCTGCATACTCGTGCAATCAGCAAAAAGTAAGGCCGAGCTGTCCGCTGACATAAAAGCCATAAAAAGCAGTCAGAAAAGTATCAAAATGAAATATGGCAACGTTCACGAGAGATTGGATAAACTCGCAGAAAAAAAAACTAAATTGTTCGACAATATATCTGAAGAAATAAACGGAATACGCCATACACTGGAAGGCGCTAAGGCCCGGCATGGCTCTTTGGAAGCTCGTCTAGACTATTTAGAAGGTAGATCGCGTCGCGACAACTTAATTTTCCGAGGTATAACTGACTCTCCCGAATCGTGGGAGCAGTCTGAAGCATGTGTCACATCTGCACTTTTTTGTGTGGTGGATAATTTGCCTGATAATCCCGTCGATCATGCGCATGGTATCGGACCTTTCGTCCCCAACAAGTTCCGCCCCATTGTCGTGAAGTTTTGAAAATATAAGGTTAAACAAAATGTTTTGAGTGCACGAAAAAAAGTTAAAATGCAATAAAATCACTATGAGCGAAGATTTTTCACCCGCAACGCATCGAATACGCTCGAAGCCTAATGATTTGGCCAAAAGTAAATCGGAAACGCCGCCCTAAGCTTAGGTACAAAACACTCGTCACGAATAAAAAGCATTACGTGTACACCTCAGAAATAGACAGCGTCACTGAACGTAAGAAATTTGCGTCATCTGATAACCGCCGTACAAATTCCAACGCAAGTAAAGGTGCGCCAAGCTAGAGGTGTGCACGAGGGGCTGTGGGCATGATGAGTCACGCACATCTGTACTCTATACTAATGTTTGAAGTCTGTCTAATAAGCGTGACCTTTTAAACTGTGCTATTGATACTTGCAACGCACACTTCGTCGTATTGACAGAAACCTGGCTTCAGCCACAGGTAATCGATAATGAGCTTTTTTCGTCAGTTATTAAATGCGAAGCATTTCTTGGCGATCATTTGCTACTTTGGAAGTATCTATCTATCTATCAATCTATCGAGGCGCCTACGTCTTTGTGCTCTCAAGGTCGTTTCGTTAACTTCGTATGTACCAAAATTGACATACTTTGACAAGAGTTTATGACGAACATAAATTATATGACATGACAGGAATGTCATAGAATGCATGTCATGTAGGTCATGAAACAGCCGCCTACGTCTTGGTACTCTAAAGGCCCAACCGCATGCACGCGATTTTCGAGCGACAGCGACAAGCGACGGCGACGAGCGACAGGTTTTGCTGTCGCGGAGGGCTATCCGTCGCTGTCGCTGGTCGTGTCGCCGGTTTCTGGCCAGCCAGAAAATATCGCTTGTCGCCCGGAAGTCAGCGCGACGACATCCGCTGGAGACAGCGATTGCACAACAACATGGCAGCAATCAGTCTGCCCGCTTCGATCTGAATTCGCTCTTGCAACTTGCTCTCTGCTGTGACAGCAAAAAATAAATAGTACAATCAGTCATCGCTTCACCTCATCGCTAGCTGAAGACTAAGTATCGGCGCTCTCTTGTCGTTATTATTGAGATCGGTTGTTTTGTTTTGACGCTGTTAGGCCTGAGACGCCACCGAGAGCCGAGAATGTGTTTTAAGTTTTACTCAAAAGATGGCGCCACGGCACCTTACGCTGGCGGCATGGGACGGAGTTCCACTGGGGATGCATGAGACGGATTTTCACTGGGGATGATAGCATATTTTAGCTAGGTCTAGATAAAACATTGACCTTTGATAAAATTGAGATTTCTTTACGCGCGCAAGATAACATTTATTCGCACAACAATGTAAATCCGTCGCTACTCTTTTTCGCGATGTCGCGTTCATGTGGTTGCTCCACGCCGCGACACGACAGCGCGACAGGGTGTGCCTGTCGCGTCGCTTGTCGCTGTCGCTTGAATATCGCGTGCATGCGGTTGAGCCTTAATGGTCGTTTCGTCAACTTGGAAGGTACCAAAATTGGCATAGTATGAGAGGAGTGTATGACGAACGTAAGTGATAGGTCATGACCTAAATGTCATGACATCCGTGTCATGTAGGTCATGACAATGACCCAGCGAAAAAAGAAAAAGACCAAGAAGCAAAAAGAAAACAACTGGAATGGGTTCGGACGTGGAAAAGTGAAAAAGAAACACTGAAGGACGGTGGTAGAAGTTGTAGTCATGACCATGACTGAGCAAAAATGACAATGACTCAGCGAAAAAAGATTAACATTCAAAAATCACTGAAATAGGTTCGGAAGTGGGTACTAAGTGAAGGAAAAACTAAGGTAGAGTGGTAGAAGTCATAGTCATGAGCATGACTCAGCAAAAACGTCAATGACTCAGCGAAAAAGATTAACACTCCAAAACCAATGGAATTGGTTTGGATGTTGTACTAAGTGAAAAAAGTCTAAAGGTTGATGATCGAAGTCATAGTCATGAGTAGACGCTGGATCATTGGGCATTTAAAAGCGCGTTTTAGGCGCCAAAAATAGGCAGGCAAAACAACGTTTTAGGCCTCCAACGTCGTAAATATAGGCACAACAAATTTTTACACAAATGCAAATAATTTCAAACGAAGACGCGTGCGCGGCCTATATCTACGATAGGAAAACAAGAAATGTTATTGTTTATGATGGCAAAAAGGCGCCAACGGTCGAACATAGCCGTGCATTGTCCCATAAGACTGCTGGACTAATGACGATCAATTGGCTTCATTCAATAAGCACACTGCTCATATTCATGTTCAATGGCCACTGTACTTGAGCGTCACATATAGTGAAACAGGCATGAAAAAGAATACTTGAAAGCTGGGAATACTGATTAAAAACACGATACCTAATGTCTGCCTGACGCAAATAAATTAAGGCACCGCAATAACAGACAAATAACAAATGCAAGAGAGACTACGATTTATTAAGAAATTAGCATGTTCTTACATGAAGACTGTTAGGTACAACTCTTCGCAATTTTTTTCATATACAATGACATTATCGAAATTGTGCAGGCCAGACGTGCCAACACTGCCAAATACACTTCCACCCATTTGAAGTGCACATGTTTGAAGAAATCTGCTTTGAAAGAACGAGAAACGCAGTCAAAGAATCATTTTGAAGATTGTGGAAAGACTAGAAAACTACCACCCTCTCCAGATTTTTGGATTCAGAATTGTGCCTCTTGTCACTGAGAATGATCTCGTACGCTGAGAAGGAACGCCCGACGGCGGTGAACACCTTAAAAAGTAAATTACAAACAAAACAAAAGCCGCGTGCACATCACATTTTTCTTTCTTTTTTTTTTTTTTGCTCTTCACGCTCCTTTCCCCTGATGGCTCTCCGCGGTTTCGCATTTACCAACCGCTCGCGCAATGTCAGCGCGGCGGCGTATGCTGGCCGGCGCGTTCCATTTCAATGCTGCTATCAGTTGTTTTCCAGGAGTTGGTTGAACTAATGGACTAGGTTGAACCCCATGGAGTTCCGAACAGTCATTGTCGCCCGGTAACATGATTAACGGTCTGTAGGTGCACTCGAAAGCGAAACTTGATGCTAAGTAGTGTTCATATAGGCGCCGATATTGAAAATAGGCATTTATAGGCATTTAGGCACAAACGCTAAAATAGGCATTTATGGGCACCATAAAAACACTATAAAAGCCATTCTTAACCTCTAATTTATGCTCATACATCAAAGTGGGGCGATAGGAGCGCAAGTAACAAAAAAGGCATTTGCCTAAAATTCGGTATCTAGTCATGAGCATGACTAAGGCTTTCGACTTAAGGTCTCTTAGGTGTAGGTAAAGGGATTCCTGAGGACTCATGACAAGAATGTCATGACATGCGTGTCATGTAGGTGATGAAAGAGCCGCCTACGTCTTCGTGCTCTCATGCCCGTTTCGTTAACTTGGTAGGCTCCCCGCACACTGCTTCGCATAACATCAATTCCTACAAGGGCATTGGATCTTCCGGCTTCTTCAATTTTCTGTGTATTGCTGTAATCGAGGGGTCGCGGATAGGTGGTGGTGTATTGCTCGCCATCTCGAAAAAACTCCCATTGCACCGTATTCACACTCCAAGTGAGTTGAGAACGGTTTGGGTTGTCGCTGAATTCTCCAAGCAAAAAGTAATATTGACATCTGTTACCACCCCCTTCTCACAAATCCATTTTCGTTAACGAACTACACGACGTGAATAATTCTGTGGTCTGTCAATACCCGACGTTACCGCTTTTCTTAATGAAGGATCTTAACATCAAAAATGTTTCGTGGGATTGTAAGCCACCTGAGCTGAATCCTCCTTCACTCGCAAGAGATTTTTTTGGATATGTGCGTTGTACTTTCTTTAACAGAGTTCATAACGAAACCAACTTGAATCGCAGAATCAACAGCTAACATTCTTGATCTCGCACTTGCAACACACCCTGACTACGATTCTAACGTCACTCACCTGCCCGGCATAAGTGACCACTCCATTTTGTAATTTAGCATTAACATTTCACGTCCAAAATGCAAAAAAAGAAAGTTATGAAAGGTTATAAAAACGGGAAGTTCGAACTAATCAAGCCGGAAATTTTCACTTTTCTTGACGGTTTTCTCGATGGTTTCGAAGAGCGAACGGTACAATATAACACGGATTTATTTTTATTTAGGGGAAAGAATTAACAAATAAATAAAATAAATACATTACTACTTGTACGATAACTCCGAATGCTGATGCACCATGGTACAAATGCTACATAAAACGTTTGTCGTATAAGAAAAAAAAACGTACCTACCGCTCAGCATACAGTTCACAGATGCCGTCGCTGGCCAGCCTACGAACAATTCCGCCGTGTACATAGCAGCCATTAAGAATGATAAAGATAATTTTCTAACTGCCACGTTTCCTTTAATGCTCAGATCCGATTCCAAAGAGTTCTTGCGCGTGTTTCATCATAAAAGTGATAGCGCAATCAGTCTTGTTGATTCTGCAGGAAAAACCATACCTGATGCGCAGTGTGCCCGTGTGTTGAATGAAGTCTTTGTCTACAACTTTTCTACAACAACTCAAACAATGCTTCCTCGTGTTAAACCTTTAGGATTTATAGCAGTGTCTCCCATTAAAATTGACCATAGTGGCGTGGTCAAAGCTATAGGAAATTTAAAAGCATCCTGCTCGCCTGGGTACTATTCTATTAATCCTAGGTTCTTATAAATGCAGTCTGTTACTCATCAATTACAATAACAAAAATTTTCAACAGTCCCTAAAGAACAGTTTGCTTCCCACTGACTGGAAGATCGGAAAGGTGGTTCCGCTTCACAACTCTGGTAATAAACACTCAGCTCTAAATTATCGCCCCATTTCTCTAACTGGCATTCCATGTAAAATTCTCGAGCACATTCTAATTTTAAATCTTGTTTCTTTTCTTGCATCGAATTCATTTTTTTTTGTAGGCAATGGCTAATCGGACGCGAAAGACAAGCGATGTGCGCAAACTGAGTCATCAGCTCGGCAGAAGGCCTACAAGACAGTTTTTTTTTACCCGCCAAGTTCGTTACAGAAAGTTGATCGTGGACTACGGCATAAAACACTTTTGTCGTAAAACCCAACTAGCCCAGTCAGCAGGATTGCAACACTAGAGGATCGGCGCATCTTCTGTATAATGTCAACTACATTGAATTTTCAATGAGGCAAAAAGTTCTCATTAAGTGTATCGGTTACTTTAGTCGTGATACTCTTAAGTCGTGATACTCTTAAGTCGCAAGCTAAAACTAGACAGCTTTAGCAGAGCCCCGCTTACGCTCCGCTCAGATTTCACGCTCTGAGATACTGCAGGGAACTGCGTAGCTTTCGCATTTGATAAGCGCGTCTTGCCTAAAGCCCCTATATTTATAAAAGTAGCGCCATTCTTAGATCTTGCCGCCACCGCGCTCACCCCGGCGCTTCCTCCTCGCCCTCTCTTAGCCGCCTCCTGTCGCCCCAGCCTCCTCCGCTCCCCCATTGGCCAATCCGTGTCACGTGGAAGTTCGCGTCGCGCTTTTGTATATTTTTTTCTTTCCAGCGCGCTCCGACTGCCATTCTCGGGCCTGTGCGACGAAAGTGCTGTACGCACAAACCGATCAAACGTGTTAGGGACAAGAACTTCGTTGTGATGGCATGCTGCTGCGCCTTAAGTTGCCGCAACCGACAAGGCGAGGGCAAAAGGCTTTTTTTTGTTTACCATCCGGCGTGCGCAAACGCTTGCTGCACACTTGATATTTGCGCCGTCTCGCATCGTCGCGTTGCTACTTCCAAAACGGCATTATTAAGACCAGTTACTGACTGACGAAGCAAAATCGCGCCTCAAAAACGTCTCCGCAGGGCGCGATCGAAGTTTTCCTCGGATTTCCTCTGGTAGCGCGTTAGCTGTCGTCTGCCACGGCAGGCCCGACGCAGGCGGCGCCACTGTCGATATCGCGCCTCGATCGCGCTGGTCACGCCGAGCGCGATAGTGGAACGGAGGAGGAGGGCAGTGGATGGCGCTACTTTTATAAATATAGGGGCTTTAGTCTTGCCGAGACGCGAGCGACGCACTATCAACTCGGCTGCAAAACGACGAAGACGCCAAGTAGACACGCTGTCACGCTCCTCTCAGCCGGCTTTGTAGTGGAGCGAGGGATGCGGTCTTTGTTCCGCTGCCGGTATGAGCGTTGTGCGCAAGCGCAATAGCGTTCCCGCTAAGCGGTTGTGTGGCATTTACTAGCATATGCCAGTCTGAGCGGAGTGGACAGCAAGCGCTCAACTAAAACACTCTACTGTGTAGTATCTCAGAACGGGAAATGTGAGCGGAGCGGAGCGCGCTCTGCTAAATCTGTCTAAGGCTGCATATACATAGACAAATGCTGGCCTGCCTAAGCACGTTGAGCTTATCGACACACATGATCGACACATGCATGTGTCGATGTCGAGCTTACAGCGACACATGTATGTTGATGCTTACATCGACTCACTCTCACATCACAAACTGGCTAAATACGAGTAATTAGCGCCCAGAGACGAATTACCACAGCGAAACCACGCACACTTTATCATATAAAAAGTGCCCACAGCCCGACTTTACTTGCAAAAGCAACAATTGCGAGCGTTAGTTTCATGTAATGATCCTTTACGAAGATAGGTCCTCCTATCGTTACGTTGGCCATGCTTTCTGAGGCACTTCATCAGTGTTTATTTCATTTATACCACGTTTATGACCATTAGGCACACACGTGTATTGCAACTATGACAACTGTTTAGGCTTACTGCTTAGGAAGTCATGGCTTGTCGCATTCACAGCTGCATGATCCGAAGGAAATTTAAATACTTTCCTCTACTTCTTTCGAGCGCACATGATATCTCATTAGCTTTACAAGACGGCAATTCGAACTTCTATCAAAAAACCGTGGTGTCCATGATGATGTGCAGTGTTTTATGCATGGTTCAAGGGCGAAGTATTACCGAAGAGCGCCATGACAAATTATAATGTTATCGATGAGCTAATAATGCGGCCGACAATTATTTCATCAAGGCAGATGTGACATGGCTGTAATAGGGCCTAAAAACTGTCGCTGTAAATGGCGTAAAACACATAGGTCCTAAAATAATGCCATTGACTGGTTAGTTATGTGGGCTATGGCAATTCGGTTAAGTTAAAAACGTATGTTGTAACAAATAAAAGAGTGACACTAGCGCTTGAGAGAGCCCTTGAATAGAAGGGCTATTAATCACGTGCTAAAAATTATCTGGCCAAATGATTTTCAGGGTGTCTGTTTCACTTAAGGATTCTAAGACTGTTTTCAGTTTAAAAAGCGGTTCATAGCGAAGAAAATATGCCGGGTGAAGAGGTATGTTTTCGCGATATGCAGAAGGTAAATACCTTTTCCTCACTATACTTCTATTGAAGGGAACTGAATAAGTACGTGGACAACTCTCAGAATATTGCCGCACTTACTACAATCGCTCCCAGTCAAGAGGTAAGAGTGAGTACTGCAAGTGTTTCCTTTTCTTTATCGACAAACAAGTACTTCCTTATATCGTGCAGTTTTCCCAAATATCTAGTTCCCTAGTTTTCGTTTTATCATGTGTAGCTTATTTATTACTTGGGTATCCCACTATCTTTGCCAATGCTTCCTCAGCTTATCGCGTAGAAGAATTTAGGATCTGTGGCAGGAAAGGGGATATTTGCGTTTGTGTTTCTAAAGGTTAGTGACGTAGCATTTTCCTCAGCAGCTGCATTGCCTTTTATACCAGTGTGGTCACGTACCCAGCATAGGACATTCACTTGGTTACACATATATGCGGAGCACAAGAAACTCTAAAGTTAATTAAATTTTTGTGTTTTCGTAGACTGATTAGGGCTCTGACTACACTTACGGAGTTCGTGAAGACAATAGCCCTAGCAACATTTGTGAGCCTTATCTGTTCAATAGCCGAGAGTATAGCGTATGCTTCCACTGTAAAGATATTTATGTGCGGATTTAGTGGCCCATATGTTGAAAATAAGAGTTCGAGAGCTGCGTAAGCAACACCAGCAGGAGCATCTGTGTAAATCTGAGCACATGAATACTTCTAAAGTTCAAGAAAGTGTGAATATATATCTGCCTCAGGTGCTTCTTTGGATATTTCTATGAAAGAGATGTCAGACTGAATAGTCTGCCATTCCCAAGACGGTGGAAGCCAAGTAGGAGCCATTAGTACATTCTCTAGAAGAGGGATGTCTGTCTTTTTTTCTGACAGTGCTTCCAACTGGAGGGACAGAGGAGGCCAGTTGGCTCGGCGGTTACGGAATAGCCTGACAGTGGATATGTCGCGAATGGTAGAATGACATCGATGCTGGATGTCTGATTTACCTTTCAGTGCCATGTCTTTAGAGATCTAGAGAACACTCTTTGGACTCAACGTACAAGCATTCAACAGGCACCTGAAGGCACCTGTAGCGAGACGGATACCCAAGTGGTGAACGGAACCTAGCATCTTCAAAGCAGTAGGCGTAGCAGAGTTATAGACTATGGCTGCGTAGACAACGCTTGACCGTATGTGACTTTGTACAAGCTTAAGGGGCACGTTTTGTCACTTCCCCAAGATATCCGGGACAAGATCTTCAGTAGATGCATTGTCTTCAGGCACTTCGCTTTCAGATATTTCAAATGGGGGATAAATGCTAATTTAGAGTGTAAAATGACGCCCCAAAATTTATGTTCATGGCTCACACGTAGTTGTTGCCGATTAAGATAAATATTGGGGTCAGGTAATATACCTCTCTTGTTCGAGAAGAGAACACACGAGCTTTTTATGCGGGCTTAGTTTAAATACATTTTTGTCAGCCTACTTAGACAACTTGTTTAGCCCAAGCTGTACAGTCAAGCACAAAAGTTTGCGGACCACGCGAGCGCGTGCCAGACTGCCTATCCGCGCCACCTAGCGGTACGCCACCTAGCGACGACAGGGGCGCTCTCCCGGATATGAGCCCTCTTGGTACTCGCCTGCCTGTTAATTTTTTATTCCCGTGCATGACATTGTTAGTTCGTTGTGTTGACGCAGAGCGCTGTCTGCGATAAGACCGCCACATATCTGGCTTGATAGCAGTATCGGAGCAATCACTGCAACCTTTGTCGACTGGTGTGCCAGTGGGTAGATAAGTTTCACGAAGCGCTGCGACGATTTTTTTACGCGACGTTTACTGGCGCACTTTGGTTGGCAGCATCTTGGTCCAATGAGTGTTGCTGCTTCTGCGTCTTGAGAGAAAGGGTAGGGAGGTGTTTCACTGTCATCAAAAATAAAGAAAAAGCGGATGCATAGAAAATTTTCTTTCACACATAGGCGCATCTTCGCATCAGTCGCTGAAAACGTAGTAGACTTGCTTCAGGCCACGTGGTGATTGCCCATTTGGGAAGATGCCGCTGCGTGTTCCACTTGACGAAAGAAGGCACATTGTGCGTTTATTTATAGAGGGAATACCTCAGCGCGAAATCTGCCGCCGAACCAACAGGAGCCGGACTGCCGTGAATAGGATTATTCAAGCTTTCCGCGACGATGACAGATTCACAGATATGGAGCGCAGTGGGCGTCCAAGGGCCACGACTGAGGAAGAGGACCGCCTGATTACGGCCGCCATCGTGGCTGATCCTTTACAAAGTGCAGAGGATATCCGAGAAGCGCTCTCGCTCACGGTATCGTCTGAGACTGTAAGAAGAAGGCTGAGTGAGCTTGGCCTGCAGTCTTTCGTAGCAGCACAGAAGCCCTGCCTCTCAGACAGCCAGCTACAAGAACGACTCATGTTCGCTACAGCAATGAAAGATTGGACAACAGAGAAATGGGGCGATGTCATCTTTAGCGACGAGTCAACTTTTTCCACGCGCTGGGACCAACGGAAGCTGGTTTGGCGTCCACTAAACTGCAGGTGTGTTTACAGTGTATTGGCAGTTAATTCACGAAGCTAATTCTGCATCACAACATGTTTCACGTAAAATGAGCTTTTGGACATTACGAGATTTTTCTGTAGTGGTATTATGTTGAAAACATTAACAATTGTTTCATAGTACTACTTACTCTGAAGCTAATTAAAAGCTGCCAGTGGGTCTTTCAGTACTATCTAATGATGTTTGCACGTTTTCTATTGCAACTCTATAACAGCATTATAAAGTTCATACGCAAGAGGAATCACAACATTTTTAGACGCGCCGCTGGAACCCAATTGTATGCTATTTCTTGCAGATATCTGCCTAATTACACACAGAGTGTTTTATTATTTATTTATTTGGTACCTGCATCGCCTTTGCAGGCATTACAGCAGGGGGGTATACAAATCGCGACAAGTGTTCTATCCAGTGGACGGTGTTCCGTGAGCGTGTGGGGAGCAATCAGCAAAGATGGCCTTGGTCGCCTTGTGCGTCTGGAAGGGCCCTTCCCTGCGTCACGGTACTGCGACGTCATCACTAGACACCTCGTTCCGTATGCGCTGGACGGTCCCTTCAGCAACGGCTGCTATTTTTTTTTTCAACACGACCGCAGCCCGATCCATAAAGCACGTATCGTTCAGTCATTGCTAGAAGAACATGCTGTTTGCCAGCTTGAGTGGCCTCCATGTGGCGCCGACTTGAATCCCATAGAAAATGTCTGGGGCATGTTGAAGAAACGGCTGTACACACGAGCCAACCGCGGCCGCACGGCCGATACGCTGTGGCAAGCGATCGCACAAGAATGGGAAAGCCTGCGCGGTCGACCGAAGATTACTGAATCTTTGTACGAGTCGATGCCCACACGCATCAATAAGGTGCTAGAAAACGGCGGACATTTCACTTCCTACTAGATCATTGAGAGACCTATGTTTCATGACACTTCTGTAAATGTCCTGTGAATAAATTCATCCCCTTCAGACACGAATTATGATGCACTGTCTGCAAATGCGTCAAATGCGCATGGCATCATTTCAAGACGCTCACTATTACATTCCAAGAAAGAAGACGAAGCAATGTGCTGTTTTGTGCGAGTTTCAGTAAAAAAATTAATTAGCGTATAACTCATTATCTAATTATTCTGAAATCCGTCAGCTTCAATGCTTGCATAAAAAGAATCAACTATTAGGCCCGAAACGCATGCACACTTGCTTTTTCGGTTGTATTCGTGTCGACCGGAGAAAAAAAAATACTCTTGACGTTGGTCTTGGAACGCGGCACGTCGAACGATTGTCTAACATTGTAGTGTCTCCAGCAAAGTGATCATCTGCAGCAATACGCACGACAATGAAGTTAACTGACCGCTAGTTGTCCCATCAGGAAGCGGACACGAATGTGCACACTGAGTTTTAGGTCATTTGAAGAAACACGTGGCGTGGGACGCGCCTCCGAAGTTCGAGTCCCCAAACGAGGACGCCGTGTCGCAAAGGGTTATAAAAAGAGTCATCGCACCCGATTATTTCTTATTTTTCTAAATGTAACCACTATAGCAGCGCGGTGGTTCGGGCTTTGCGCAGCAAAACCTGGGCGCAGGCGATCAAATCCCGGCCGCTACTGTCACTTAGCGATGGGGGAGGAACGGAAAAATTCTGCCTACTGACTAAGCATCTGTGTCCCATGGCTGCCTCACCGCTCACTCACGCACTCACGAAAAAAAAAAACAGCGTGGCTACGCGAAAATAGAACTGATAACAGCCGAAGAATACGCTGTCTGATTACTTGTACTGATATTCTGCTCTCAAAATATAAGCAAGTAGCCCTGGCTAACAAAGAGCGCATCACGTTGAAAGAGATAGGTAGAAAATATTTGCGCACAGTGCGAAAATAGACAGGCCATAGATTTAAGGAGGGATGCGTCTTCAACGTAGCGCTGCTGTCGATCGCTGGTGACGTAGCGGAAGTGTCGCGAAGAGGCTCTTGGTCACGCGCTCGCGTGGTCCGCAAACTTTTGTGGTTGACTGTACATATCGCTGGCAGATATAAATACTACATCATTTAAAACCTATTTGTGCGTTATCGACATATACACGATAAAATATTGTACGTGGTATGACAGTATAGAGAGAGCTCCTTTCCACAAGAAATAGAGTGCAGCTAAGTACACCACCTTGTGGTACGCCCGGCGATTTAATTACAGTCGATTTAATCAAGGATGGACAAAATATCATGTTTGAAAAACTTGCGGCCCTTTATGCGCAATGCCTCACGACTTCAAGTGTACCAGAAAGCTAGAAGAACGCCAACATTATACTCATCCATAAGAAAGGAGACTTTATAAAGAATTGAAGTAATATAGACCCGGTAGCTTGCTTTCAGTATTGCATAAAATATTCACTGTAATTTCAAATACAGTCAGGGCAACACTTGACTTCGCCCAACCAAGAGAACAGGCTGGCTTCAGGAAGGGATATTCTACGATGGATCATACCCATGTCATCAACCAGGTAATATAGAAATCCGCGAAGTACAATCAACTTCTCTATATAACTTTCATAGATAATGAAACAATATTTGATTCAGTATAGATACCAGCAGTCATAGAAGCATAACGTAACCAAGGAGTACAGGATGCATAGGTGAATATATTGGCAAATATCTACAAGGATCGCACAGCCTCCTTGGTTCTCCACAAGAAAAGTAGAAAGTTACCTATCAAGAAAAGCGTCAGGCAAGGAGACACAATCTCGCCAATGCTATTCACTGCATGCTTAGAAAAAGCATTCAAGCTATTAGACTGGCAAGGCTTAGGAGTGAGGATAAATGGCGAATGTCTCAGCAACCTTCGGTTTGCAGATGACATTGTCCTATTCAGCAACAATGGGGAAAACAGCAAATGATTGAGGCCCTTAACCGAGAATGTGTAAGAGTGGGGTCAAGATTAATATGCAGAAGACAAAGATAATGTTCATTATCCTGACAAGGGAATAAGAATTCAGGATCGCCAGTCAGCCTTTAGAATATGGAAAGGACTACGATTATCTAGGCCAATTACTGATCATGAGAAAGAAATTTACAGAAGATTAAAATCGGTTTGGAGTGCATACGGCAGGCATTGTCAAATATTGACTGGGAGCTTACCACTGTCGTTGAAAAGAACAGTGTAAAATCATTGCATTCTACCGGTGCTAACATATCGGGCAGAAACTTGCAGGTTAACAAAGAAGCTCGAGACCAAGGTAACGACCGCACAAAGAGCGATGGAAGGAAAAATGTTATGCCTAACGTTAAGAGACAGGAAGAGAGACAACAAACGGGGTTAGCCGATATTTTAGTTGAAATTAAGCGGAATAAGTGGAGCTGGCCAGGCCATGTAATGAGTAGGATGCATAACCGGTGGACCATTAGGTTTACAGAATGAATACCAAGAGACGGGAAGCGCTGTCGAGGACGGCAGAAAACTAGGTGGAGTGGTGAAGTTAGGAAATTCGCAGGCGCAAATTGGAATACGCTAGCGCAAGACAGGGGTAATTGGAGATCGGAGGGAGTAGCCTTCGTCATTCAGTGGACATAGATATAGGCTGACGATGATGATGAATATGATGATGAAGAGGCACCTTCTCTCAATTCCCCAAGATATCTGGGACAAGATGTTCAGTAGATTCATTGTATTCAGGCACTTCCCTTTCAGATATTTCAAGTGGGGGATAAATGTTAATTTAGAGTCTAAAATAAGGCGCCAAAATTTATGTTCATGGCTCACAGGTAGTTGCCGATTAAGATAAATAGCGGGGTGATGTAATTTACCTCTCTTGTTCGAGAAGAGAACACATTTGCTTTTTTGCAGGCTTAGTTTAAATACATTGTCATCAGCCTGCTCACATAATTTGTTTAGCCCATGCTGTACATGTCGCTCGCAGATAGAAATACTACATGATTTAAAACTTATTTGTACGTCACCCACATATGCAGAATAAAATATTGTACGTGGTATGAGAGTATGAATAGAGTTCATCTCTAAAAAAATAGCATGCACCTAAGTACACCACCTGTAAATGACCTGTAATTACTATGTAAATAGACGGGATAGGTCGTTACCAACTCTAACACGGAACACAGACAGGTAACTTTGAATGCCATTCAGCAAATTGCCTCGGATTCGCATTCCAGCCCGGTCATGGAGAATTCCTATACGCCACGTGGTGTCATATGCCTGCGCCATATCAATAAATACTGACAAGAAGAACTGCTTATGAACAAAAGCATCGCGAATATTCGTCTCGATGCGGACAACGGGATCAGCTGTGGATCTACCTTCCCTGAAACCACACTGTAGGTCGTCTAATAGTTTGTTACTTTCGAGAAAGTACGGGAGACGCCGGTTAACTATTTTCTCAAGCAGCTTGCATAGGCAACTTTTCAAGGCTATACGCCTATAACTGCTGACTGAAGTCGGGTCCTTGTCGTGTTTTATAATTGGAATGTTTATTGCTTCATTCCAGGCACACGGAATGTAGCCGGCAGAAAACACGGAATGAAAGAGTAACGGTACTATTTTGTGGGTTTAGGGGTTTAGGTAGAGGAAAAGACTCTGTCACTTCCTGGAGCGCACATGTTACCATCATTTAGTGGAGCCTGAAATTCCGCCATGTTAAATGGATGTTTGTTAGGTTCATTTCTATTTCCTTTCCGAACCAGAGGCAGTCGCTCCGCTTGTTTTCGGTATCTCAGAAATGCATCTGAGAAGTGGAATGAGCTAGAAATATTTTCAAAATGGGCCCCTAGAGAATCAGCTTGGTCAATAAGTGTCTTTCCTTGTGTATTTACTAATGGCCTTTAATTTATTTACCCTGTTCCAGGCTTTTCTTTCATCTGTATATGAATTATTGCTAGAGATGAATTTGTTCCAACTTTTTCTTTTAGCCCAGCGGTGCGTTCTTCTACCTTCCGAGTTTATTTTCTTGAAGCTGATTAAATTCTCGGTAGTTGGAGAGTGGCGAAGGTGATTCCAAGCCCTATTTTGATTTTTGCGATATTCCTTACACTCCTCATTCCGCAACGGAATACGTCGTTTAGAGGGCGATCCATTCGTTTCAGGGATACATACTCATCAGCTATAAACGCCATCAAATATGGCTCTGCGTCATCAATAAGCAAAGTACAGATGTCATCCCAAGTCATATACGTAAGCTCTCTGTACCATTTCCAGTCGGCACCGTCGACTTTTCAACGGGGCAGATGTGGAGAGCACTCATCGCATTTTGTTAATTCTAAGACGATTGTGAAATGCTCACTCCCATATGAATTTTCGATCACGTTCCACTCTAGGTATGGCACAAGTGTACTTCATGCGATGCTTAAATCTATCGATGAGTATGTTTTGATTGGCACGGTGTAGAATGTTGGCTCTTTGTTGTATTTATCACGCACGGATCTCTGGAAAAAAGTAAGTTTTCAATTAGGCGCCCTCGTGCATCAGAACGACAATCTCCCCAGAGGTTGTTATGCGTATTTAAATCGCCTACTGCAATGTAAGGTTCGGGAATTTCTGTGATAAGCTCTGGAGTTCGGTTTTGGAAAGTTGGTAGCTGGGAGGGATATATAGAGAACTAATTGGTACTAGCTTATGAAACAGCAAAGCTTTGATTGCAACAACTTCAAGGATAGTTTGCAGCTTCAGATGCTGCTAGGCAACACCTTTATCTACTATTATGGCCACACCATCCGACGAGGCGAGGGTACCGTTGCGGTCTTAGCGATCGATCGCATATTGTCGGAGAAATTTTGTGTGTGAAGGATTGAGGTGTTTCTATTGAACACACAGCACACTTGGATTTAGCTTATGCAGTGTTTCCTCAATGTTATCAAAATTGTTTTTTAGACCTCTCACATTCCAATGTATTATCTGTGGAGCCATATTTGAAGTCTTTTGTGGTGTGTGTCAAAAGAAATAAATTAGGTTAGCTCACGAGACCTTTCCGGGCCTTGTAATACGCGTTGTCTCTTTTTTCCCAGTGTGCTCCACGGGGCTGAGCCATTCTTTCGGCGTCTGAGACGCCGGAATAGTGCTACTTGCGTCCATCGCCTCTTCAGAGGCGCTGGATGACGCCCGCGGCGAGGGCACATTCGGGGGCTTTTCGGGCCTGTCTGCACGAGCAGTGGCCCTGGGACCGGCATGCCCGGAGGTCTGCTGGCCCTTCGTGGCAGGGGACGGAGCAGTACTGCCTGCTCCTGCCAGGAACGCTGATGGCGGAACCACTATCATACACCGTGTGACTCGGGCGGCCGCCGAAAGATGTGGCGCTGCCCCCGGCGCGTCACATCACTGTAGGACGGATTCGACTCATTATGAGCAGAAAAACGCTTGCGCGCTTCTGGGAAGGAAATGTTTAGTTTGACCTTGAGATCAATTATTAACAGCGAAGCTATTTAAGCCGGCCGCAATGTGTTGCCTGGCAACCACCTTGCGGAGCGTAGTAGTGATTTTATTGAAGAAGAAAATGATGCTTATTTCTGCTGCCCAATAGGGAGCACGCACTATGCTCAGGAGAGAGAAAGACAAACCGAGGGCAAGAGATAGCGTGCTCGTCACGCGCTATGCTCGGAAGAGAGAAAGACAAAATGACAGCGAGAGAGAGTGCGCGCGTCGTGTGCTATGCTCGGGAGAGAGCTCGGGCTCGGGTCGGGTTCGGGCACGGCGTGTGCTTTTTGACCCGGGCCCGGGCCGGGATCGGGCTTTCTGGTGGTGTGCATGTAACGTGCAGCGAATTATTCTCGGGCCTCTTAACTCTGAAAAACATGTATTTTTCGGTCTCGGGCCGGGTTCGGGCCGGGTTCGAGCCGGGCTCGAGCCGCAAAGGGGTGGCGGGCCAGGCCGGGCGGGGAACGTAGATGATTTCCGGGCCCGGGCCGGGCCCGGGTCTCGCCATAAACGTTTTGATTGGGCTCGGGCGGGCAGCCCAACGTAAAAACGGGCCCGCGCCGGGCCGGGGCTGAAAAATCGGCCCGTGCAGTTCTCTAGTATGCGCCTCTGGCGGCGGCTCTGCCGAGCTCCCACCAGCTGCGCTCTACTGCGCATGCGTCGTGACGACATCCGGGCGTGTCGTCTGCTGCGCGCCGCCCGTACACTGTGCATAGCTTTCGCCGTACTTCCCCTACGTGTGCTCGGACTGCAAGTGCTTCGCGAGGCGTTCCCCGATGCCACGGACCACGAGGAAATGCTTATACACTTCGTATAACTTAGCATCACTTCATATAGCCAGGACAAGCTAAGAACCGATCAGCTCTGCTGTGTCTAGACGTGGCGGAAGCACACAATCAGGAGAGGGCGTGTGCCGGGGGTAAGGCAAGGGAAGGAAAGGGCCTCGCGCGTTGCGTCGGGTCTGCTTTTACCGCGATAGGGTTAAGGGCACCGTGTTGCAGAAAATCTGGCGTCGACGTGGGCTCGCTGGTGTCGTTGGCGGAAATAATCACCCCGAGCCACAAGATCCCGAACCACCCTGATCAGGCATACCCTTGACGGGGCGTAAGGCGTTAGTGAACAAAAATTGAATTTCTCAAAGTAAAATACGACAGAGAAATCGTGAAGTACAACTTAAGCACAACGTACAGACATCATGCGTCGGATTGTAATTTGTATGTAATAGAAGAAAGCTAGATAAACAGCCAGGGATCTTTGAATGCTATCGCTTTCCACTTTTCAAGGTGAAGCTTAAGCGCCCTCCAAATTTTTCCAGATTTTCACTGGCCTAAACGAGAGCGTCTTCTTCAATTGCCAGAAACAATGAAGGGCTGCACTTCATAGATGATCGAGATGTTGAGTAACAGCTATATTGTGTGCAAGATCCATGATACCTCACGCCAACGATCCACCCACTAGCATTCACAAATTGGTTTATCTCCCTCTCTTTCCCTCTCATTTTCAGCGCACCCTCGCCAAACGGATGGGAAGGCCAAGCGTTGTTGACGTCAACGTCGCCGGGAGCAGGTTCGCGCTCTCCGTGCGGATCCTGCATTCAAGGCAGCCCAAGCCCAGACTCGGTTACACTGGCAGGCAGCCGATCCCGCGTTAAAAACCCCTCTACCGAAGCCTAGTGTCAACGAAGGGCAGCAAACCCCGAGGCCAGGGAACACGACACCCAGTTTTGAGGGTATGTTAAGCTTCGCGTGGCCCCCTTTTCCGGGTAGGGGAAGGGCTGACGAATTTTTCTGCAACAAGTTGTACAAAAGGAATTTATATGCATAACACGACATAAAGGAGCAATTAGTCCTTGGGGCGTGATCGTGGTCCCGCAGCATTACCCAGTTACCCAAGTTGGCGCCAAACAGGTTTATTGAAGAGTGGCACACACCTTGCGGACGTACAAAGTTGCACATGCCCAGTGACCCAAAGTGATATCAAAGAGGTTCGTTGAAGTGGGGGACATGAGCTGTGGGACATACACGGTAGCACAAATTGGAATGATATGGGTTACGTTTTGATAAGGGGCACATACGCAATGTCGCAAGTGTGACCCAAGTTGGCCCGACCATTGATTTGAAACCCGGTTCCCTCATCCCAGCGGCACGATGCTCAAGCCGCTATGACCATGGACCACTCAGTGAAACAGGTGGGCGGGGAAAAGATTAGTGGTGCCGATAGACACACGATACAGAGGTAGATAGATAGACAGCTCCAGGAACGTGCATGAAGTACTCTATAGGAATAGTAATCGCATTAAAGCCTGTGACAGCTACCCAAATGCTGCTTCCACACGTAGCGTGTGTGCTTTGCCGGACACAATTCTTTCGAACAAGCCGAATCAGAAAATACATCATTAGCAAAAATATGGTAATTAACTTTGATAGTTATAGCGAATCTTGTATGCATTTTTACAAGGAACATTAACACAACTCTATCGTTTAATAATGTAAGGACAACACTACTTCAAGTGACACTTCTAGAGAGTTTATGTTGCGAGATATTCATCGTCATAATTAACCTTCAGTGTGTTAATTCGGCATTCAAAGGTGGCAATATGGGTACAATAACGAACAATCCTTGTGAAACAGTCAATGCTGCGAAAAGGAGGCAGGCAGTCTTCTTTTCTTTAACTGAAAATTGGAGAACAGCTGCTATCAGCACCATATAACTTATGTGTCATGTAAAATACTGTTGAGTTCCGATACAATTGTCTTCCAGGTTCTGGCGCAAACACATGCGGGAATCGCAAACTATGAAACCTTAACAATTTTTATTTATCTACGTGTTGGATCGACTTGGTTCTAACTGTGTCCGCTAAACTGGAAAAATAATTCTTGCAAGCAGAATGCGTGCATCTGTGATAACAATATATCTAAAATACTGTTTGCGAGGGAATGTCCTGGCAAACCATTGCTAAGTCAATAGCCCAAGCAATGTTGTAATACATAATTTAAATGTGGCTTACCGGATCTTCATATTTGAACTTCAACGTCCGATTCACCATTTCGCCTTCCCGACTGGTGTACTCTGACCTCACGCATCTGATGCCACACTTGAACAAGTTGAGGGAGTACGCCACGAGGTAAAGAGTATCCGTGCTGTTCGCAGGCTGCGAACACCATATTTTATTAGTGGTAACATAGTCCTTAACTTCATAAAAGTAACAGCAGAATACAAACATACGTACACGTGGAGTTACCGCAGCGTGTATTGCAGAACGAAGGTACAAGTTAACTTCCGTTTACCATTGGCATTCCGGTTACGCATCGACATGCGTAAGCTATGACACAACTGTCTACAATCCCACGCCGTAAACGCTATCGTGAATTATTGGTAGAAAGCTTCATGCCACCTTCATGATGCTTACATTTATGTAGGCCAAGCAGTCATAAGAGGCCAGGACCACGACAAAAAAATTTGAAATTCACAATAAAAATATCGGTTGTCCCGGAACTCGCTTGTCAGGACATGCACATCAACATCCTTCAATACTTTCGTAAATATTCAGCACATGATATCAATTATACCCGATTGAGGATTTAGAACGTTGAGGAGATACTATGGAAAGTCTAACGATCGAGCGAAGGAAATTATGTGTAACGTTAAGGGACAACTTGAGAATATTTGAGAGCGACAGGTTGTGGCTGATATTTACTTATTTTATTTATTTACAAATACTGCCGTCTCAGTGTGAGACATTGCAGGGGTGGGTACATAAGTAGCCTAAATAGGCAAAATCAAACATTATATAGCATACAATCAGTAGAGCATGTTACATATGTGCATGGTCAGTACAAACAATATTGCGTGTAATATAATCACCCCGAGCCGCATCATCCCGAACCACCCTGATCGGGTGGTTCAGTAGACATTACAGTAGACATTAGGAGTAACAAGAACCATATGGATGCAGAATTGCGGAGCCACTGCCATGCGAAGTGGTGTAGAGCCGTATATAGCACGGTTAATAATGGCTGTGGTAAATTCGGGAAACATGTATAAGTCAGATCATGCAAAATACGGGTAATCGAGATGTCTTGTGTGGACATGAAATAGACTAAAAATGAGAGCGCATTTCTCAGTATACCGTACCGAAACCTCTCTAAGACAGCCTTTTGAAGTGCAACTTGCAACATGAACATATATCAACGCACTGATACTTCTACGCTTACAACTGAAGGTTGTTTTATTTTGTCCTCGATTAACTATATTAGCCATGATGCTGCCCGCCGTGGTTGGTCAGCGGCTGTGGTGTTAGGATTCTAAGCACGAGGTCGTGGGATCGAATCCCAGCCACGGCGACCGCATTTCGATGGACGCGAAATGCGAAAACAGCCGTGTACTTAGATTTAAAAGCACGTTAAAGAACCTCAGGTAGTCCAAATTATTCCGGAGTCCCCCACTACGGCATGTCTCATAATCAAATCCTGGTTTTGGCACGTGAAACCTGATTTCTGAAATTCTTTTAGCCGTGATGCTGTATACATTATTTGTCATCGTAGCGTAGTTGTATTATGACAGTGTATTAGCTTCGAATGATGCAAAGTTTGCTTTGAATGACACAATCGAGCAAGATCTTCAACTTCTATTTCCTGCGTATACGACATGTGACGTTTTGTAGTATAAATTGTGCACGTTATGAGCTTGCAGAAGCGATTACCTCCACCCTTCTCGTCCAACATTGTTTATACATTCTATTCACTTCATGCGACAAATATACAGCGTACTATTCTTCGTAACAGATCCATAGGAATGCTTACCAGCACATAGAATCTGCGTGGATGGTTGCTATTATGAGCATCTGTGGAATAGAATGGTAACGGAAACGTAGGGTAATGAAGCGAATGCGAGCGTCACAGGACTCTTCACGTACTTAAATACAAATAGTGCTTAATTGCTAGTACGCTGAAAGTTATTTATAAAAGATGAAATTGAAAATTTGGGTTGAAAACGGTAATTATTGGTTAAATTATTGTAATATTTTGGCCCTATTATCACAAACATAACAATTTACTTCACCCCGCAGCTGTTCACCGGTGTCCTAAGGAATCAGAAATTACTGCGAAGTGCATTGCACTGATGTCAATGAGCGAATGTATTGCGTTGATCATCCGACAAATAGGCTAAGGAAGCTTACGGTGGTACGCGCAAATAAATGTTTCAGAGAAAACAAAGAGATACTTTGGTACACTTTGACACACTAATTACAAAAATAAGCTAAAATTTTTGCGTTACAGCTTTATGCAACATTTCATATTCCCCCCAAAAGTTAGCGGCACTCTTGTAAAAATCAATGTCCCTTTCAACGTTGCCATGCTTTATTTGCTTTCGAAATGCATGACCGACTATATGTGTTATGACATTTTTACCTTAACAGCTTGCACCAGCTACTCTTGAAGAAGGTTGCACAAACAGATCTAGTTGCAAAAAACTTACACACACACGTCTTAACAAGCAGAGAATGTATTCGAACCAAATTTCGTTTCTTCGTGGAGATGATAAAGCCACTTGCACGTCGAATGTTTTATTCAGAACTGGCAGCCCTTGGGTGTCTACACTACGAGCTTGGTGCCCGATAAATCTCGTCTGTCAAGTCCTTTCGGCAGGGTCAACCAAGCTTTCTAAGGCTGCCCCAGGGATCGCTTCATACCTTAGGCTGGTAGCCTACAATTGAAAGAAGCCACCAATAACGCAGACCCTCAGGCTGCGCCTTGCTGTGCTTCACAATTAAAGGCTAGCTGATTATGCGCATTATTCGTTTGGGTTTCGCACTAACGCCTCACTACACGGACAGGTGGAGGCATCAAAGCGACGCCTATGAATGAAACCGCTCGGCCAACTCTTCCGGTTTTGTCATTGGGGTGATGGAACCGTGGACTGGAAACACATGCTGTGGACTTGACCGGCAATCGCCATTACTTGGTGTCACCACACCAGTGAAGCCGGGTTCAGCGGTATAGTGATGAATTTGGGTAATTGTTTTACGATATCACCGCTCGTCACCTACAGAAAAACATGTCAATTTCTAGTTCCTGACATAACACGTGCGATACTTTGCAGAGCCGTTCATTTATTGCGTAATTTCATATAGGGCAAAACTTGCTAGTGGCAGATTCGAAGGGGTGGTACAGGTGGCTATACAAGTTGATTTGTCGGCCTTGTGACCATTCCGTCTTCTACTCGAAGATAAACCACTCACTCACACGGAAGCCCAGACAAGATAACGAAAGTATGTATAGGAGCGTACACGTCTTCTAACATCCTGTTACTATATGGGTCATGGTCTGGTGGCGTTGTCAATGCTTCCTTTCTTCGTTGAGAAATGGTACCGCAAACATACCTCATGGTTCCTTTGTAAAGCACAGCAACAGTATATGCAGCATTCCAGGCAATGTTAGTCTTTTAACATAACATCTATAGAAGCACACTGGTACAGATTGCATGCTCATTTAGAGTGACTCCTTGCTAAGAGGGCTAATTTGAGCTATATCAGTAAACTGCACATTTCTACAGCGTATGTTGGTGTGATATGCTAGTACGACTATATGCTATTAATGCTTGCTTTCCGTTTATTACTGTATAGAAAATCCAAAATTAAAGCTTTATTCTAACTGCTCTAAATCGAACCTGTTCATACACCAATGCGCTCTTCGTTTTGTGTAGTTTATACATTCATGCGATAAACTAAATGCTAAGATACAATTGAAGCACTATAGATTAGGGTGCAGAACAGCTTGGTTGGCATAAGTATTGTTGCGTGCAGTCGTGTCTGTCAGATTCGTAATGATCTTACAAAAGAAAGTGTCAGCCCTTCCTCTGGCATGGAGACGGAAGACCAGCGAAGCTGTACTATGGTAGGAATTATCTATTTCCAATTATGACTATTAGAATGGGATGGTGTATTCGGTTATTTGAACTATTAAAAAAATTACAGCAGATCCACGAGGTGAATGATGATGAGATTGGGCGAAGCTCCTGGAAGTAATCATCGGTAAAACCGTGAAAGTTCTTCCGTTAATTCGCCCGATAAAACTGACGTGAAACGATTGATTAAATGTTTTATCAAACTTGATGTGGTAGGTCGGTGTGTGCTCGTATGGATAAGGATCCTTATCCATACGAGCACACACCGACGGCAATGAGCATCGTCAACTACAAACCTCTGGCGTCTTAAGTTAAGCAGCTGGCGTCTTTTCGTTTTGCTTTAGAAACATCTGGCGTCTTTTCGTTTTGCTTTAGAAAACATCTGGCGTGTTTCGTTGGTTGATTTCATCAATCAACGGCGTTTTGAACAATACGTTTAGTTTATACCGACATCTGGTACTAGCGTTAAGACTGGTTACACACTACGACGGGGACGAACGGGTGCCGCTATAAGGAGCTTCGCCCCTAAAACGCCGGAAGCGTTCTCCGGAAGCCGGAAGCTGGCTTCCGGAACCGGAAGCGGAACCGGAAGCGGAAGTCGGCTTCCGGTTATACTATACATATACATATATATGTATATATGGGTATACATACATATAGGGACACACAACGCCATCTATTGAGCAATTCATAAAACTAGACGTGGCTACCTACTACGACGGGGACGAACGGGTGCCGCTATAAGGAGCTTCGCCCCTAAAATGAGAAAGAACTGTCACCCCTTCCACTAGGGTGGAGATGGAAGACCAGCGAAGCTGTACTAAGGTGGTAATTATGCATTTCCAATTATGACTTAAGATGTGATGGTGTATTTGATTATTTTAACTACTAAAGAATGAGAAATATACAGGGTGTCCCAGCTATCACGCAGCACAATTTAAAAAAAGAGGAACGGCGTTACGCGAAGCAAACCTAGTGCGCATTGTTTCCAGTACAGTGGAGTAGCCGCCAGCAATATTTTCGTTACTGAGATTTCATTAAATAATTGTACTTATTTATTGAACCCGAAAAGTACTGTCCTAATTATCAAAGTGTCAATGAGAAAGTTGTAGAGCATCATGAAATACTCCCGATACAGCTTTCCGTTGCTCAATACGTGCTGCATAAAAGTGCTTTTCCGAGAATGAAAGAAGCCCGCGAATACACGCAATGTGCCTCGAGCGGCCAGTCGTGCAGAAATTCTGCAGGTATTCGTGGGCTTCTTTCACACTCCGAAAAACACATTTATGTAGCACGTATTGAGCAACAGAAAGCTGTACCGGAAATTTTTCATGTCACTCTACCACTTTCTCATTGACACTTTGTTAATTAGGACAGTACTTCTCGAGCTAGAAAATTAATTACAAATAATTAATTAAATCTCAGTAACCAAAGAATTACTGCCGGCTACTCCACTGTACTGGAAACAATACGCACTAGGTTGGCTTCGCGTAACGCCGTTCCTCTTTTTTTTAATCGTGATGCGTGATAGCTCAGACACCCTGTATATGATCCGGTGGTTTGCATTTATTTGGTGACCACAGGGACCATAACCTTATGGTCGCTACGGTACACCGCCATAGGGTGTACGGCAAAGGTTAGCACGTTCTTAATAAACACGTCACCAACGCTGCGCGCGTTCAGTGCGAACGCAGGCAAAACGCCGCCGCCGTCGACAACAGTTGTGCGCGTTGTTTGTGTGACCGCACTCAACCGCTGTCAAAACGCTGACTCCGTGACGGAACGGCTAAACGCCGTCGTCGTCGACTGTGTTAAGGGAGATGCGGGCGAGAGCCCAGAGGGAGTCGGCGGCCCAGGCGGAAGAGGCCGGCAGGGCTGTGCGCATGCGCCGCAGTGGGAGAGCGAGCACGGAGTAGTAGTAAGTGGTTCGTGTGGAAAGGGAAAGTTTCACGCTATCTTCTGCAGCCCTTGAGGGAGCACGGCTCAGCGCCAACAGGGAGGGGAAAGTGGGAGAGACAGGGGATAGGGTGAAGTCGTCACCATGGCTGGGCGAGGCAAACCGGCAGGCTGTGGCGGCACGTATCAGGCCGAGATGGTAGGCCTTAGAGTGCACCTTAGACCACAGGGGTGTTGTTCCGGACCTGTCAGGTCTGGGAGGCCGCGAGGCCATCCGTCTGTTGCAGAAATCTGGTCTTAGAGGCGCGCGGAAAGCCCTGACGAGTCAAGGTACTCTACGACACCTCGAAGTGCAGAAAGGTGATGTCGGCCGGGGACGAGGAGATCTTCCTCTTTGCCAGAGGGGAGGCCCAGGCGGCGGAACTCCTGCAGGAGTGGGCCCCGCTGTTGGCGGTACGCCGGGCAGGCCAGCAGGAGGTGCTCCGTGGTTTCCGGCTCCCCGCAGGAAGCGCAGGCCGGGGACGTCGCTCGTCCAAGGCGATGGCTGCGTGCTGCCATCCAGCTGCAGCCAATCCGGAGCCGGAGCAGGAGCGAAGTCTCCCTGCGAGCTGGGCCTCGCTGGGGGAGTGGACGTGGGGGTCGTCCCAGTGACACCCTCTTGTCTGGGTGGTGGGTCACCAGGTGTTGCCGTAGCCTAAGTCTGGTGAAGTCTCCCTGCGTCACGGCCCTGCTGAGGGGCACAGTGGCGTGGTGGGCGTCTTTCGCCAGGGTGTCGGCTTTCTCGTTAGCCGAGATCCCTACGTGGGCGGGGATCCAGTGTAAGGATACCGGGTGGCCTGCATCCTGCAGCGCCGTCAGCCGGGTAGACAGCGGGGCGACTCCAAGACTGGCGCTTTCTGGCCTCTGTAAGCCGAGGAGGGCTGCCTTGGAGTAGCAGAGGATGGCTGCCGGCACGTCAGGGAGTTCCTGGGTGAGTAGATCGACGGCCAGGTGGAGACCTGCCAACTGCGCTGCTGCCGAGCTGGCATGTCTCGGCAGACGACACTGCTTGCTCTTCTGCAGGTCAGGTGCCGTGCAAGCCACCGTGGCAGAGCCGGTGTCTGGGACCACTGAACCGTCGACGTACACCAGGAGGTGGTCTCCGAGAGTCTCTCCCAGGAGGCTGGCGGCTGTCTGCTGCAAGGCACAGGTAGGCGAGCGCCTCCTAGAGGTCCCGGGGAGCTCCGTGGTGATCAGGACAGGGGGTATCTGTGGTGGGGGCAGCTGTAACGCGTTCGCTGGTGGGTTGCCAACTACCTCCTCGTAGAGGCGGCACAGCTGGCCCATCCTTGAGGATGGACGGGACTGGAGGCGACGCAGCAGGCCTCTGCCGTCAGGAGCATAGTGGAGGCGGTCTACATGGCTTAGTCCATGTTGCAGAAAGAGGAGCGACAGGGGCCATGCTCCCGCCTCTGCAAGGGCGGCGGCGATCTGCGAGCTCCGTAGGATGCCCAGGCAGAGTCGGATGGCCGCCCGGTGCTGCAGCTCCAACTTTCCGAGGCGACGTGGCGGCAGCGCCGCCAGCGGGAGAGCGTACCGCAGACGTGATGTGGCCGCCGCCTCGTAGAGCCGTAGGGCCCACCTGACGGAGCAGTCCTCTCCGCGGGCAAGGAGCTGTGACACGGCCTTGCTAACCCGGATCGTCTGCGCCTGCATGGCTCCGACAGCCGGTTGCCAGCTTAGCCGGTAGTCGATGCGCAGCCCAAGGTACGAAACAGTCGTACTCCATGGGATACGCACGCCCTCCAGGGGCCGTATTCTGAAACGTTCGCCTAGGCGAAATTTCGCCTAGGCGACATCGGCGTGCGCGCTAATTGGCTGGTTGAACAAAATTGAATGACGTCCGCCTCAACCACCCAATCAGCTCATCCAATTTTGCTAAAACAGCCAATCAGCGCACGCCTGAAAGCGAAAAAAGAAATTTCGCCTAGGCGAACGTTTCAGAATACGGTCCCAGCTGCAGCCGGCGAGCCGAGCGTCGCGCAGCTGCTCACGGGTGGACGAGGAGGGCCACCGTCTTCCCCATCGACACCGCAAGACCAATGCTGCCCAGGTACGCGGCTGTGGCGTCCAGGGCTCTGTGGAGGGCCATGTGCACGTGACGGCTGGACTGTGGCGGTCCCTGCATCCACAGGGCGATGTCGTCCGCGTAGATGGAGCACTCCACTTTTTAGTGGGGGTCAGTCGGCAGTGCAGCAGGCAACTGGGCCAAGGCGAGGTTGAAGAGAAATGGGCTCACCAGTGACCCTTGTGGAACGCCTGCTACACCGGACGGGGAGTGCTCCTTGCATGGCCCACGCGGACCCTGAGGGTGCGGTCGTTCAGGAACGATGACAGGAACCGCCGCAGGTTGCCGCCAATGCCCAGGAGGTCCAGAGCCTGCTGGATCACCGCATGCGGGAGGCCATTGAACGCCCCTTTGACGTCGATGAGGAGGAGCATGGCGAGGTATCCGCTGGCCCTGGCATCCTCCAGGCTGGAGACGACGTCAGCGATGGAGTCCGCAGTTCACCTTCGGCGCCGGAAGCCTGTCTGCTGGTCCGCGAGGAACCCGCAGGCGCGGGCCACCCATTCGAGCCGTGCCACAGCAATGGCCTCCATCACCTTACAGGCAGCGGAGGTGAGGGAGACCGGTCGGTAAGAAGACAGCTCGCGGGCCGTCTAATTTGTGTATCCGCTCGTTACGTGTATCCCCTCGTTACGGATAGATGACGCCCTCGATTGTTTACCTGGTGCAAAATACTTTTTCTTCTATAGAGCTTCACTTCGGGTACGTGCAGATTGCAGTTGACGACATGAACCGTGAAAAGACCGCCTTTATTACACCTAATACCCTCTATCAGTTTAAATGGATGCCGTTCGGGTTATGTAATGCACCAGCTACATTTCAACTATGATGGACGCTCTCCTTCACGTCAATGTGCCTGTGCTGCATCGATGATGTTATTGTCTTTTCACCAACTTTTGCCACGCACCCCGAGCGTCTTTCGACAACTCTTTCTGTTTTCCGCAAGGCTGGGCTTCAGCTCAATTTATCAAAATGCCACTTCGACCACCGGCAACTTACGGTGCTCGGACACCTCGTCGATTCTTCCGGTGTCAGCCCCAATCCCGAAAAACTTGGCGCCGTCAAGAATTTCCCCGTGCCGACCTGTGGCAACGAAGTTCGAAGCTTTAGGGGCCTCTGCTCATACTTCCGCCGGTTCGTACGCAATTTCGCTAACGTTGCGCGCCCTATCAAAGAACTTCTCAAGAAAGAAGCGGTTTTTGTCTGGGGTCCGGAACAAGCTACTGCGTTCGCTGAGCTTGCCGTGTTGCTTACTTCACCACCAGTTCCAGCCCATCTTGAAGCGACCACTCCAACGGAAGTTTGGAGCCATGCCAGGGGTCATAGAATCGGTGCTGTTTTGGCTTGGTGCTAGCAAGGTTGCGATCATGTTATCGCATACACTAGCCGTCTATGTCCCAAGAGCACCGTAATTACCCGATTACTTAATGCGAGTACCTTGCCCACGTTTGGGCAGTTGGTATATTTCGCCCCTACTTGTACGGCCGACCATTCACATTTATCACTGACCATCATGCCTTATGCTGGCTTTCATCGCTAAAGTCTACCGGGCGTCTCGGTTGGAGGGCTTTACGACTCCAAGAGTACTCATACACAGTTGTGCATAAGAGTGTGACCGATTGCATGAAGGTGCTCATTGCTTGTCGCGCCATCCACTAGACCTACCGGAGATTCGCGACAGCTGCGAGCATACCTGCGTGCTGTCACTTACTGCGTTTCAGAATAGTAAGGATGAGCAACACCGTGACCCCTACTTTAGAGACGTCATTCTCCAGCTGACTTTTGAGACACATTCTCCTTCCCTGCGTATGTTTTTGCTGCAGGATGGCATCTCGTACCGTTACAGCATGCACCGTGACGGTCCTGAAGTGCTCTTGTTTATTCCTAGAGATATGTGTCAAACTGTCCTCACACAGCTACATGATGTGCCTACCGTGGGTCAGCTCGGAGTGTCCAGGACGTATGACCGTGTTTGGCATCGATTCTTTTGGTCTGGTACTTACCCTTCCGGCTGCCGTTGCGCCGCTTCCTGTGAAAAATGCCAGCGCCCCAAGAAACCAGCAGTACTCCCATCTGGCCGCCTTTAAACCCTTTACGTACCATCGGAGCCGTTCTTTAGGGTTGGTCTTAACCTTCTTGTCCATTCCCGCTATCTACCTGCGGAAATAAGTGGATGGAAGTCGCTACCGACTATACGACCCGGTACGCGATCACTCAGGCGCTTCCAAATAGGTGTGCAACCAACGTCGCCGACTTCTTGCTCGATGATGTTATACTTCACCACGGCGCTCCTCGACAGATCCTCACGAACCGGCGCCGCTATTTCATTTCAAAGGTTGTCCAGAACCACTTGCACGCCTGCGCTATAACACACAAGTTGACAACGACGTACCATCCTCAGACGACCGGCCTCACAGAGCGTATTATTAGAACCATCAAAGACAAGCCTGCTATGTATGCTTCCGCCACTCATCATGACTGGGTGCCGCTTTGCCCTTCGTAACATTTGCTTATAATTCCTCGCGACATGACTCGGCGGGTTTTCCTCCGTTTTATCTCTTGTGCAGAAGGAATCCCACGCTGCAATTTGACACACTCCTTCCCGCCGTTCTCGACTCGTGGTCACAATACGCCGATGACGCCATCGTCAGAGCTGTAGAGGCACGCCAGATTGCACGCCTGCGCTTTACCGCTTTGCGGAAAAAGCAACGACTCCTCTATGATGCCCGCCACCGCGATGACCACTTGCAACTTGGTGATATGGTCCTTCTTTGGACACGGCCACGCGAGTTTGCCTTTGCGAAAGTTGATTTTGCCTTACCCTGGCCCGTACCGTCTCTTGCGTCAAGTGACCGACGTCGCTTAAGGGATCACGCCCGCCTATTACACCACCTCTCGGCCTTCCACCGATGTCGTACACGTCACCCGCCTCAAGCGATACCACTCGGACGATCTAGCCAGCACTAGGACGGCGCCTTCGCCGCCGGGGGTAATGTTAACAAGCGCTGCTCGAGACGAAGCGTAGGACAGTACGGAAGACGACGACGCTCTCTGATGTCGCGCGGATTGGTTTCCATCTTGTGTGTTTTGTATGTCAGTGGCGGCACTGTAAATATCCCGTAAATATATTTTAAATCCTTTCCCCGTAACAATATGTATTTATTGTGGACATTTATTAAGGTATTCATTGTCATCTGTCCATGATCATCATCACCTGGGGTTCTTCATCATCGCTTGTGGGGCTTTCTCCTGAGTGTGAGCTGTGCTTTGGGTGTGGTTGGCTCGCCGCATATCCGACGGGTAATAAACATCGCGATAACTGCTGCGTCACAAGTGGTGAGTGTTCTCTTCGGTCCTCCGTCCTCTGACTCCCCGCACAACCTCCTGGAGCTTCGATTAGATCGCCGATTGTGCCATTTGTCCGCCAGCATGTCGCAGGACGCGCCAACAGGCATTTCTACATTAACCATCTCGGCCTCGACTACCCCAGCCTCTCCGTATTGGATTGTCCGTGGGTACCATCGTGATCCCCATCTGTTTGCTGGACTTCGCGGTGAAGACGTCGAGGATTGGCTGGACGACTATGACCGAGTGAGTTCCGTTAACTGTTGGGACGATCCGTCCAAGCTACGTCACGTCGCCTTTTATCTCACATAATACGCCCCTATGTTAGCCATTGGTCGTGCCCCGTTGTTTTCGTTCACAAAAAAGACGGATCTGTGCGATTTTGTGTCGACTACCGAGCGCTCAACAAGATCACACGCAAGGATGTATACCCCATGCCGCGAATAAACGATGCCTTGGATTCCATGCAGGGTGCTGAGTACTTCTCGAATCTCGATCTGCGTTCCGGCTACTGGCAGATACCTATGCATGAGGACGATAAATATAAAACAGCGTTTTCAACATCCAGTGGGCTCTACAAATTTTAAAGTCATGCCATTCGGCCTCTGCAATGCGCCCGCAACGTTCGAGCGCATGACTGACACCGTTCTTCGTGGCCTGAAGTGGAAGACTTGCTTGTGCTATCTGGACGATATTGTTGTTTTCTCGTCAACCTTCTCTCAGCACCTGCCACGTTTGGACGAAGTTCTCACGTGCCTTGCCAACGCTGGACTTAAGCTAAACACCAATAAATGTCATTTTGCGAGCAAGACAATCAAGGTGTTAGGGAACATTGTGAGCTAAGACAGCATTCGTCCTGATCCTGACAAGGTTTCGGCAGTTCTGCACTTCCCTCGTCCAGAAAAGACCAAATATTTGCGTAAATTCTTAGGCCTCGCTTTCTATTTTCGTCGATTCATACGAGACTTCACCTCGATAGCGTCACCTCTGCACAAATTACTGGGTTCTAATCTTCCCTTTGTGTGGTCTCCCGAATGTGAATAAACGTTTGGCCATTTGAAGCGCCCTCTTACATCTGAACCAATACTTCGCAATTTTGATGAAGCTGCTCCTACCCTCCTGCATACGGATGCTAGTGGTCACGGCATTGGTGGCATTCTCATAAAGCGAAACGACTCTTTAGGTGAGGGGGTCGTCGCGTACGCAAGTCGCGCTCTGACAGACGCCGAGAAGAATTACACCATTACGGAGCAGGAATGCCTAGCTATCGTTCGGTCTGTGCAGAAGTTCGGACTGTATCTTCACGGCCGCCATTTTACCATCGTTGGAGACCATCATGCATTATGCTGGCTTTCGACGCTGAAGAACTTGCCTGGACGACTTGGTAGGTGGATTCTTCGTCTGCAAGAATACGAGTCTACTATTACCTACAAGTGCGGTAAAAAAAAACAGGATGCAGACATGCTTTCTCGCTGTCCGCTTCCTACGACACCACTCAATGGTCCTCCACCTACCTTCCGTGACAAGCTTCGGCACGATCCCTGTTCACATGCTTTCTCGTTGGCCACTGTAGACGAGATGCCTCCACACGACAACAGAATCTTCCAATCTCACCAACTTGCTGACTCTTACTGTTGGCGCATCATAGATCACCTTCAAGGATCTTCGCGCCCGCCTAACGCCCGCCTAACACCCGCCTAACGCCCGTCTTCGTCGACAGCTGACGCAATTAAAGATTGACAACCGTGTTCTGTACCACCATGTCTATCACCATCACGGTCAACGCATGGTTCCTGTCCTGCCACGTTCTCTACATGCGCATGTGCTGCAGGCTTCTCACGACGACATGACTGCTGGTCACCTTGGTTTCCAGAAAACCTATGACCGCATCAAAGGTCGCTTCTACTGGCCCGGCTTGTCCGCCACTGTAGTGAGGTATGTCGCTTCCTGCGCCCTTTGTCAGCGTCGAAAGCTCCCTACATCAGCCCGAAGCGGACAACTGCAACCGGTTCCGTGTCCATCGCAACCATTTGAAGTCGTTGGCATTAACCTGTATGGTCCTCTTCCTCTGACTCTCACCGGTAAACGATAGATTGCGACAGCCGTTGACCACTTGACAGCTTGTGTGAGTTCTGCCTCAGCTTG
>NC_051158.1:59458260-59498994 GCF_013339745.2 Dermacentor silvarum | reverse complement strand
TTGTGGAAACCGAGATGGCCCGAAGTGCCATGTCATCGTGTAATGCTCTGAGGACATGGGCCTCGAAGAGAGCGCGGTAGGAACGGGCACCCAGCGTTGACCGTCAATTAGTAAATGCGCCGATCAGCACGTGACTGTCCAGCTTGAATTGTGCGAGTTGGCCTCGAAGCCGCGCGTTAGGTGGCGAGAAGCGCCAGAGAGGTGGTCTATCATACGCCGACAATATGGGTCAGCCCGTTGGCCGAAATGCAAATGGTTGATCGTCGTCCGGAGAAAGGCGATATTGTGGCCAGAGAGGAAACCGGCGCAGAAGTGACACCCGAAGAGCTGCTTTGAGACGCAGTTGCCGAGGTGTCAAGTGGCTGCGCAGGAAGCGGGCAACGAGAAAAGAGCGTCAGCATCTTGGTGTTTTTTGCCTGACTTATGAATAATGTCAAAGTCATATTCTTGCAGGCGGAGAACCCAGCGACCCAGCCGTCCAGTCAAGTTCTTGAGAGTGGGAGAGCAAGCATAATGCCGTGGTGGTCCGTAACAATTGTAAAATGACGCCCGTGCAAATAGGGACGAAACTTCTGTACGGAGCAAACAACCGCGAGGCACTCCTCCTCAGTTATTGTATAGTTCTTTCTCGGCATCGGTGAGTACGTGGCTGGCGTATGCAACGACTCTCTCGTGCGAAGAGTTGTTGCGTTGCAGAAGAATGGCACCGATTTCGTGGCCGCTGCGTCTGTGTGCAAGAGAGTCGGTGCAGTCTCATCAAAATGGCAAGCACAGGTTCAGACGTGAGGGCACCCTTCAACATGCCAAAGGCTGCTTCACAATCTTGAGACCAGTGAAAGGGTACACCGGAAGCAAGTAGTTTGTGTATTGGCGCAGCGAATGGAGGCAAAGTTCGCATAAAGCGACGGAAATAAGAAGCGAGGCCAAGGAGCTTCGCAAGTCTTTAGGCTTTTTCCTGGGCGAGGGAAGCGAAGGACCGCAGCAATCTTGTCAGGGTCCAGGACTATGCCCTCCTTGCTCACGACATGCCCCAGGACCTTAATAGATCTGCTGGCGAAATGGCTTTCTTCGTGTTGAGCTGAAGACCAGCGTCAGCAAGGCACGTCAGAACTTCATCTAAGCGTTGCAGGTGCTGAGAAAATGTGGAGAAAAGACGACAATGTCATCCAGGTAGCAGAGGCAAGTTTTCCATTTCAGGCCACGCAGCACGGTATCAATCATGCGTTCAAAAGTTGCAGGTGCATTGCATAGCCCGAAAGGGCATGACGTGAATTCGTAAAGTCCATCAGGGGTGGCAAACGCTGTTTTTTCTTTATCGTCTTCGTGCATGGGAATTTGCCAATAGCCGGAACGCAGATCAAGGGTCGAAAAGTATTCTGCACCTTGTAGTGAATCAAGGGCGTCGTCAATGCGAGGCATAGGGTATACGTCCTTTCGAGTGATCTTATTGAGGGCCCGGTAATCGACGCAAAAACGCACGGCACCGTCTTTTTTTCTCACCAAAACACCGGAGATGACCAAGGGCTAGCTGGGAGCCGGATGACCTTCTGTTGTAACATGTCCGCGACATTTTCTTCTATTATTTTTCCGCTCGGCTAGGGACACGCGGTACGGGCGACGGCGCACTATCGACGCTTGGTCTGTCTGAATGCGATGCGCTGCAGCTGTGGTTTGGCCCAGAGTCGACGAAAGGACATCAAATAAATTTGCGTGTTTGTTCAACAAAGCAAGCAGCTGCTGCATTTGAGAAGGTGGCAAGTCACTGCTGATGGCTGCAGTAAGGGCGGAGGGAGAAGCAGTAGCACAAGTAGAAGGGTCTGTGGAAGACATAGTCGTAAGGGGCACGGATACAGGCCCTGGGTCGGCCGTGCAAGCCAATGTGGTGTTTTGCGGAAGGAGAATTTTCTCCGATGTCGCGTTCGTGGCGGTGACAAGCGCCGGGCCATTGTAAAATCAAACCACACCTGGCGCAAAAGCGATGCCTTTATGAAGGCAACGGGAAGAGGGCAAGACCAAGACGTCACCATGGTCGATATCGGTCGATATAATGGTAATAATGCGCTGTCGGCCGGGAGGCAGTTTGGTATCTTCCGCAGCGATCAGGCGCAACGGCGTGTACCTGTCTTCCCCAAGTAAGTAGTCGGTCTCCGTAAGATGGACGACGCGTTGGCCACAACAAATAGCCGCGGAAGCAGAAGAGAGAAAATCCCACCCTAACATAAGTTGATGAGCGCACGGGGACAGCACAGCTAATTGTATATGGTGCAGGATATCATCGATCAGGACACGGGCAGTGCAAAGAGCGGAAGGTCGAACAGGGTCTCCTTGGGCTGCAACTAGCGTCGGTCCATCGTATGGCGTCGGGAATTTTCTGAGACGCGAACATAAATCAGCGTGAATAACAGAAATTGTCGCACCTGTGTCCACCAAAGCATCGACGGGCACTCCTTGGACAAACACCGAGAGCATATTGGACGGGCGCGCTGGAGGAATATCAGTCCTGGTGTCGTATGCAGTTTGTCCTCCAAAAACTGCATCGCCTAATTTTCCGGACGAATGTTAGAGTTGAGGGAGACTGGCCGTAGTGGTGACGCGGAGCGGCGGAACGGCGAAGGGGAGCGGCGTCTGGCTGAACGGTAAGTGCTTCGGTCTTCAGACGATGCGGGCGGAGAAGTAGAGCGGAGCGGAGGTGAAGAGAAACGCCGGCGTTGGAAAGAGACTCCACCGGAAAAGTTGCGTTCGGAGATGTCGTATCCCCGACGCTCGTCCTGCTGGCGCTTGCGGCAGAAACGCGAAATATGGCCGCGATAGCAGCAGTAATAGCACGTGGGACGTGACGGACGCCATGGCGGATAGTACAGGGGGCTAGGTGATCCGGGAGTCAGTGCAGTCAAATGGGCTGATGAAAGCTCGGGCGGCATCGACGAGATGTTTACTGGAGGCGCGGCAGCAACCGACGCGCGCGTGCGTAGCGGCACCGTGGAGTTGACGTTGCCTGGAGGCGTGGCAGCAACTTCCGCGTACGTTGGCAGGGGACGAGAGACGGAGGGTTGCACGCGTGTGGAGCAGGTCGAGGACGCCAGTTCATCCCTGATGATGTCACGCAAGGCTGCGTTAGAAGGCGCGCTGGGGCACACGGACGGTGACGACAAGCCCATTGACTGTAATTCTTCGCGTATCATAGCTCGTATCACGACACGCAGATGTGGGTCCGCCGTAGAAGAATAGTCACCAACGTCCCCCTGAAGGCGAACAGACTCGAGTTCGTCCAGGCGCTGACACGTTGTGACAACGTCAGCGATTGTAGCGGGGTTCTTGATGGCAAGGGCATTGAAGGCGACTGATCTAATGCCTTTCAGAATGTGGCGCACTTTGTCTGACTCTGGCATAGATGAACTCATACGGCGGCAAAGCGCAAGAACATTCTCTATGTACGATGTGTAAGACTCGCCTGGCTGTTGTTGGCGAGTATCGAGGGTTTTCTTTCCGATGGTAGAACGAACGGCCGGTGTACCAAATGCTTGGCGCAGCCGCTGCTTGAAGGCAGCCCAGTCAGTAAAGTCTATCTCGTGGTTGAAGAACCATGTCTTCGCCACACCCGTCAGGTAGAAGGAGACGTGGCGGAGCTTGTTAAGGTCGTCCCAACGATTAGCGGAACTGACTCTCTCGTAGTCGTCGAGCCAGTCCTCCATATCTTCACGAAGACCAGCGAAGAGATGGGGGTCACGCTGGTGGCTGCTTAGGATGTAAGGGGTGGCTGGTGGTGTCAGAACGGTAGCGGTAGAAGGTGGTGCGTCCTCAGACATGCTAGCGGACAGTGGGCCCAAGCGGCAGCCTGAACGTAGCTCCAGGGGGTAGAGTGAGTGGGCATAGGACTGAGGATCGAAGAGCAACTCCACCACTTATGACGTCCCTGTTGGCACGACGTTTATTCGGCCCGAGCACTCGGCAGCGAACCAGCGAAAGCACACACCCGATGATGATGATTAAAAAATTAAATTAAATTATGGGGTTTTACGTGCCAAAACCAGTTCTGATTATGAGGCACGCCGTAGTGGGGGACTCCGGAAATTTGGACCACCTGTGGTTCTTTAACGTGCACCTAAATCTGTTTTCGCATTTCGCCCCCATCGAAATGCGGCGATGATGATGATGATCACACATAACTGAATATGAGGATCGCGCAACGTAGGATGATGATGGTAATATACAGATGAAGAAGACGTGCGTATATATATATATATATATATATATATATATATATATATATATATCATCAGCCTATATTCATGTCCACTGCAGGACGAAGGCCTTTCCCTGCGATCTCCAATTCCCCCTGTCTTGCGCTAGCGTATTCCAACTTGCGCCTGCGAATTTCCTAACCTCATCATCCCACCTGACTTTCTGTCGTCCTCGACTGCGCTTCCCTGCTCTTGGTATCCATTCTGTAACCTAATGGTCCACCGGTTATCCATCCTACGCATTACATGGCCTGCCCAGCTCCATTTCTTCCGCTTAATGTCAACTAGAATATCGTCTACACCGCTCTCTTCCTGTCTCATAACGTTACTCCTAATATTTTTCGTTCCATCGCTCTTTGTGCGGTCCTTAACTTGTTCTCGAGCTTCTTTGTTAACCTCCAAGTTTCTGCCCCATATGTTAGCACCGGTAGAATGCAATGATTGTACACTTTTCTTTTCAACGACAGTGGTAAGCTCCCAGTCAGGATTTGGCAATGCCTGCCGTATGCACTCCAACCCAATTTTATTCTTCTGTATATTTCTTTCTCGTAATCAGGGTCCCCTGTGAGTAATTGACCTAGATAAACATATTCCTTTACAGACTCTAGAGGCTGACTGGCGATCCTGAATTCTTGTTTCCTTGCCAGGCAATTGAACATTATCTTTCTCTTCTGCATATTCATCTTCAACCCAATTCTTGCACTTTCTCGATGAAGGTCCTCAATCATTTGTTGTAATTCCTCTCCATTGTTGCTCAATAGGAGAATGTCATCTGCAAACCGAAGGTTGCTGAGATATTCGCCGTCGATCCTCACTCCTAATCCTTCCCAGTCTAAGAGCTTGAATACTTCTTCTAAGCATGCAGTGAATAGCATTGGAGAGATTGTGTCTCCTTGCCTGACCCCTTTCTTGATAGGTATCTTTCTACTTTTCTTGTGGAGAACCAACGTAGCTGTGGAATGCTTGTAGATATTTGCTAAGATATTCACGTATGCCTCCTCTACTCCTTAATTACGCAATGCCTCTATGACTGCTGGTATCTCTGCTGAATCGAATGCCTTTTCATAATCTATGAAAGCCATATAGAGAGGTTGATTGTACTCCGCAGATTTCTCGATTACCTGATTGATGGCATGGATATGGTCCATCGTAGAATATCCCTTCCTGAAGCCAGCCTATTCTCTTGGTTGACTGAAGTCAAGTGTTGTCCTGATTCTATTGGAAATTATCTTGGTGAACATTTTATACAATACTGAAAGCAAGCTAATGGGTCTGTAATTCTTCAATTCTTTAACGTCTCCCTTCTTATGGATAAGTATAATGTTGGCGTTCTTCCAGCTCTCTGGTACACTTGAAGTTGTGAGGCATTGCGTATAAAGGGCCGCAAGCTTTTCAAGCATGATATCTCCTCCATCTTTGATTAAATCTACTGTTATTCCATCTTCTCCACGCGCTTTTCCCCTGGCCATGTCTTTGAAGGCCCTTCTAACTTCATCGCTAGTTATAAAAGGAGCTTCTGTATCCGGTTCATCACTATTTCGAATGAAAGTAGCTTGGCTGTTTTGGCTAGTGTACAGGTCAGTATAGAATTCTTCTGCTGCTTTGACTATCTCATCGAAATTGCTGATGATATTACCATGCTTATCTTTCAGTGCATACATCTTGCCTTGTCCTATTCCTAGTTTTCTTCTTACTGATTTTATGCTGCGTCCATATTTTAAAACTTCCTCAATTTTTCCCACGTTATAATTTCGAATATCCCTTACTTTCTTCTTGTTGATCAGTTTTGACAGTTCAGAGAATTCTATCTGATCTCTTATGTTGGACACTTTCATGTTTTGTCGTTTCTTTAATAGGTCCTTTGTTTCTTGGGAGAGCTTCCCTGCAGGTTGCTTTGGTGCCTTACCTCCCACTTCAATTGCTGCTTCTGAGATCAGCCTAGTTACGGTTTTATTCATTAGCTCTATGTTATCTTCATCTTCCTGTTCTAAAGCTGCATATTTGTTTGTGAGCACCTGCCCGAATTGGTCTGCTTTCACCCTTACTGCGTCTAGGTTGGCCTGTTTCCTCTTGATTAATTTTACTCTTTCTCTCTTCAAATTGAGAGAAATCCTAGACCTCACTAACCTATGGTCACTGCACTTTACCTTACCTAACACTTCTACATTCTGCACTATGCTTGGATCGGCAGAAAGTATGAAATCTATTTCATTCCTTGTTTCTCCATTAGGGCTTTTCCAGGTCCTGTTCCTGTTGGTGCGCTTCCTGAAGAATGTATTCATTATTCGGAGCCTATTCCTTTCCGCGAATTCCACCAACATCTCTCCTCTTGCATTCCTAGAATCGATGCCGTAGTTTCCAATTGCATGCTCGCCAACCTGCTTTTTGCCCACTTTTGAATTGAAGTCGCCCATGACTACAGTATACTGAGTTTGCACCTTTCTCATTGCTAATTCCACATCTTCATAAAACTGTTCTATCTCTTCATCATCGTGACTGGAAGCTGGGGCGTAGGCTTGTACTACCTTCATTTTGTACCTCCTATTCAGTTTTATTATGACGACTGCTATCCTCTCACTAATGCTGTAAAATTCATCAATGTTGCCCGCTATGTTGTTATGGATTAGAAATCCTACCCCGGATTCTCTCTTATCTGGAACACCTCTGTAGCAGAGGACGTGGCCGTTAGTCAACACTGTGTAAGCTTCACCAGTTCTTCTAACCTCACTATGGCCAATGATATCCCAGGCAATGCCTGATAATTCCTCAAATAGTCCTGCTAAGCTAGCCTCACTCGAGAGGGTGCGCGTGTTGAACGTTGCCAGGTTCAGTTTCCATTGGCCGCCTGTCCGGACCTAGAGATTCTTGGCACCCTCTGCCACGTCGCAGGTCTGACCGCCGCTTTGGTCAGGTGCTCCGCAGCCACTGGGGACTGAGGGCCATGGGTTAATTGTCGGAGTCATCAGGGAGGTAGTGGCCGAATACTGCACCAGGGAGGCCAATTCCTGTTCTGGTGAGGGAGTGACTTTGATGAAGCTTAGCGGGCCTGCCTAGTTTGGTTGCACCTGAACTTGTATAGCCCCACTAGCTCTCGGAAATATGTATTTTTTTTCTTTGCCGGTGTCAGGCACCACCCCATGCCTGAAAATGTAGTGGAATGGAGCAGGATTCGAACTTACGACCTTCAGATTTGAGGTCGGGTGTTGTACCTCTACTCCACGCCTATAATATATATATATATATATATATATATATATATATATATAGTGTCGTATATCGGCGTTCGGACCGGCGAGCGAAGACGAGGAGAGCGAAGTGGCGCACCCAAGGACTCTGAGCTCGTGACCACGCCGCCGCCTTGCAACGTTCTAAGATGCAAGAAAAGGCACTTTACAATACTGGCGACGAGGGAACGCGACCCCGCGAAGCAAGTTTTCCTAGAAGGTGATGCCTGACGGCAAGATGCCCGAATTTGTGCCCGGCACCGACTGGTCACCGTGGGTAGAGCACCTGGAGTTCTAATATGAACCCAACGACATCGTCGAATCTTCCAAGCAGCGAGCGGTTGTGCTCACGCAGTGCGGTGAGCAAACCTACGAGAGGCTTATGGCCCTGGTTGCACCACGGAAGCCTTCTGAGGTGGACTTGGTGGACATCATCAAGTTACTGCGCCAGCACTTCGACCCCCGGCCATCTGAGTTACTTGGACGATATCGCTTCCAGAAATGAGGCCAGCTCGCTAATGAATCGGTCAAAGACTATGTGACAGCTCTGCGAACTTTGGCAAAGGACTGCAACTTTGGCAACGCAGACTCCACGACGGTGGGTCCTGATACGTCGGGTGGAAACGCGGAACTGCAGTCTCAACCAGGGAGTACAAGGCTTCCTTTGGAAATTATGCTACGAGACAGATTGGTATGTGGGATCCACGATTCTCATCTTCAACAACGGTTGCAAGCTGAAGATAGGCTAACGTTTAAGAAAGCGTACGAGCTCGTTTTGACTGCTGAATCAGCAAGAGATCAGCAGAGACAGATTCAAAGCACTCAGCAACAGGCCGAAAATTTTGATATACGTCGTCAGAATGTTCGCGAGGGCTCTACAAGCAAGGCGCATCAGTGCTTCCGATGCTTAGCAGATCATAAGGTCGACAAGTGCTACTTGAAGAATGCTACGTGTAATTTCTGCCGCATAAAGGGTCACATCGCGAAAGCTTGCCTGTCGAAAAAGGCTAAACCACAGAAGTACCAAGGAAGTCATTGTTTAGAGGAGGACGAAGTTTTAGAGGAACAGGAAGGCAGCCTCCTTACTGTTTTTCACGCAGGACTAGAGATCACAATCACAGCTAGGTTCGTCGTGACAATACGACTGTCTGGTCGGCCACTCAAGATGGAAGTAGACTCGGGAGCAACGTTTTCTATAATAAGTGGAGCAACGTTCGCTCGCCTCTGGCCTGACGTTGCCCCGGTGTTAAGAGAACGCAAGCTCGCTTTACGGACATGTTCGGGAGAATGTTTGGACATCCTAGGCTCCGTGCTTATCAATGTATTTTTCAACAACAACAAAGTACAGCTGCATTTACTCGTGGCTGGAGGAGTTCGAGCCAGCTTGTTAGGAAGAAATTGATTCGACAAACTGGGCATTACGCTGCATGGACTCAACAACCTCGCGGAAACAACAATCGACGCTACATTAGCCAAGTTCTCTGGGGTGTTCGATGAAGCTCTCACTGGACAGTCAAGGCCACCTGTACGCATTGAACTTGCTGAAGACGCGACACCGAAGTTTTTGAAGTGCCGGCAAGTGCCATTTGCATTGCGAGATGCCGTATGTCGAGAACTCGACAAACTCCAGGGTCAAGGCATAATTGAGCCAATCTCCGCATGTGATTGGGCGACGCATTGGTCACCGTGAGGAAGAAGAATGGATCCTTACGATTGTGCGGGGTTTACAGGAGCACATTAAACGCAAGCATCAAGCCAACGGAGTATCCTTTGCTAACGGCAGCTGAGCTGCTTGCAACTCTACGAGGAGGACAGATCTTTTCAAAGATTGACTTGACACAGGCTTATCAACAGCTGCACGTCGACAAGGCCACTTCGGAGATGCTGACTATTAACACAATTAAAGGCTTGTACGCAGCGAAGCGACTGCCATTCGGCGTTTCGGCCTCACCATCTATATTCCAACGTTTCATGGATACTCTGCTCGCTGGACTACCCGGTGTTAGCGCTTATTTAGACGATATCCTCATCATGGGAGCGTTGAATGAAGAGCACCTAGATCGACTGGAAGCAGTCTTGCAGCGTTTGCAACAGGCAGGTCTCAAAGCGAACAAGGAAAAATGCATATTTGCGGTACGCGAAGTGCATTTCCTGGGCTACAAAGTGACCGCTAACGGAGTTGAGCCGACGTCTGAAAAGGTTGAGGCAATAACGAGTCCGCCTGAACCAACAAACAAGTCCGAGATACAGTCATTCTTAGGAATGATAAGTTTTTACAGCCGGTTCCTCCGAGACAAAGCGTCCATCGCCGAACCTCTTCATCGTCTATTGGATAAAGAAGCTAAGTGGAAATGGGAAGCCCCGCACAACGCCGCTTTCAACAAACTTAAGGACGCACTACGTGAGTGTACGGTTCTTGCGCATTACGACGACTCTCGCCCACTGATGCTCAGCTGTGATGCTTCGCCTTATGGGTTAGGAGCAGTTCTTGCGCAGTTGGACGGAAACGGACATGAACTGCCAATAGCGTTTTCGTCAAGAACACTCGGCAAATGTCAGAGAAACTACTCCCAACTCAACAGAGAAGGGCTTGCAATAGTGTTCGCAGTCACGCATTTTCATCAGTACATTGCCGGTCGGCATCTACTCATAGTGACTGACCATAAGCCGCTTCTTGGAATAATGTGCCCTAGGAAGCAAATTCAGCAAGTGTTATCACCCCGGATGCTTCGTTGGTGCATAATTTTGAGCGCCTATGACTACGAGTTGCTGTACCGAGAAGGAAAAAAAAACATCAAACTGCCAATGTGCTCAGTCGACTTCCTCTGGCTTCCGATGTCGATGAGCTAGCGGCACCAGGTGACGCACTGATGACTGAAGGTTTGCTCAAACCTCCATTGACTTCCGAGGAAATAGCAAGGCTGACATTGGAAGACTCCACGCTTTCTCAAGTTTACAAGGGGTTGCAAACAGGATCAACAGCGTCATGGCAAGGTATACACTTCCAACCCTACAAGAGTCGGGTACAAGAGCTCTCTACGCACCGTGGTTGCGTAATATGGGGCACACAGTTTTTGATTCCTACAGAGGCTAGGGAAGAGTGTTTGACTCTCCTTCACTCTAACCACTCAGGAATGACTACAATGAAATGCTTCGCTCGCAGTCACCTGTGGTGGCCTGGATTGGACGCTGACATCGAGACCAAGGTGCGATCGTGTGAGACATGTCAGATGCACAGCCATCTTCCTCCAGCAGCTGTAATGCCGGAATGGCCCCATCCAAGTGATCCATGGGAGATCGTTCATGTTGATTGTGCAAGGCCGGTGAACAATCGGAGCTTTTTAATCGTAGGATGCCTTCTCCAAGTGGCTAGAAGTAAGACCAGTGCCGTCACAGTCTACTGCCACAGCCCCGTATGTGCTACGATCGCTTTTCGCGACTTTTGGCATACCGCAAGTGATAGTTTCTGATAACGGCACAGCATTCGTTTCGTCGCAAACGCAACACTTCTTCAAATTGGACATGATCAAACATGTAACATCAGCTCCATACCACCTGGCCACAAATAGACAAGTGGAGCGCATGGTTGCAGAAACGAAGATGGCGCTCAAGAAACTGACGGATGGAAGCCTCTCCTGCTGACTGTCACGCTTTTTATTTAAGCAGCATACGTCACCGCACACCACAACGCAAAAGACGTCTGCAGATTTAATGTTTGGCAGGCAGCTTCCGTCTCATCTGGATGCGCTACACCCCCGGAAACACACCGAAAGGGGAAGGGTGGACGATATGAGAAAACGTTACGTGAAAGGTGACAAGGTGTGGATAAAGAATTTCCAGAACAATAACCCCGCCTGGCTACCCGCTGTAGTAGTGGAAGAATGCGGCAAGAGGTCCTTTGCGACGATGACTCAGCATGGCAGGCGGTACAGGCGTCACGTAGATCATATGAAAAGAAGATATACGTTGATTGAAAACGCAGTTCAAGAATCACCCTATCATTCTTGTCCTGGAAATGATTCACCCGAAGACAATCGTTTCACTACAAGACCATTCCTCAGTTCAGGGGCCGAGCGTCCGACAGAAGATGCACCCACGGCTTCTAACTCGTCTCCTAATGCGTACCCGGATTTGTCCACTGGAGCAGGGACGCCCGAAAGAACCCAGCGATCCGAACAGTCGCAAGTCGTTCCCGATTGTATACCACGCAGTCGCTATGGTCGTGTTCTGAAGGCGCCAGAGTGACTAGGCATTTCAACATGTCAACATAAAATTGACTAAGATATGCTGGGGTTCACTAGAGGGGGGAAGTGTATATCAGCGTTTGGACGAGCGAGCGAAGACGAGGAGAGCGAAGTGGCGCACCCAAGGACTCTGAGCTCGTGACCACGCAGCCGCCTTGCAACGTTCTAAGATGCAAGAAAAGGCACTTTACAGTATATATATATATATATATATATATATATATATATGCAGGGTGTCCCAGCTATCACGCGGCACGATTAAAAAAGAGAGAAACGGCGTTACTCGAAGCAAACCTAGTGCGTATTGTTTCGAGTACAGTGTAGTAGGCGTCAGTAATTTTTTCATTACTGAGATTTAATTTGGTAATTGTAATCAATCATCTGAATCGTTAAGTACTCTCCTAATTATCAAATTGTCAGTGAGAAAGTTGTAGAACAACATGAAAAACTCCCGATACAGCTCTCTGTTGCTCAATGCGTGCTACATAAAAGTGTTTTTCCGAGCGTGAAAGAAGCCTGCGAATACACGCAGAATTGCCGCACGACTGGCCACTCGAGGCACTTTGCGTGTGTTGAATACGATAGGAAATACGATAGATCGACTGCGACGCAGCAGAGGCGTATTTCGAGCTGCTGCTACAGGGCTCATCTCGTCCGTCATCAAAGCATTACAAGCCGAGCATGCTTCGTCATCCGACCTGCAAGTTATTTTGCATGACCGCTTCCTTTTGAATGCTGCTGCAAGGTCCAGAGACAGTGCCACCCGGAGCGTTGTGAGTGAAATGTCTCCACCCAAGGAAGTTCCCCAGCACCGCTACAACGAGTTTCCCTGCCGAAGCTACAGGTAGCCGTTCTCGCCGGAGAACTTCGCGAGTAGCAGTGCTTCTGGAAGCATTTCGAGGCCACAATCCACATTAACTGCAAGCTTTCCCAAATAGAGAAGTTTTCGCATTCATGATCATCAGGGGCGGATCCAGGTTTTTTCTGAGGGGGGGTGTCAGGTTCTGTCAATGATGATGATGATGATGATAGTAGCCTTTCTTATTTACCGAAACTCACCGTTTCTGCTCACGATAAACCCGCGTTTTATGCAGCTAGAGCAACACCTGTAGCCCACCGTGGTGGCTCAGACAGTGTTGCGCTGCTGAGCACGAGATCGCGGGATTCGCGGCGGCCGCATTTCGATGGAGGCGAAATGCGAAAACGCCCGTGTGCTTGCGTTGTAGTGCACGTTAAAGAACCCCAGGTGGTCAAAATTAATCAGGAGCCTTCCACTACGGCGTTCCCCATAATCAGAACTGGTTTTGGCACGTAAAACCCCAGAAAGAGGAAGAAGACCTGTAGCGCAATCAGATATCGGTTTCTCCGAGCTTATAGGAAAACGACGTTACCTAATACAGCCATGTGCTTGGCGGCTGTGCCTGATAATACCGGGTGTTCAAAACTAAGCTTTATGCTTTTCTTAAAATTAGGCACCGGGACGCAGACGAAGACCACCTGTGCAAATAAGTTATTTGGCCAAGGGGGCACAAAGTGAGATGATAATTATCGCTGTGAGCAGCACAATTACCTAACATTGAACAATTATTTTTGTCGACTGCAGTAAGTGGGTATGTTTGTATTGAACACTTAGAGGCAGTCGTGCTCATTACTGCAGTCAATAAAAAGTTAATTATTCAATTTTAGTCAATTCGGCTGCTGACAGCGATAATTATGATCTCACTTTGTTTCCCTGGCCACATGACTTAATTGCGCAGGTGGTCTTCACGTGCCTCCCAGTGCCTAATTTTAAGAAAACCATGACGCTTAATGTTGAACACCTGGTATATCTAGCCTGTATTGTTTCTTAAAATTTGGGATGATCTGTTGCAGGTTCCTTATAAATGCGAAAGCACGGGTCCGTCTTTGGAGTTCTGTTGGGACACCTTGTTTTCTTTAAGGAGATTCTATGTGTTCGACTGAGACACCTTCGTTTGCTTTGGAGCTCCAACACGGCAACCACAACGCTGGTTGTTTACGATATGCGAATCACCGCGTATGAAGACTCACGACGCCACCTACAAGAAGAACGATGCGGCGTAGTAGCCGAGAGCGCGAGCCAGCGTCTTCATGTTTTTTCCCACGCGACGCCACCCTTTTACACAAGTCGCGCATCTGCTCCCGTTTCTCTAACCTCGCGACGCCATCCTAGGCCCGCGCGCTGGCATTGGCCGTCAAACTCCCGCACTTCGCAGCCGCTGCTCGAGGCTTCGCCCCGCTCCGCAAAAACGCCTACTCAGATAAACGGATCCGGCAGCTTTGAGCCTCCTATGCTTAATGTACGACAATAAAACTGCGAAGTTACAATGAAAAACTTGTAGCGTACTGCGCTCGTACTGGATATTGTCAACGTGTAACTGTGATCACGATGAGTGGTACAGTTAAAAAAAAAGTTGCCCATGCGTAGTTTAGCTGTTAGTTATTATTTATACAGGGTTTGTCCGAAAAGTAATGTCAGTGAGTCGATTAAAAAGAAACTATTGATGAGAGAGAGAGAGAGAGAGAAACGAGAAGGGAAAGGTAGGGAGGTTAACCAAGGACGTGCCCGGTTGGCTACCCTATGCTCGTGGAGAGGGAAAGGGGAAGAGTAGATAAGGAGCGAGAATACGAAAAAGAAAACACATAGAGTCAGTTATTCACACAGTCAGTCGCAGAGGAAGGTCCACTGTCACAAGCGCTCATATTTTCCAGTCTCCTTCAAGAACTGAAGAAGAGCTTTTGTGGCCTTTCGCATGCAGGAATGCGTAGGCCATGGTCCCAGAATCTTTTCCTCTGACAGCAACTATTGATGAGATCGGTACAACACAATAAAGTGTTTCAAAATAGGCTCCTCCTGCGTCGTTACATTGCTTCTAGCGAGATTTCCAACCATCGAAGGCGTCACTGACGGTAGGCCTCCTTAGGAATGTCCTTTATAGCCTTGTTGCAAGCCCCTTCAACTTTGCCAACTGTCGCGAAATGTTGTCCTTTCGTGGGAATTTTCAAGCGCAGAAAGAAGAAGCCTGGGAGAGCCACGTCAGGACTGTAGGGCGGCTGGCGAACCGTTGGCATCTTTCAATCGCCCAGGAAGCGGGTCACGAGGAAGGCGTTGCAGGCTGCGTGGTGCGTTGGCATGGTGAAGTTTCCAATCGCCCCCGATATCAGGCCGGCTGCGATGAATCCTTCGTTTGAGTCGCTTGAGCACTTTCACGTAGAATTTGGCGTTCACGGTTGTGTCATGGGGTACAAACTCATGGTGGACAAGGCCACTGATGTCAAAGAACACAATCAGCATGGTCTTGACCTTTGACTTGCTAATTCTGGCCTTCTTGGGGCGAGGGGACGCCGAGCTGTGCCACTTGGCACTTAGCCTTTTTGTTTCGGGGTCGTATTCAAACACCCAGGTCTTGTCACCTGTGATGACATTGTGCAAAACGTGGGGGTCACTTTCGCGCAAGTTCCAAACCTCCTGGCACGTTTCAACTCGGTTTGACTGTTGGTCGTCCATTAACATTTTGTGCAAGATCTTCGCGCACACTTTTCGCATCTGAAAATTATTCGTCAAAATCTTGTGAACGGTACTTTTTGGAATGTTTTGGAACTACAGCTGTCACATTCGCTCCCACTGCAACGCGCCCGACGCGGCCTGCTTCGAACTCCGTCGCGAGTGCAAGCCGACGCGTTCCATCGCCGGCGGCATCATCGCGACCCGAAAAGGCTATTGGAATGAGCCCATAACAGCTTACGCTGTAAAACCTTGTCCTTACTCTCCAGATGGTCGCAGACGACTGAGGGACCGCGCGTGCGTAAGCTAACTTCCCCCTACACCAATCCCAACTGGTCTTAGCGCGCTGCGACGTATAGTCGCTTCACAATATAATCACTGACATTACTTGTAGGACAAACCCTGTATATGAACACTTCAGCAAGTGATCTCTTTCATCAAGCAGGTTGGTCGCGGGACCGATGACAGCCAATGAGGCAACCGATGACACCCCAAGGGGCAACTAAGTTGATCAGGCACGAAGGCACTCGCGCAGACATCGGCGTGCTTGGCAAAAGGGACGTCCCCTCGTTCATTCGAGGCCACCGACGGGACGAGTAAGGCACCGTCGGCGCCAGGAGGTCGAGGTGTTCAAGTGAAAAAATAACTACGGCAGCTTCACAACACCACAACCCGACGGAATACAACTAAGCTTGTGAGCGAGCTAGCTTTACTTCCACATGGCTGATATCACTGGTACTCGCGAAAAATACTTTTGAAGAATGCTAGTGGCCCTATTTTTTTGCGACCAGGGCCGTCCCCCTGTCAGCGAGGGGGCGATGCGGAAATCTGAGGGGGAGGGGGGGGGGTCAGGACATCCGGACATCCCCCCTGGATCCGCGCCTGATGATCATACTAAACCGGGACAGTGAAGCGTGCAATCGAAGGAGCGCGCCTGGCTTAAGGTTTGCGCCTGGCGGTGGCGGTGAAGATGCTCCAAGAAAGGTTCGGTCGTCCTACTGCGTTCCTTAACGACCACATCGACTGTTTGCTTGCCATCGCGCCCATTGATCGCTCTTCTAAGGTATCGCAGCTGCGGGAACTCTACGAAGAGGTGCACTTTCGTACAAATTGCCTCGACAGCCTCGGAGTTCCAGCGACAGAACAGACTGTCATACTTCTTCGTATAAAACAGCGTTTCTTTAAGTCACTAATGGAAATAGCGTTTTCACTAGGCAGAAGAGTAGGCTGAACGAAGACTACCGCGGGACGAGTGACTGTGACAGAGAAGAGCAAGGTCACCTGAGGAACAACAGATAAACTGTCGACGAGGATGCCCCAAACCAGTTCCTGGATCGCTCATCTACCCCTACAGTCTTACACGAGGACAAAGCAGGGAACGCGCATCGCGGGCAGATCTAGCGTCAAAGGCCTGTCGCCGGTTACAAGCCGACCGCTATTGCGGATTATGGTAAATAAATAGGAAAACTTGCGCATACTAAAAGACACACATTACCGTTATCAGCAGAGGGATGCAGCTCTATGTTAATTCAGAGCAATATCGCTGGAAACAAGATTGTTGGTGGATGTTTCCTGTTTTTAAAAGCAATATTGTACTATCTTGAATTTTGTCGAGTATATTAAATTTATGGTTGGTATTAACGTAAATTACATTTTTATTTTTCCTTATTTTTAGGGGCTACTTCATGCACATGCACATTCCAAATGATCCGATAATATTCAGCATTAATATCACTGACGATTCTGGTAAGTTTTCATGGTATAGTATCATTGGTGAAACTTATTCAAGCAATGCGTCGACTTAGCATAGTAAATGAGAATAATGGTCAGAAAAATGTTTAGTTATGCTAAATGAAATGGTATTTGCCTGCAAATATTTACTAAAAAGGCAAGAGTCAGACTTGATGCGAGACATGTAAAACAAGAAAATATATTTTGCCGTGTCTTGATGTTAATTGTGACATTTAATCTCCCATTACCGGCGCATTACATTCTATTAATAAAAGAACTTCATTTTAGTATTATAATTTGCGTCGTGTTATAGTAGTCTACTTTTTGGTATTTATATAGTTCTACACACAATATTTATTGTGTATCATTTGAAGTTTCTTTCTGTTGCACATCATTATCTGAGAAACTGTGCAATTATTGCTTCTGTGATTAGGTTGGCCTACAGAAGTCAGCCGACGTAGGCAATGAAAAAGGTTAACGTTATCGAATATGGTTATTATCAGAGTGGTAGCATTTTGGTCATTGTAAGGAAGTCTCAAAACTTCTTTTTTGTTCACCACAACAACTACTGGCAAAGGAGCTCAATCCCAATGAAGGCTGTAAGAGAAGTCTGCGGAGACACAGTTTCAGAATGGTGATGTGAACAATTCCGCTGTTTTGGATACAGGCGAACACGAACGCGTCGTTGACCGCATAAGCCCACGTTACCCCTTCCGCCTGTCCGCGGTGAAGCTCAGGGAAATTTCGGTACTTTGCGACGCATGGAAACGAGCACGAGTGACACACGAGTGGCACGAGGCGCCCTATTTTGATTAATCATATCATAAGAAGCTAACAAACAAGGACACCAAGAACAACATAGGGGAAATTACTTGTACTTACCAATTGATTTAAAGAAATAATAAATTATTGGAAATGAAAACGGGTGAAAAAAACAACTGTCGCAGGTGGGGAACGAACCCACGTCTTCGCATTACGCGTGCGATGCTCTCACCATTGAACTACCGCGAAACCATTTTCAAATTCGCTTTCTGAGGTTTTTATGTTTTACCACTAGAACTAACCCTGGGAGTGTTAGCCAGCGCCAACACTCACAAACCTAGTGGCGGATGTGAAAGATCCTTTCTGCCGCAGGCATCACGAGCACGTGATCTTCTTGGGTGATGGCAACTACTCAATAAACCCACATATGCTACCTGAAGGCATCAATGTTGCCGGATTCGAGTCCTCGTTATGTAATGAACGCGAAAGGAAACCGAGGGGCCCGATTTATATTATTCATATTGTTACAGTGCGTCAAAGGTAGTGGAGCGGCAGCATCAGCAGCAACAACAACAGTAGCAGAGCAGCGAGGTAGAGAAGGACGATGTGTAGTACCGCGGCACCCACTTGCCCTACGGCTCCCTGCAATAAACGCCTTCTACACACCCCGTAAAAATATCTTAAGAAGCCAACAAACAATGACACCAAGAACAACATAGGGGTAATTACTCGTACCTACTAATTGAATTGAAGAAATGATAAATAAATGAAAATGAAAACGGACGAAAAAACGACTGCCCGCAGGTGGGGTACGAACCCACGTCTTCACCTTACGCGTGCGATGATCTCACTATTGAGCTACCGCGGAGCTGTTTTCCCATCCGCTTTCTGGGATATTTATGTTTTACAACTAGGACTAATCCTGGGAGTGTTAGCCAGCGCCAACACTCACAAACCTAGTGGCGGATGTGGAACATCCTTTCTTCTACAGGCATCACGAGCACGTGATCTTCTTGGGTGATGCAACTAGTCAATAAACCCACATATGCTACCTGAAGGCATCAATGTTGCCGGATTCGAGTCCTCGTTATGTAATGAACGAGAAGAAAGGAAACCGAGGGGCCCGATTTATATTATTCATATTGTTACAGTGCGTCAAAGGTAGTGGAGCGGCAGCATCAGCAGCAACAACAACAGTAGCAGAGCAGCGAGGTAGAGAAGGACGATGTGTAGTACCGCGGCACCCACTTGCCCTACGGCTCCCTGCAATAAACGCCTTCTACACACCCCGTAAAAATATCTTAAGAAGCCAACAAACAATGACACCAAGAACAACATAGGGGTAATTACTTGTACCTACTAATTGAATTGAAGAAATGATAAATAAATGAAAATGAAAACGGATGAAAAAACGACTGCCCGCAGGTGGAGTACGAACCCACGTCTTCGCATTACGCGCGCGATGATCTCACCATTGAGCTACCGCGGAGCTGTTTTCCCATCCGCTTTCTGGGGTATTTATGTTTTACAACTAGAACTAACCCTGGGAATGTTAGCCAGCGCCACCACTCACAAACCTAGGGGCGGATGTGGAACATCCTTTCTGCCGCAGGCGTCACGAGCACGTGATCTTTTTCGGTGATGGAAACTAGTCAATAAACCCACATATGCTACCTGAAGGCATCAATGTTGCCGGATTCGAGTCCTCGTTATGTAATGAACGAGAATAAAGGAAACGGAGGGGCCCGATTTATATTATTCATATTGTTACAGTGCGTCAAAGGTAGTGGAGCGGCAGCATCAGCAGCAACAACAACAATAGGAGAGCAGCGAGGTAGAGAAGGACGATATGTAGTACCAGCACCGACTTGCCCTACGGCTCCCTGCAATAAACGCCTTCTACACACCCCGTAACAATATCTTAAGAAGCCAACAAACAATGAAACCAAGAACAACATAGGGGTAATTACTCGTACCTACTAATTGAATTGAAGAAATGATAAATAAATTAAAATGAAAACGGATGAAAAAACGACTGCCCGCAGGTGGGGTACGAACCCACGTCTTCGCATTACGCGCGCGATGATCTCACCATTGAGCTACCGCGGAGCTGTTTTCCCATCCGCTTTCTGGGGTATTTATGTTTTACAACTAGAACTAACCCTGGGAATCTTAGCCAACGCCACCAATCACAAACCTAGGGGCGGATGTGGAACATCCTTTCTGCCGCAGGCGTCACGAGCACGCGATCTTTTTCGGTGATGGAAACTAGTCAATAAACCCACATATATATGCTACCTGAAGGAAAATTTCTAGTGGAGTGCGATCGGAATCAGCGCTGAACGCGATTGCTTCTCGCTTGGATATTTAAAAATTACTTGCTTTCAAGTTGGGGGTGTGGCTCTTACACGGATTTATACGGGAAGAATCTTCCTTCGCGTAATTCTCTTATGCTACGCTATCAGTAATATTGCTTCGCCTTTCCGGCAAAACTGCAGCCTCTTTTTTATCCTGAATCCTAGTAGAAGCTCTGCTGCGCATGACTACTATTGATTCTGATTTCGAGTGAATCCGGCTTGGTCTCACTTCGTTTACTCAGTTAATTATATATATTTATGGCATCTACATGCCCGTTGCAATGTTTCCATCCCCAATAAATGTTGTAAATTATTATACGTTTTTTTGTTTAATGAGTCGCTTGCATTACCTACCGGAAAGAGAAGCAATGCTGACACACCTATCATTCACGTGCATTTCACACACCGTTAGTAAAAGACTCTGCCGAAGGGGTCAATGAAGTTTGCAGGTCTTTTTCAGCGTCAGAAAAGCACGCAAGGCAATTTGTAGCGAATTGAACATACAGCAACATATTCATTCTCTAGACAGGAGACCCCCCCGTAGTCGGCGCCTATGGATAAGGAAGTCATTTTCCGAGCTTAACATTCGTAATGTTTACGCACGCTAAGAAATAGCGTTGACGAACATGGCGGCATCCATGGCTGAAAAGCCGTTTCTGGCAGGACAACTTTTGCACATTGTGGCAGTGTGCTCCAACCAAGGGGCTTGCTTGGCCCTGTTAGGAGGGGCCTTCATAAAGCTGGAAGTTGTGCAACTGGTAGCTAAGCTTTAACAGGTGGCGCATTGTCAGAGTGTATGTCAAATTCGTAAAGTTTTTTACTGCCATTGCAATTCTTTGGAATATTGATGTTTGGCCTCGAACCTCATTGACGAAAAGTTGTTTAGTGGCCCTACTTAACGAACAAACCTTGGATAATTGTCCAAGAAATTAGGTTTTCGAATTACTGCGGTCATGCTATATCTTCTAGAAAAAATTGTTATAAATGTCTGTACAAGCACATCCAAAAATGCAAGCTGGCTGGAAGGAATTTGCGGAGCAAATACTATGTCCATAAGCACACGATACTTTAATAGTATCTCATTGTTGTCAAAAATTTTGCCACCTAGAATTAGAGGAAGAAATCTTGGCAAGCACCATTTGCTCGATGCTGTGCCCTTCAGTGTGGCATTGCAGGTGATAAACGAGATTTTTATCTCCACTGGTTTGTTTTTTGAACCGCAGTAAAACACGTGTGGGGCTAGTTGGTGCATAGCTTTCAAAAGATGAAGCGCCAACAGTGACGGTACACTGAGAACGGCACACCCATCTGTGTTCCTTCTTAGTGTGCCGTCACTGTTGGTGCTTCGTCTTTAGAAACATTTTTTGAATCACTAGGGCCATACTGGAATGAGGATATTTCCTCAAGATCTTGCTTTGAGACTAAGCCGTTAGGCAAAAGTAATCAAAGTACCTGGCGCAGCACACATTCAGCTCCACCTTCCAAAATGTAGTGCGTGATGTATGGTGGTAGCTGGGAAATTACGTCAAAATACGGGAGTTCAATCAGGTCTGATAGCTCATAGGTCAATTACTCAAAGGAGACCCCCATCATGAGAAATAAATTTGCAAAAGAATAAAAATGCGTTGGAGTGCACACGGCAGGCATTGCCAAATCTTGACTGGCAGCTTACCACTGTCGTTGAAAAAAAAAGTGTAAGATCATTGCATTCTACTGGTGCTAACATATGACGCAGAAACTTAGATGTTAACAAAGATCGAGAAACCACTTAGAAACCGCCTAGACAGCAGGTGGTTCCCAACGAAGCTGCGGCAGGAAGCCGAATTCTGCGGTTCCTTAAGAGACACAACAGGAGCCCTCAACCGCAACCTCAAACGCAGAGCTAATGCTCCGCCAGAACCTGGAGTTACATCGGCGGGAAAGGAAGAGTATCCCTTTAGAATTCTGGAAGTCTAGGCAATCCTCCACAACGCTGCTCTCTCTGGTAGCTAGGCAGTACGTGTGCATTCCAGCAACGTCATTACCCACAGAACGCATATTCGCTGGTCGGCTGGGTTGACCGATGCTGGGCGCCCTTTAGTTGCGGGAATGCGTTGACGAGGGACAGGGGGGGGGGGGGGACGAGTTATTTTGGTGTTGCTGACCTAGAGCGGGGGGTCCTTTCCTCCCTTCGTCGAATCTGCAAGGCCATGAACATACAAAGAAGGAAGGATGCCCTTCACGCGGTTTATATTACCTGCCGTGTTCTGAATGCGCCGACTCAAGTAGTAGCCTTTTTCGCCAGTTTGTCTCTGTTTGAAGGATTTGGGTTCTTGGAAAGAAATCTTGTGGTCGGCGTCTTCGGAATGTTCGGCGACGGCGCTGCGTATTCGGTTGAACGTTCTGAAGTCGTTTTCATGTTGTCTGATTCTTTCTTTTAGATTTTTGGTTTCCCCGATGAAGACGCCGGACAGTCGGCACAGCTGATTTTATAGACGTCGCCTTGAGCTTTTTCTTTTGTTTGACGGTCTTTTTGTTTTGAAATGAGGATATTCAAAGGGTTCATCGGTTTATGTGCGACTTTGAGGCCTTCTTTTTTCAATATTCGGCTGAGAGCTTCACTGGTACCTTTGACGTATGGGATGGACACTCGTTTCTTTGGTCGAGGGGGAGTCAACGGTTGGAGGTCTCGTAGTTTGTTTTTTCGTTTTTGTTGTCGGGCTGTTTTTAGAATGAATTCCGTTGTATAGCCGTTCCTTTTGAGTTCGTTGAGAACCGTTCTCCTTTCGTTCTTTTGATCTGATTCCAATGTGCAATGAGTTTCAACTCTTTTCAGTAAAAAATTTACGACCGATGCCTTGTGGTTTGCCGGATGGTTGGATGCGAAGTGTAGGTAGCGGCCTGTGTGAGTTGGTTTTCGGTAGACTGAAAATTTTAGATTGCCGTTGGTTCGTGTTACTTGTACATCTAGGAATGGTAGCGATCCGTTTTGTTCCCGCTCCGACGTGAACAGGTGCCGAAAGCAGTTTTCGCAGTTACACGGTACCGCTGCATGGCACGGGTAGAGAGCTGAAGGAAGTTACTTCGCCAACACGGACCGCCTCAGCAGTCCGAACGACCACCTCTCCAGGCGGCAAATTATTTGGCTCACTTACTACGTAAGCAAAAGCATAGACGTATGGCTGTTGAAGGATATGACCGGCGACTTGTTTCGTCTATTGGAACACGCCATCGCCGACTGAAGGAACTACACTCGTGAGGTCGCGAGGGACGAGCTGCTGGCCCGACCTCCACTAGGTGGCCCCGGGAAGATAGCGCAAGTTGACGAGTGGCTTCTTCGCGGTGAGCAAAAGTACAATGGAGGCCGCCTAATGACGGGCGACAACGTTCCGCCGAGCCGCGAAAATTACGGCGGCGTTAAAGATGGTGGCCCATGGGTCTTCGGCATGGTCTGCGCGACCTGAGGGGTGCTGCTACTTTTCAAGGTCGACCGACGAAAGGCGGCGACGCTAGGCGCCATTATTGCAGCCAATGTTCAACCGGGGACCATTATTCATAGTGACGAATTGGCCGCATACAACTGTGTCCAAATTCAGTGGATGCTAACGGGGCTATGCCTTAATCTGCATTAGGAGACAGTCAAGCACAGCGTGAACTTTGTGGACCCCATCACGGGCGTTCGCACGCAAAGAATAGAGAGTTAGTGAAAAGAAAAAGTGAAGCGCTACCTCGTCAGCAGTGGGTACAGGGCAACTGCACCGATGCTGGAGTCCCACCTGAGATGGATGTGGTGGCACTTAACGGCCACGTGCGCTGCAAAGACCCTTCCTTGCGTTTGTTAGAAGCCACGGATCGCTCGGGCTACCCAGTATAAAAATTATTTCTTTCCTGCGGTTGTTAGAAGCCATCGCTCGGCGCTATCCAGTATGAAGGTGCATCATAAAGTAAAAGAAAATGAAGCGTATTTTTCTGACCCTTGTATGAGTGCTTTCCGGAATTCCTGAGTGCTTACAGGGTAAGCGCACGGCAAACCACTTCTGCGCTAGCCGACGCTCACTTCGTCTCGCAGCCTTACTTTGGCGCGAGCAACGAGGGATCTGTTTAAAGCCTAGTGTGAAAACCAGGCGCACACCAATCTGTGCTCGGAAATGCTAGCGCAAGCACGTAGCGAACCGCACCAATTCAATCCAGAGAAAAAAAAAAGGCCGAGCGTCCCCTCGTGGTAAAACACGAAACGTATTACAGTACGAATTTGCCTTGTAATCTTTAAAATGTTTATAGCCCCCGTTAATGTGACTAATAATATTGTACTGAATTCATTTATTTCATAACTTGCTTGTGCCTGTATTGCACTCGGTGGAACGACAAACAAGTGAAAGAAGGCACGACCATGCACCGACCGTATCATCACGTGAGCCCCAGTTTGTCGACCGCCCATATGGCAACGTCCAAGGGATGATAGCCACCCAGAGGTAATCTAGATAAACCAATGAAACTGGAGGCGTGCCGACCGACAAAATTTGTCTTTTTACCATTAGTTCTTTCATCTTGGGGCGTCGCCAGAGCTCCTGAAGATCCCGAGTTTCACCAAACTCTGCGCATCCTGCATAGCAGCCTTGGTGTTCAATTTTCCCAAAATGGGGGGTGAATTCTTCACGACTCTTTTTGCAATTTCGCTTTCAAGACACTCATAGTTCTTTGCTGTAATGCGGCAAAATGCCAACGACTGTCTCGGTAGATTTCGGTGTGTTTTATTGTGATTTGGTTTGGAATTATAATTTTTTTATTTATTGATACCTCAAATGCCCCTGGTATGGTGTATTACACGAGGGCTGGGTTACATTTGTACGAGTTCTTCGATGAATGGCTTAAAGTGGCAGGGATCGGAGTGGTGCGCAGCGTTGGTGGGCATATGATTCCAGTCGTTCGCTGTTCGAATGAAAAATGAGTTGAGATGCGCAATAGTGCACGCAGGCGAAGTGTATATAGCTTTAGAATGACTGTTGCGGAGCGAAAGGCGATGAGCAGGTATGATAATCGAGTGGGCAAGAGACGAGCGATAAAACTTGTGGTAGAAGGACAGGCGCGCTATTTTTCTGCTTGACACAAGACTGGGAATAGTTGAGGTAGGCGGCTGTCATCAGTTCAAGCTCGGCGAACCCCACCAGCGATTGGGTGTGCGCGTTTTAATCAGTGTGGCCTGATTGGTTCTGGTCAAGGAGAAGTTGTGATTGGTCGTTTTGTTAACTCTCTGGCGGGGTGTCGGGAGTCCCCGCTGAGCGTTCGCGCCAGATGCACCAAGAAACCAGGTCACAGTGAGTGTTGCTTATATGTCACAGTTATGTAATGTGCAAGGGCCTAAATGTGTAATTCAGGTAACTAAAGATCAAATAAAGCAAGTCAGAAAAATGTCTACGGATCTCCAGCATGCTCGCCTCTTCTCCCCGGTACAGAACACGTAGCAACATCATTCTACGCTACACTACCATGATTACATCGTACAGCTCTCTACGAATTTGCTATCGCAAACGGTGCTTCGCCTTTCGGGTAAAACTGTGACATTTATTGTATCATTACCATGGATAAATGCCGTTATTGTGTATGGCGACCGCAATGCCCAGAGAAAACACTTGATGCGGACATAATTGAATGATTACTTTTACTGATGTCGTAAGCTTCTTTGCCCCGTAAAAAACTTAACTTGTCTGATACACGTGTGTATTGCGCTTCATCCAGTCTAAAAGCGGTGATATATTTTTCTCCTTATGCGATCATTTTGACGCATACACTTCCTTATTAAAGTGTCATGATAGCATTCATCCGATGTGCAATGAGCGAAGGCCTATATAAATAGGGGACCGTACGAATGAGTGCCAGTACAGGTTGTGAAACTTGGCAACTCCGGAACGTGGTTTCACTATTGCCGCCACCAGAGGAATTTTTTAAAGCACACAAAAGTTTTCAGTCAGCAGTATAAGGTGTGATCTTGAGTCGCTTGCTTTTACTTGCTTGTTTAACAGTCTTACAGCCACGTGTTAGAATCAGATCGTTATGGCACACTGCGCTTAAAATGGTATAAATGTTTAGCTTCTTATTTGAAAGGGCTCTATTTCATAAGACCATGTTCGTACATCAATGTTCTTTTTCTCACCAAGTAATCTCCATTTGCTTATGAACGCAGTCTAAAGGCGGTGAAATAGTTTTCAACTTAATTATGAGTACATTTCGTCGAATAAACTAGGTTATGCTTCTATCACCACAGCTATCAGCCAATCTGCAATGGACAAAGACGCCCATATAAATTGTTAACCGTGACAAAGGTAACTGACGCATGAAACTAACTTAACAACCCACGAACTAGGTAAATATGGGAACGACGTGGGGAATCTTTCAGCCATGTCAGCCATATTGCGCTTCAATGTGTAGATGGAACATTAGTGCCGACAGTATAGTTGAGCTATACAAAAAATCTGAAGAGACCTAGCCCTGAGAGCGCCCAAAGCATAGCTCAAAAGCACATGAATCTTCCTATGCAAAATAAAGGAGTATGGCATTTCGGGCCTAGAAGTCCAATTAGCTATATACAAAGCTTTAAATGTTTATTCAATTTCCTACTAAAACCTATCCTACCATTCACGTTTATTTACGCATACTGCTCTAGCCATTATATAAGCTGTACCTCTATGATATATGCATGATGTGCGCTCAGAAAATCTACCAAGGAAATTTACATATGTGCGTAATGGGAGGGGAAAAAAGAAATGTTATAGTGCTGGTTTGAACATATTACAAGAACTTTTCACAAGTGAAGAAACAGTACAATGGGTACATGTGCATTGATATTCTATTGTTAATATAGGTAGAACTTTATTCACGCAGCAAGGCAACATGGCTATTTAGAGGATGGTAAATGGTAACCCACAAAAAAGTATCAAGTACGACATGCATGAGTTGGTTCCAGTCTTTAAAGCACTAGGAGAGAACAAAAATGAAAACCATGACTATAAAATATTCATCCTGCGAGATGCTTCCTATGTTTTGTTGTTGTTTTTATGAAAAACCACATACAACATTCAATATTTCTCACTGAAAGAATACCACAACGGTGCTGTGTGTTCCTCGGTGATATATGTGCAGGCAAGTTGGCGAGCCTAACCGGCGCACTGTCAACGTACCGAGTACTCTATTACAATGACGATACCATGATACTGGGAGATAAAACGGCAACCTACTCAGGTGAGTGGATTTTATATGCTAATTTACCTACTATAAGATGGTTGTTTTGCACCTAGGTAGCAGGCACTTGCTTTGGCAGTACCATGGTGTGGGTAGCACTAGACTTCTGGGAGCTCTAGAATTTCCCTCTTTTACTCATATGAAAACTTTGTTCTCTTTAAAACTGACGTCTGAAGAAAGTTGTGTTAAAAGCGTGGGAACTACGGGTAGACATTTGTTTTGCAAATGTCGTACAATTACAGTCACAAAGGCCAGAGTTGACTATCGCATATACACTTTCTGAGTTTTTATGTGATAACCTAAAAGTGGTGGTTCCATGATCATTCATTGTAGAGCCTGTGTGGCCGAGAAACTTGTGCAATTTTGGCAAATGAAACAAAACATTTTTTTCGAACAGAATTAGCGTTTTATATACAAGCAGTTTAGCGTTAGAATAGGGTCCTAGTTAACCTGCGGAGCAAATGACCTAGTTTCTTGAGTGCTTTTTCGTTTACATATTCGATGTGGTTAGACTAAGAAATATTATGTGCCAGAATAACACATAAACGTTTATATTTTCACCCTCTTCTACGGCAACCACCATTCAAGTGATAGCAAAACGAAAGGAGCTCTGTCAATTGGCAAATGACATCCCGACTGTTTTACTACAGTTCCCATTCACTTGCCAAGTTTTACAACAAGCGCAACAAGACATGAGACATCGTAGAAGACGGTAATGGTCACCAGTGTAATTTTTGGTTTTATACAGTACACAATGATCTACATACAGCATAAATTTAGACGACTTGCTACAAAATAGGTAGTTATTATACAGGGTGTCTCAGCTAAACGTAACCAAGGCTTTAAAAAGGACAAGGTGTGCTAGTGGGCTGAAACGAACTGAGTGTTGTTGAGGATCCCTTTTCGAAAGTCAAATAATTAGATATAACCTAGCTGCCTAACCGTTTAAATATATGCTTCAGCAAAAAATTACCAATATGAAAGTTGTAGGTTACATTCAAAAATAGCCTACCGAAGTCTTTGCAACTAAGTACCATTCATGGAGCTTTTCGTACTTGCCCTTAAAGAAAGCCCGCGAAACACAAGAACAACCGCATGATAGCGCCATTCTTTCAGCCGCCCCGAGACCACCGATCAGGAAGCGACATTGTTTGCATGCCGTTTTTTCAGACGTGCAACATTGAACCATGTGTTGTGGGAGTGTGAAACCAACGGCTCCGCCTTCAGCGAAGATAGGTGGGCTGAGCTTTTGGCCAGCCCCGAATTCAACGACCAAACCCTGGCCGTCCAGAGTGCCCGCGATCGGGCCGTCAAGCTCGGCTTAGCGGTCCCTACGTGGGACTAGCCGGGTGACACGGGGTCTCCCCTGCGTCTTCTCTGGACCTAAATACAGTTATTTCACTCACTCACTCACTCGCATGCCACGTCACAATCGGGCGCACAGAGCGAGCGGCGTTGATGAAGGTGGGTCGCGCTTCGACGTGACATAGCGTAAACATATCATTCGCTATACTTGTAAAATGAAGCCCGCGGATAGAATGCCAAAAGCTAAAGAAAAAGCTCCGGCTTGAGTAAATGATGACCGCAGAACGGTTTAATTGGCAAGCAAATGCAATTGTCAGGTTCTTCTATTCGTTCGCGATCACACCACACTAGCGAAAGTTGCTGGCGCCTATCTTGCAAACACTGGAAACGCCAAGCCCGTCCCGGAGAGCGCAGCAGAGACAAGCGGATTTCGTTTCCTAATCGGTCGCCTAGGTGCGCTGAAATTGTGGTGCTAGCATGCGCTTGTTTGTGTTTTTCGCGACCTTTCTTTAAAGGCAAGTACAAGGCTTTCCATCAGTGGAACGTAGCTGCAGCTATTTCAGTCGGGCATTTTTAAATGTGATCTACAACTTCCGTTTTGGCATTTTCTTGACGAAGCCAATATTTAAAAAGTTTGGCAATTCTGTGGTGGCGTGGAGCAGAGATAGAAAACCAGGCTTCTAATGCGAAGGTCCTAGGTTCGAATCCTCCTCTAGTCCACTACATCTTTCAGGCTTGGAGTGGCGCCTGACATCAGAAACACACACAAAAAAAAGGAAATTGCCGGAAGCTAGTAGAACTAGTGGGGCTAGTCATTCCAATCAAGCTGAATAGGAGGTATAAAATGATGGTAGTGCAAGCTTAAACTTCAACGTCCAGTTGCGATGATGAAGATATAGAGCAGTTTAGGTAGATGTTGAATTGGCAATGCGAAAGTTGCAAACTCAGTCTACTGTAGTCACGGGCGACTTCAATGCAAAAGTGGGGAAAAAGCAGGCTGGTTAGCAAGCGATTCGCAACTACGGCATCGATTCTAGAAATACTTAGAGAGATGTTAGTAGAATTCACAGAAATTAATAGTCTCCTTATAATGAATACTTTCTTCAGGAAGCGTGCCAACAGGAAGTGGACCTGGAAAAGCCCTAATAAAAAAAAACAAGAAATTAAAAAGAGGTTATGGTCTCTGACGGTCCCTGCACAGTGCAGGGTGCACAAATATTTGGTAGGGTAAATTATAATGACCATGGGTTAGTGCGGTCTGGGATTTCTCTCAATTTGAAGCGAGAAAGGATAAAACTAGTCAGGAAGAAACAGGCCAGCCTATACGCAATAAGAGTAAATGCGGCTTCAGAAGACGAAGATGAAGATACCGCAGAGGTAATGAATGAAACCGTGACTAGACTGATCTCAAAAGCAGCAATTGAAATGGGAGGTAAGGCATCAAGGCAACCAGTAGGTAATCTTTCCCAAAAAACAAAGGGCCTAATAAAGAAGTAACAGAACATGAAAGTGTCACACTCAAGAGATTAGATAGAATTCGCTGTACTGTCAAAACTGACCAATATGAAGAAAGTAACAGATATGCGAAATTATAACGTGGAAAAGATTGAAGAAGCCGTAAAATATTGACGCACCATGAAATCAGTAAGACAACTTCGTATATACCAAGGCATGATGTATGCACTGAATGATCAGCAGGGTAATATCATCAGCAATTCCGATGACATAGTAAAGGCAGCAGAATAGTTCTATAGTGATCTGTACAGTACCCAGAGCAGCCCAAGCTACTTTTATTCCAAGTAGTGAAGAACAGGACACAGACGCTCCTTCTATAACTAGGGATGAAGTTAGAAGGGCCTTGCAACACATGAACAAGAGAAAACCTGCTGGAGAAGATGGAATAAGAGTCGATTTTATCACAGATGGAGAAGGTATCATGCTTGAAAAACTTGCGGCCCTTTATACGCAATGTCTTACGACTTCAAGTGTACCAGAGAGCTGGAAGAACGCCAACGTTATACTAATCCATAAGAAGGGAGCCGTTAAAGAATTGATAATTATAGACCCATTAGCTTGCTTTCAGTATTGTATAAAATATTCACCAAGACAATTTGCAATAGAATCAAGGCAACACTTGACTTCAGTCATCCAAGAGAACAGGCTCGCTTCAAGAAGGGATATTCTATGATGGATCATATCCATGTCATGACTCAGGTAATCGAGAAATCTGCGGAGTACAATAAACCTCTCTATATGGCTTTCATAGATTATGAAAAGGCATTTGACTCAGTAGAGTTGCCAGCAGTAATTACCAGCAGTGGTTACGTCATGGATGCATAGCGCAGTTCAAGGTGTACAGGAGGCATACATAAATATCCTTAGGAAATATCTACGAAGATTCCACTGCTACATTGGTTCTCCACAAGAAAAGTAGAAAGTTAATGGGGTCAGGGGATGAGACACAATATGTCCAATTTTATTCATTGCATGCTTAAAAGAATTAATCAAGCTCTGAAACTGGGAAGGCTTTAGAGTGAGGATCAACGGCGAACATCTGAGCAACCTTCGGTTCACGGATGACATTGCTCTATTCAGCAACAATGGAGAAAAATTACAACAAATGATTCAGGACTTTAAACAAGAAAGTGTAAGGGGGGTTGAAGAATAATATGCAGAAGACAAAGTTAACGTTCAATTGCTTGGCAAGGGAACAAGAATTCAGGATTGCCAGTCAGCCTCTAAAGTTGCTAAAGGAGTACGTTTATATAGGTCAGGTACTCACAGGGGATCCTCATCATGACAAGGAACCTTACAGAAGAATAAGATTGGGTTGGAACGCATATGGCAGGTACTGCCAAATCCTAACTGGGACCTTAACACTGTCGTTGAAAAAAAAGTGTACAATCAGCGCATTGTACCGGTGCTAACATATTGGACAAAAACTTGGAGGTTAACAAAGAAGCTCGAGAACAAGTTAAGGACCGCAAAAAGAGCGATGGAACGAAAAATGTTAGGCCTAACGTTAAGAGACAGGAAGATAGCGGTGTGGATCAGAGAGCAAATGGGGATAGCCTATATTAGAATTGACATTATGAGAAAAAAATTGAGCTGGGCCGGCCATGTAATGCGCAGGTTAGATAACCAGTGGACCATTACAGTTACAGAATCGGTACCAAGAAAAGTGCAGTCGAGAACGGCAGAAATCCAGGTGGGATGATGAAGTTAGGAAATGTGCCGGCGCAATTCAGAATCAGCTAGCGCAGGACAGGAGTAATAGGAGATCGCAGGGAGAAGGCTTCGTGCTGCCGTGGGCATAAATATAGGCTGATGATGATGACAAAAAGCTCCATCAGTGCTACGTAGCTGCAACCTCTTCAGTGGGCCATTTTAAATGTGATCTGCAACTTCCGTATTGTTAGTTTCTTGCTGAAGCCAATGTTTCAAAAGTTAGGCAATTAGTTTACACCACTTAAATGACTTAGTTGACCTATTAATTGACTAACAAAATACCGCATAGACTAGGCCGTGCAATTCTGAACACTACTGATTTAGTTTCCGCCTCCTAGGACGCTCCATCGTTTTTAAGACATTGAGTACTTTTAGCTGATACACGCTGTATATTAAAAATAGTAAAGGGCCTAATACGGATCCATGTGGAACACCGGGCGTGTCGTCAACAGGAGATGATTCATCATCATCAGCCTATATTTATGTCCACTGCAGGACGAAGGCCTCTCCATCCGATCTCCATTTACCCCTGTCTTGCGCTAGCTGATTCCAGCTTGCGCCTGCGAATTTCCTAACTTCATGAGTCCACCTAGTTTTCTGCCGTCCTCGACTGCGCTTCCCTTCTCTTGGAATCCATTCTTTAACTCGAAAGGTCCACCGGTTATCTATCCTACGCATTACATGGCCTGCCCAGCTCCACTTTTTCCACTTAATATCAACTAGAATATCGGCTATCCCCGTTTGTTCGGCTATCCACGTCGCTATCTTCCTGTGTCGCGATGCCCAAAAATAACTGCACCTGCTTAATGGGAAAGTTCGGAATGGGAAAGTTCGTAACGGGTGATATCCTTTCGGGAGAGGCTGTACGCCTTTCTGAGGGATGGAGTAACCCATATAGGAGATGGCCGTAAGTCCAAATTGGTATTTCTCACGGTTTAGTGGGAATCCGGCGTTGTAGAGCCTCTCAAGAACTTCGCCTAGGTTCCGAAGATGTGTTTCTTCTGTTGTGCCCACCACTAAGATATCATCTAGGTACACAACACAGCCGTGATCCTTTACTCTTTCCCTATATACCGTGGACGAGCTGAGCTAGTCCACACGGTTTGTACCGTTCCCACCGAAGACGAGCTGGGCTTGGCCACGCTGAGGCAAATGCTTGCGCACTGCTGCCTCCTAGTTACCCTGACGAATTTTGCTAGTTCTCTTTGGCTTCAACAGATGACACAGTAAAAAAAATCCCCGCATATCCACCAAGTGAATCATGATGCGTGGGGCGAAGCACTGGGGATCGTTATACCGTAAAATCCCGTGACATTCCCCCATTCGCGCATGTAAATACGTGACAACGCGGTGTACAGTATATACAATGTGTTTAATTGATCATAACGCGTATATTGTGTTGAGTTCTGGGTTGCGTTCGGATTTGATTATTACTGCTTAATGGTCGGCGAAATGCACAGCCAGCGGTTCTTCTAGCGGATGCATCCTAAAGTTTGCAAAGACGAGGTCTATGCACGTTCCCCTCGTGGTCGTGGGTTGATTGTAGTCGTAAGAGATGCACCGTAAGAGAGCAGCTTGTTGTCGGTGTTGCCGCTTTGCCGCCGCTTCCCTCGCTCTCCCATCCGGGGTAGCTTGCCGTCGGCGTTGCCCGCGAGCCGACGCTTCCTGCGCCCTCAAATCCGTATCCGCTTGGCGTTTTTGCCGCTTTGCTGGTGCTTCCCGCGCCCTTGCCGATAGAGTAGCTTGCTGTCTGCGTAGACGCTGAGCCGCAGTATGCCGCGCCTTACGTTCGTCCATGCCACAAAGTGATTGTGTTGTCTAGAACGCGCCATACACAGCAGCGCCATCTCGTGTTGACGTTCAGCCGCTGCATGCAATGTTTCATCCATGACAGGCAGATGGCGTGGCAGTCGATGTGAGCACGGACGACGACGCGCCATACACAGCAGCGCCATCTCGTGTATAGACGTTGAGCCGCTGCATGCAATGTTTCATCCATGACGGACAGATGGCGTGGCAGTCGATGTGAGCATAGGGTGCCTCGATGCCAGCGCCGCCGTTCAGGGTGGTGCCATCCTTTGACCGCGCCCGCACCGCCGCTTTCTCGCTGCGACGTCATCTTGAGTCACAGCGAGCGGTTGCGAGTGCTTGGTGCCGGTGCTTAGTTCGAGACACAGTGCGCGCGGATGCTTCGGTGACCCTTCTAGTTGCTGGACAGTGTTCAACCGCATGAATGACAAGCTTGTCAAGTGCATCGAGTCGACATGCCGGGCTGTTGTGTTCCCAAGTGCACCGGATCGACGCGTAAAGGGCTTCGTTGTTTATGCTTCCCCCGGGACCCAGAGCGAAGGAAGAGATGGGAAGCCCAAGTAAAGCGGTATCACTGGAAGGCAACGGATAGATCCTACATTTGCGAGGTAAGTGTCAAGAAAGTTTAGACTATCGCATCGTGTTTTTCATAAATAAGAAAGTATTCTCTGATCCTCGCTGACGTACCTACGTTCGCTCACGAACTAAGAACTGCACCGATGCTGAGTAGCCTATGGTTTGCGAGCGCGCGTCGCATAGGCTTTTGCCGTTTTGATCAGCGCAGTCTATGCGAGTAGTACCCTTATTTTAAGAACTGACGAAAATGCTTCGCCGCGAAATAGCCTTACATTAGCTACAAATTGTCATGTAAACCACCTATTTTACTTTTTCACGGGAAGCACACATCGTGTGTCTCTTGTTTCTTTTTTTTCCTCAGTTTCTTTTTTCGCTACTGGTTATTTGGGACTAAAGAACGCAGTGCTTCTTCTGGGGAGAGCGGCTGTTGTGTACGTGGCAAGCGAAGCATGTTGATTTTCTCTATTCTCAGCAGATATCTGGCGGATCTCAGGTTGTTACGTTATATAGCTGATTTTTTAGACGAATATATTTGTAGCGTGGTGCTCGTAAGCCGATGGCCATTCGTGCTCATTCCCGATCGTAGTGGGTACTGTGACGGTCTTTAAATGCCTGTGCACGGTTTGGCCAGGTGTAGTAGAGTTAAGGGGCATCATGGGACCAAAATGTTTCGGCGCTTTCTGGCATGGTGTCTGTTGTAGCCTGTGCATTTCTTCGAAACGTGTGAAGCTAGGTAATACAGCATTACTTCTGCGAAAATTTATTTTTAAGCACTGTAATGGGTTCTCTGTATTTACAAGGCAACTTTTCATATCAATAATCACTTTTGTTGTTTTACTTCTACTTAGAAACACTTAGAAGAGGACCAGTACGAGGGAAATCGACAGGATGGGCGCCGTCTGTTAAAGTCAACAGCCCTACATCATCATGGACTATATTTTCGAAGTGAAAAACATTGCTAATCTGTATTTGACTGTCTCAGTTTCATTTACGGTTTTTGTACGCAATATGTATGCAGTGTTGTTTATTTTTTCAATGTAGTTTTGAGTGTTCTAATGGTTATTTATAAAATGTTCTGTACTCGCCATCGATGTGTTTGGCTGATGCGACGTATTCGATGGTAGCTGATGTATTCTGGCTGGATATCTTGATTAATATTACCCGCGGTTGCGTTTTCTTGTTTGCATTCTTGTTTTCGATTTATATTGTGTGTATACATAATAAGGTTGATGTACTCACTTGAACCCCCCCCCCCATGTAATGAATAAATTAAAACAAAACTCTCACTATCCCGAATTGTGTGTCGAGCCTACCTTGCGAATTTTTTTTTATCTCGTCTTTCAATATAACCTTCAGGCGCCACACAGTACATATATGTTTTCATGTACATATCTCTTTCATGATTGATTGTACTAGACATTATAAGTAAATGTATTTTGTGCATCGTTTGGTTTCTTGTGTGTACTACGCAAGATTGACACAGACAAGTTACGTTACATGTTTCTCTAGAGCACTAACTAAACCTTATTTTCACATCGCAGTTATTTTTACACCACCTTAATCCTGTCAGCACACAGTTTTGTGGGCAAAAAAGCAAAATTGTGCGTAGATATCGTCAAATAATTGCAACGAACGCGAAGAGCACGCGCAACGCAAGCGAAACTAACCGCCGTGCGCGAGTGGCTGGCTACGGTAAAGAAGGCATGACGTGTAAACCAAAATACAACAGCGAAAAAGTAAAACTTCCACACACAGGGGGTCGCAAACCTTATATACCAAGCATCGAAGCGCAAAAAAAATAGTGCGTATTTCAAACATACACACACCATGTTAAATGTAAATTGAATTAGGCAACTTGGGGCATGTTCCCGGCGCCATACATTTACGTCTTGGACCTTCGACGAGTTAACGGCTATTGGTTATAAAGATGTGCGGATGCGATACCAATAAAAAAAATCCTCATCAAGGCAAAGCGCTTGGAAGTGCGCCGCGAGTAACACTATTTATGAACGCAAGCGTAGCTGAGTGTCAGCTCGTGTGACTCAATATGGCGGCGCCAGCGGGGTTGTCTCCACCCTGGACGGCGGCGCTGGGCATCGAAGCACCCTATGTGAGCACGGACGTTGGCGTACGGACAAGGCTAGACCCTAAGGAGCTTCGCCCCTAAAAATGAAAACGCGCTCAAAGCTTGCATCTTGGCCGAAAAACGTTTCGATGCTAGCAACTGGGATTTAAAAATGGCGTCCTCCTCTGTGGGTGCGCGTGCCTGCAACGGCTCCGCTCCGCAAAAAAGAAAAAAAGAACATTTGTTTACGGATGTTTTGTCGGACTCGGACAGTGAAGAAGTTTGGTTCTGCTCAGAGAGAGGCAGCGATGATACTGAGCAGCATATCTTCTCGAAATCATCGGATTCTGATGACAACAGAGTCTCGACGTGTCGGCAGTGGACGCCGATAGGTGTAAAAACCCCCCATCGCCACATCCTAGGTTTTTCACGGCCGCGCTTCGCATAAAGGTACCCATGATAGAAGATGGAAACTGTGCGCGGTATTACTACAGAAAAGCGGACAATCTCCGCTGTGCAGTGCAGTGAAGCCAACCCTCTCTCCGTATTTCCAAAAAATATTTTGCGTGTATCTTACAAATAAAGTGTCTTTAACGATATATTTTGGTTGTTTCAAGATACGTAGAATTAACTACGCCAATAAAAAATCAGTATTTTTGTATTATTTTTGGGGAAAGCTCTAGGTAGGGAAAGGGTCAAGCGGGCCTAGCACGGTGTTCATCGCGCGCTGTAACGTTCTGGCAGTTTTCCGCAAGCCGAATGGCATACGGTTGAACTCGTAAAGCCCTGATGGCGCACGGAGATGGATTTGCCAATACCCATAACGACGAAAAGAATCTTGCATTCCGTACTTAATCAATGACATCATCAATGTGGGGCAGTGGGTAGGAATCCGGTATAGCATGCTTGTTGAGCTCTCTATAATCAACACAAAACCGCAAAGTACTGTTTTTCTTACGAACAAGGATAACAAGCGCGGCCCAAGGACTACACGATGGTGTAATCACGTCAGCAGCCAGCATCTCACTTACTTGTTCGGCAATGACAGACCGTTCGCGATCAGCATACCGTCGCATTGGTACGCATATAGGTGGGTGACTGCCTGTCGGAATGCGGTGCTCAAGCAATGCAGTACCGCGAAGTTGTGCATCGTTGTCAGCAAACAGGGCGCGATGTTGCTCGAGAACGCTAGAAAGGGTCTTCCTGCCAGAAGGCTCACCTCTCTGGGACTCAGTCGGTGGAACGCAGGAGCTTGTGGAGCGCAGCATAACTTAACTGTCCTCAATGTTCAGTTGCACGTTGTCAGAAAGGATGTACTCCGCACCAAGAATGATGTCGGCAGGTCAGTCGTCGAAGACGGGCACGTCGCGTAGACGCTTTGTACCAACGGTTGTGTGTAGCCGCAGGTCAATGGAGCCTGCTGGCTTTACGTTTCCCTCTAGGCATCGCAAGGATGCTGAGCCCAAGGATGGAGAGTGTGAGGCGCGTGCCACCGAATCAGCGCTGAACGCTCAATACCTGTGTCTACAAGCGCCGTCAGCTCTCCGATACCATCGAGCCGAATTGTCACCAACAGCCTTGTGCTGCTCTGGTATCGCATTGCTGTATTGTGTTTTTCTACCCGTTGTTCGCGCATTGGGTAGCGTCACCAATGGAGGGGCTGCCACACTCCATCAGGGGAGCTTGAGCAGTAGCACACGGCTGTGTGGTGGCAGCTCGATGCCGCCTAGCTGTGTCCTGTAGCATTGAAACTTTGCGGGCGAAAGCGTCAGGCGCTCTCTCTAACGCATACACGGACAGTACGACAGCATGCGTGGGATCGTGGATGCCATCTATGACACACTGCTTGGCCGCTGAGGAAGCCCAGGTGAGGTTGCAGGTCCTAAGGAGCCACAGCTTGTCGTAAATGTACTCGGCTATGTCGTCATCTGGATCTTGCAAGCGTGACCGCATCTGCATAAAGCGAGTGTCATAGGCGCTTGGCAAGTTCTCGAAAGTAGAGAGCAGCGCCGCGGTCCAACTGCACCAAGTTGAATAGGCTCGTCCTTCAAGCAAATTCCAAGCCTGAGCTGAACCTCAGAGACGGCCTTCAGCCATGGACCTCTTCACGGCATCTGTCCACGCGTAACGAATAGCGACAGACTCGATGGTAGGCACCCAGGTTACGGGGTCCTCTTGGCAACCATAGAAATCAGGAAGAGTCATCACCGCTTGTAGTGAAAGCGTGTTTCGTCTGACGCATAACTGCGAGTTGGCCTAGTTGGAACCGATTCATTTTCTTAAATTTTTGTGCGCAAACAAACAGGGACGAAGGAAAGGAGACACAACGACAAGCGCTTTCTAACAACCGATTTTTATTATTGAAGAACCACCGGCTTAAATACCCACAGACCTGCGCGATCCTGTCAATAGAACACGTCAAGAGCGCATAAAATAACGCTTGTCATAAAATGCCGCTACGCGGTCAGCATAAAAGGCAGCAATGTTCATAAAACAAGCACAAAAGGCGAAAATGCGTTAAAGATATGATGACAGGAGCGAATTCTCTTTATCTAACAATGAAACAGAAGGATGACTGATGCATTTTTCCTTTAGTTTTTCAATCCAGTGAGCTTCCACAATTTCTCTCGCGGTTTGATTTCTAAGCCTAAACAAAATGGCGGTGCTTCCAAGACAAGGTGAGCACGCATGTTCTTCACAATGCATCGTCAAATGCGTACTAGGGCGACCTTTGAGACTAGACAAATGTTCCCTTAGTCTCGTGTTAACGCATCTCGAAGTCTGCCCTACGTACACGTGACCACACGTCAAAGGAATCTGATAAACATCGTTCATCGCGCAATCGACAAATTGGTTCTTACGTGGATGTTTTATACTGCATCCTTTCTTAGCATCATCCTTACTTTCAAACTTACTTTTAACTTTAGAACACACACTACCTATTTTGTTTTTTGCCGAAAACACCACTTTTACTTCGTAACTCTCAGCCACCTTTTTAAGTCTGTGTGAAAGGCCATGAACATACGGAATCACTGACACCTTGGAAGCTAAATCTTTCTGTCTTTGATTACTTGTGCATGATTCTTTATCGTGTTTTAGTTTTTTCATTAATCTAGAGCATGACGCCAGCATCACAGCGAGCGGGTACCCAGCCTTTCTCAAGCGATTGACTTGCTCAAGAAATGCAATGTTTACAGTGTGATAACATGATTTCAACAACGCTGACCTGAAACATGAAAAGCTATACCATTCTTCACAAGCCTGGAATGGTTAGAGGCATGGTTCATTAGCGGTTTTCCATCTCGGGGTGAGAATGACCAACACACATGTTCCGGTAAATAAGGATTATAAACAGGGATAAGGTGCCTCAGAAAGGCTGGCCAACGTTTCGATAGGAGGACCTATCTTCGTCAAAGGCGGCCTCGTCATCCTCGGCGGGTTAGTTTTAAAGGGTTAGTGGAGTGACGTCACGTCGATGTCGGCTGTGGCTGGCTGTAAAGGGAGAGACTGAAAAGAAAATGAGCGCTGGCGCTTGACTGGCTAGGCGCGGTTTCTAAGACGACGGGACAAGAGCGGGAGAGCGAGAAAGCGGCAAAAAAAAAAGGAAAAGAAAAAACGTCAGAGGGGGTTGGGGGAGTGAGAGGCGAGTGAGCATTGGGAGGTGTCGTGGTCGGCGTGCGTTTGGGGTCCCTGAAGAGCCGGTCAGTGTGCAGGTGACAATACGAGTTGAAAGCATGACTTGAGTAGCGTAGCATCAAAGGCATCGGGTAATTTTGTGGTTGACAGTGAGCAGCTTGGTCCGTCAAGGGACGTTAGCCTCACTAGTTCGCCGTAGGCGTCGTCGCGGCGGTATACAGAATTGGCGAGACCATGTGTGGTCAAGGCGCCGAAAAAGGTATCCTGGCGTCTGGGATTTTGGACTGTCTCGGTGTGGATCTTGTGTGGAGAGAAAAAAAAAACAAGAAAAACAAAAAAAAAACTCGGTACAGGAGGGTGATAGAAAAAATATAATTAGAAATTTAAACAAGGGGGGGGGGGGGGAGACAGGTGTGCCTGGAAAAGCGCTCGTATGGGTGATCAATGCGTAAAAGCATGGAGGACGACAATAAATTGAGTGGTAGGGGAGATGCAGGGAAGAACAGGAAATGGAAGAATAGGTGAGGTTGAGGGGAAAAAAAGAAAGAAAAAAAAAACGGCACAGGAGAGTGACAGCGGAAGAAATATAATTGAAACATAAACACGGAGGGGACAGGTGTACCTGGAAAAGCGTTCGTATGGTTTATCAATGAGTAAAAGCATGGAGGAGGATAATAAATTGAGTGGTAGGGGAGATGCAGTGAAGAACTGGAAATGGAAGAATAGGTGAGGTTGAGCATCGAGATTAGCTGGAGGTTTAACTTGTTTTGCGCCTTTGTTAATGGTATAACAATTTAAGGTTTATGTAACGGCTTTTA
>NC_051158.1:59414892-59458160 GCF_013339745.2 Dermacentor silvarum | reverse complement strand
GCATGGTGACGTCATCGCCAGGCGGAGGTTTTGTGGCGTACACTCGACGGACCATCGTCGAGCTTTAACTGCTTCGCTAGTTCACAGGAGTATGTGCCATTGCGCTTGGAACCTTTCTACGCAACAACCTGGATCGACCCACATTTCGGCGGTACACCTGACGGCAAACACTCAGGTTAAACAGCTTCGCTGTTAAATATGCCCGAGCTGTGCTCAGAATAGCCCCTATACGAAGACAAATGGGCACCAACGAAGCAAACAATGCTGAGAACTGCGCATCACGTATACAGGAAGCACATTCATCGAGCCAATACCCACACATATTGGTACACCGATGATGCCATCAACAACTGGGCAGCCGAAATACTCATTATTTTTAACTACCGTACGATCACTAACATGCAAGTCATCAAGAAGACGGAACCACAGTGGGCTGAGCTTGCCGCCATCATTGAGGCAATTCAACTCACCTGTATCACTGCGCAGAAGTGTATCAGGTTTACAGATTTGATGAAAACCTGTCGGGTACTTCAAAGCGGACAACTTCCCAGGTATTACTGCGAGGCAATCCACAAACACGTGCACCTGCTTACTGAGGCGATCTGGATAGCTCAGCACGTAGGAATCGAAGGCAAAAATTAGCAGGCCTGCGTGACACACGCAGCACAGTGACAGCGTAAACTGGTGGAGCAGCTCAAGAGTAGCTCCAATTTGGGCACCACGCACAACAGGGTCTACGCAGCAGTCTGTTCGCCTCGTTTTGACGAGAACGATCTGAACTGTCCGCCCGGCATCGACGGCGAGCGGCGGCTTGTAATGCTGTCTGCACAGCAGTCTGCTGAGCCCGATCAAGCCTTACAACTGCAACTGCAACAGCCACGTTTGCAGGCACCTTAACTAGATGGCGCCACCATGCTGGCGGAGTCTTGGCAGCTCGGGAGCGCGTTGATAGCGCGCCTCGTCTTAATCGCATATCGTCGTCTACGCGTGTGAACGTTGGGTTTGCAGGTACCTTACTTTGATTGCGCCACCTACTGGCGGAGACTCGAGTCCTCTCGATCTGCGCGCTTGCCTTATAGGGTACTTTCCGCGGCCCGATAGCAAGTGCTTGCGTGGTTCAGTGGTAGAGTATCTGGCTCCCACGCAGCGGGCGCGGGCTCGATCCCTGCGGGACAGACAGACAGACATGAACATTATTTGGTCCTGAGGAACTACGTGGGGACCCCCCGTGGGAAGTCCGTAGTAGTCGCTGGCCGCGTCCACGTAGGGGCAGGAAGACCGTGGTCCTCCGCCTTTTCGCAGGCCCTCTGGACAGCCTGGAGTTGGACTGAGAGTACGCTGCTTTTAAGGGCATTGTCCCAGTCCGCTTCTTTGTTTAACGGTGCGTTATGTAACGCAGGACATTGCCAGAGCATGTGAGCCAATGTACAGAAATGCACACCACAATCTGGACAGTGTGGTTCTATATTTGGGGCGATGCGACTAAGAAAGCCCCTCGAACGAAAGGACCCCATTTGGAGCATTCTAAAGGTCGTTAATTGAGACCTGTTAAGCGTAGGATGAGGTAGTGAAAAAGTCATCTGCTGTAACTGGTAGTGAGAGACTATTTCGTGGAATGTAAGTAATGGGTCGCTGTGCTTAATTTCGTCCGGCCCCACAAAAGCTTTCATGCCGCCGCGGCGGGTAAGATCTCACGCACGGTTATGAGCAAGCTCATTGGGGTTTGGGAAACTTATAAGAATATTCGGACCCACGTGGGCTGGAAACCAAGTAATGGAGGGAAAACCAGTAACCACCCTATTTCTGAGGATGGCCGCAGCCTCTCTAGAGATGGAACCCGATGCAAAGGCACGTATGGCCACACGAGAGTCTGTGTACATATTGGGACGCACAGGGTCCCTCATTGCGAAAGCTATAGCTATCTGTTCTGCTACATCGATGGAGATATGATGGACAGAAACCGCGTTGATGAGTGTACCGTTCGTATCAACTACTGCCGAAACAAAGTTGCTTGTCTGTCCATATTGGGCCGCATCTACGAATGCTGCCAAGCTTGGGCTATCTACGACTGTCTTTAAAATAGCCCGGGCGCGCGGCTTGCGTCGCCCAATGTTATACTGTGGGTGAACATTCCTAGGAAAAGGACTAACAGCGAATGATGCCCGGATTGCTTCCGAGAGTGATTCCTCATGGTCGTTGATTAAGCTTGGAGCTAAGTTGACTGAGTATAGTAAACGTCTTTCGGCTTTGGATGAAGATAGCTTGACAATTTGTGCTGTTCTTTGGGCCTATATCACCTCCGAGACGGTATTATGCATGCCCAGCAGCATAAGCTTCTCTGTACTAGTGGTGACTGGTAATCCCAGTACTCTTTTAATGCTCTTGCGCATGAGTGTGTCTATTTTGTTCCTTTCTGTCTTAGTCCAATTTAGTGCAGATGCCACATAAATGATGTGACTCATCAGGAACGCGTGATATATTCTGAGAAGATTGTCCTCTCCGAGTCTCCCTTTTTCTATTCGAGACTCTGTCTTTGCATTACAGCCTCTGGCGTCCAGTAACAGGCCCAATATCCTGATCGAGTTGACTCGAGGAATAGCCTGACCATCATTCGTGTGTAAGGCAATAGGTATCTGTTCCATCGGAACCAAACCCCTAACGCCCTGTCTCGCCGCCCTGTACCGCAATAACTCAGACTGTAGGTGAGAGGCTGAGCCCTGTTTCAGTTAAGAATTCTTCCGTTACATTTAGTGCTTCTTGTAGCGCTTGTTCAACGTCTGCGTCTGATCCAACAGGACACCAAATCGTAATCTCGTCTGCGTGTAAAGCATGGCCAATGTTTTGCACGGACGATAGGTGCTCCGAGAGTCCCGTCATGGCAATATTAAATAAGAGAGGGGAGATTACTGCCCCTTGCAGGGTCCCTCTTGCCCCCAACTCAAACTCATCAGATTTAATTTGCCCAATTTTGATGGTAGATACTCTATCCTTAAGAAAGGATCTAACATAATGTTATGGAGAGTTGTGCAGAAATGACTTTATTTACAGGAGATGGATGATGGTGACCGCGCAGTCAGGCCTAGAAGCACTTCGTCCTCCTCTTCTTTCCAACTGCTTTTGTAGGCTCGTTACATTCCCCCACAAGCAGACGAAGCCCTTAGGGCGAGTTAGGAGGCATCAGTAGTGTAAAAACGTTTCAGGCGAGCAACATGAGTCACTTGCATTCTACTTGATCGCCGGCCATTGCCCAGGAGGCGAGCTATTACCTAACAAAGTTCACTGAAACGCTCCAGGACAACGTATGGGCCGGAATAGTGGGACAGGAACTTTTGACACAAGGCCCGCTTGCGTTGCGGTGTCCAAAGAAGCACCAAGTCGCCTTTGGCGAACGAAACAGGCCCGTGACGCTCGTCGTAACGGTCCGTTGAACGGTGTTGCGAGGCCAAAGTACGAAGACGGGCTATTCGGCGGGCTTCTTCAGCGAGGCACACAGTCTTTGACACAGAATCGTCATCGTGCAGAATAAAGTTTAAGAAAGAATCGAGAGGGCTGCGCGGTAGCCTTGCATAGAGGAGATAAAATGGGCTATAGTTCGTGGTTTCATGTTTCGCCGTGTTGTATGCGTAGGTTATGAAAAGCAGCACGTCGTCCCAGTTCTTATGGTTGGAGGAAATATACATGGCAAGCATGTTGGTCAGTGTTCGGTTCGTCCTTTCAACGAGGCCATTGGTCTGTGGATGATACGGTGTGGAGTGACGGAACTCAGATGTGCACAGGCGAAGTAGCTCCTCAACGGCGTCCGCAGTGAACTGGCGACCACGGTCACTGATGATAACACGCGGCGGGCCATGACGAAGGACTACGGAACGCAGCAGGAAGAGTGCCACACATGCAGCGGTGGAAGAGGGTATGGCTGCAGTTCCTGCGTACCGTGTGAGATGGTCCACGCAAACGATTATCCAACGGTTCTTATTGTTAGATAACGGGAATCAACCCATAAGGTCAATGCCTACTTTCTCGAAAGGTGTACTGGGCGGTGTCAATGGCTGCAGGGGACCTGGTACAGCGGTGGTTGGTCGCCTGTGATGTTGACACGTTTCACAACTAGCGACATAGTGTTTGGTTGTCTGGTACATGTTGGGCCAGTAAAATCGCTCTAGCGTGCGGTGTAGCGTTCACACGAAACCGAAATGACCAGATGTCGCATCGTCATGCATGGCGCGTAAGACGTTGGAGCGGAGACTCTCGGGAACAACTAGAAGAAAACGCCCTCCATTCCCGGAGTAATTGTTCTTATAGAGCAACTCATCACGAATGGTGAAGCGACCGCTGCCTTGAGAAGTACGAGCGGCGGCAAAAAGCGGATCCAGGTTGAGATCATTGTGTTGCTCTCTCTGAAAGTCTGCCGCGTCGGGGAACGTACGAGTAATGGAAGCAAGATAGTCATCAAAATTCTCAGCTTCGCAGTCGGAAGTCGCAAGAAGAATGCGAGAAAGGCAGTCTGCGTCGGCATGACGACGTCCGCTCTTGTATGACACCACGAAGTCATATTCCTGAAGGCGCAGCGCCCAGCGCGCGAGTCGACCTGAGGGATCACGCAAGCCAACCAGCCAGCATAAGGAGTGACGATCGGTGACTATCTTGAATGGTCTTCCGTAAAGATAACATCGAAATTTCTGCACGGCGAAAACAGCTGCCAGGCATTCCTGCTCCGTAACCGTATAATTGCGCTCCGACTTGCTCAGACAACGGCTGGCATATGCGACGACATTTTCGGCGTTGTTGTGACGTTGTACAAGTACCGCTCCTATTCCGATTCCACTAGCATTGGTGTGCACTTCAATCAGGCAAGATGGGTCGAAGTGACGCAATAGGGGTGCTGACGTTAGTAAGCGCACAGTGGAGATAACCTCCTTAAAAAACCCCGTCAGCGTTCCGGAAATACTGCTTGTGGCAACAATAAAATCTGGTAGCGCTTTGCTTATTCTCACCTCACACACAGTGCGCAAGAAAGGATCCCTGACGTCTCGAGAAAATATAAATCTGTTTACGAGCTGACGCACAAAGAGGTGTCCCAGACCTCCTCCCCCATCTTTGACGCGCCTGAATAGGTTTGTCCGACTACACCTCTCCTAACTCGAGGCCCACACAAACATGGCAAATATGCAGTGAAATTTCTGAATGTTTAGCCGAGAACAGTATAAGCGTACGTTTTTCAAAGGATTACCTGAGTTCTGTCCAAAGAAAAAAGCTGTACAGGGATCAATGCGACACTGAATTTCCGGTACCTTTATATAGATCCCTTTACAGAGGTAGCCAGGGCCAAAATGTACTAAAAAGGGTAAAGCGTATGCAAATTCGACCAGGGGTAAAAATCTTTTTTTTCAAGGCTCATACAGGAACGCTTTCAGTAAAGACAGTTTTGAAAGAAAAGGTTTTTTTTTTGTACCGTGGGGAACACATTGCTTAATCCGTAATCAACCCGAGACAATTCACCACGTTTTTCTACATTGTTGGGAGGGAGTGTTCTTGTGGGATGTTTTACAAAGGACAGTTAAAAAAGAATGCCCTCTAGATCCCCACGGTATCAGATATCTAGCCATTGAAAACGACGATGATCTGGTAATGCTCGTTGGCCTTCACAGCATCTGGCGCGGCAGAATGGCGGGCTATTACTGTGACCCAGACGCACGACCGGCGCGAATGTACTTCCGAGAGAGTATAAATGCCTTTCTGGAGGTGCAGAAAGCGCATGAATGCGCCCCGGAGTGGTTGTCGAGGTTAGAACCTTTGGCAACATTAAGAGAATTTTGATTTTGTTGGTAAATGTTACATATGATTTTCAAGTGCCACTTCGTTGAACTGGGCTGATGATAAATGAGTGAATTTTGCACATGAGACAATAAAGAAAAAAGAAGGGTGCGGACGTTAGTATAAACTTACGTTGCGAGAATGATGCGTCACACTCTCGGTGTCCATGTGAAGGCTACATACTGTCGCAGAATAGATGTCAACGGGTGAACAATATCGGTAAATCGGGCTACAAAACGAAGAAAATAGGAACATAGGCCAATGAAGGATCGAAGTTCTCGTGCTGTCTGTGGTGGTTTGAAGAAGCTGACGGCTTCAATCTTACGGGGATCGGGTCTGACGCCATCCTTGTCGACTAGATGTCCCAGAACCAATGTTTGACGCTCGCCAAACCGACACTTTTTTAGTTTAAAACTAGTCCAGCTTTCTCGATGCAACTCAGAACAAGACTCAGGTGGGCGTTATGTTCTTCCAACGTGCGGCCGAAGATTACAACATCATCCAAGTAACACATGCATATCTTCCACTTTAGGCCATTTAATATCGTATCCATGAATCTTTGAAAGGTTGCGGGAGCATTACAGAGGCCAAAAGGCAGAACATTAAATTAGAATAAGCCATCTGGGATCACTAATGCGGTCTTTTTCTTGTCTTTAGGTTCCATAGGTATTTGCCAATACCCCGATCGTAGATCAAGCGTCGAAAAATAAGAAGCAGCGTGTAAGCAACGTCGTCGATTCGCGGTAGTGCGTAGACATCCTTCTTCGTCACAGCGTTTAGGCGTCTTTAATCTACGCAGAATCTCCAGGAGCCATCTTTCTTCCGGCCGAGGATTACTGGAGCTGCCCATGGGCTAGACGACTCTTGAACAACACCTTTTTTTCATCATTTCCTTAACTTTTTCTGCGATAACCTTGCGCTCGGAGGATGACACGCGGTAGGGCTTCTGGAGAATGGGGTGTGCTGAGCCGGTATCTATTCTATGGCGAGCTCGTGATGATGGTAAATAAAGTGGCGCATCTCCGTGAGTAAAATCAAATGCAGCAACATGTTGGGACAGGACTTGTACCAGTGCTTGACGCTCAGATGTGCAGACAGCCTTGCGGATCATACCGAGAATCAGCTCTTCAGAAGGGCGATAATCGCATGAAGAGTAAGCAGGAGCGGGCTCTGCTGTGAGTACTGCTATTGAGCTGCATGAAGCTTCATCGAAAAGGGCAATTTTCATGCCTCGAGGCAGAACTAGTGGCGTGGCGGAACAATTCAGCGCCCACAACGTTGCGACTCCTCTCGTCATGCACATGACAGAGCAAGGCACGAGTATACATTTTTTAGCACAGTTAATGCTGATGGGCCTAATCACGAGGTCAACGCAAGGAGCGTCAACAGTAGTTGCACAAACACGAACGGGCGTTAGGCACCATGAGGGGGCAAGCACTTCATCAAGCACACTGAGTGTATCCCTTTCTTCGTCACACGAGCTTTGTTCAGAAAGCGCGTGTAAAAGCACCTCGTTCACACGTATTTCACCATTTCCACAGTCCACAGAAGCGCCGCAGTGTTGAAGAAAATCTATGCCGAGAATTACATCGTGCAAATAGCGGGCAAGGACTAAAAACTCCGACACAAACACTTTCCCAGCCAACGTAACACTTACAGCGCAAACACCGAGGGGTGGAGCCACTCGCCGCCCACTCCACGAAAGCTAACGGCATCATCCCATGAAAACATAACTTTGTGGCCTAGGCGGTTCTTGAAAGCGAGGCTCATGACAGACACATTCGCACTAGTATCAACTAAAGCAATGGTCGGCAATCCGTTAACTAGCACATTCACTTTGTTTTTGATCATCACAGCAGGCAGAGGTATTTCATCCAAAGACCGTCCGGCGACCTCACCTCCATCGGCAGCGGATTCTAGTTTCCCGGTTGGGGCGAAGGAAGATGCACGGCGCCGAGGGGACGGAGAACGACGAGGACGGGTAGTTGGTGGTGTCAGGCTGCGGTCAGACGCTGGCGAATCGCTGCGTCTGATCTCGCGCGAGAAAAGGTCCGTGGGAAGTGAACTGGTCCATGGGTCATGCGATGTACGGGTTCCAGGTGGCGAAAACATCGGCGGTGTCCTTCGTGACTGACGGCGTTGGCGACAGTAACGAGCTATGTGTCCCGTGGAACCGCAGCTGTAGCACACGGGAGGGTCACGGTTCACTGTATACTCTTCAAAACCAATGCTTGCTCTCTGTGGGCGGTAATCGAATTCGTTCTCTTTTGGGTAACTCGCCTCCGGTGTTCGCTGGGATCGGTTGTATCGGTCGTAATTGGGGTCCTGGTAGTAGGGTCGACGTTGCTCTGGTCGCGTCCCGGCATCATAAGTCACGGGGCCTTGGCGATAATACAGTGGCTCTGCCCATCGTGATCGAGCGTCAGAGGGAGCGCCGCTTTCGTAGACAAGTGGTGGCTGTCGAGGCGGGAGTCTATAATCCGCTGGATACTCTGAGAAGGATGAAACGGTTGTTTCAACTGCTGGGGACGAGCATGGGTGATAAGTATCGCGGTGAGTCACTTGTGAGTGCAGGCTGAGCTCTTCTCGAACTATTTGACGGATCGTTGAAGCAAGATCGAGCGACTGGTCGTTATCTATGCTTGCAACGGTCGTTACGTTGGCTAATCTGCCAAACTTCGACGTAACGCGCCTCGTCTTAAGCTGCTAGAACGTGCGGCAGTGCCGGATGACGTCGGCGACGGAGGCCAGGTTGTCTTTAGCGATCAGAAAGCCATAAACGTCCTCGCCGATTCCTTTTAGGATGTGCCCGACTTTGTCTTCCTCGGACATGCCAGAGTCCACCATCCTGCAGAGTTTTAGCACTTCCTCAATCTAGGTCATGCATGTTTCGCCCGGCACTTGCGCGCGTTGTGAAAGCGTCTGCTCTGCCCTTTTCTTTTTCGTCACGGAGTCACCGAAGCGCTCTTTGATTTGCGAAACAAATCTTTCCCATGTTGTGAATACTTCCTTGTTGTTATCAAACCACAGTAACGCGGTATCCGTGAGAAAGAACACAACGTTGGAAAGCTGAGAAGTGCTATTCCACTTGTTCTATGCGCTCACCCGTTTGTAATGGATGAGCCATTCATCGACGTCTTCGCCCGGTTTTCCGGCGAAGGGACGTGCATCTCGTAGTTGCTGGACAGAACCGGCCGAGGCTGGGACAGGCCGTTGCTCTTCCGCGTCGCGGGACATTTCCAACTCCGCTGGGTTTGGTGGAAGTCCAGCAAGACGGCGGCTTCGACGAAGAACTTACGGTATAACCTCCGACTTCGGGTGTCGATTACCCAGCACCCCCACCACAACTGTTACGAGAGTTGTGCAGAAATGACTTTATTTGCAGGAGATGGATGATGGTGACCGCGCAATCAGGCCTAGAAGCACTTCGTCCTCCTCTTCTTTGCAACTGTTTCTTGTAGGGTCGTTACAATATGTGTGGAATCTCCGTCCCAAATTTAGCTCCGAGACCGCCTCAACTATGAATCTATGGGAGATGTGAACTGCGTTAGCCAGATCCAGGGCGAGTATTCCCCTAATATCTCTAGTCCTGCGGTCGATAATTTGGCGTTTGATGAGAAGCATCACATCTTGTGTGGAGAGTGCGGGTCTGAAGCTTACCATATTGTAGGGAAATATTTCCCTGTACTCGATATACTTTAAAATCCTATTGTGAATAGCGCGTTCTGCAACCTTACCCGCACAAGAGGTGAGCGAGATCGGGCGCAGGTTTACTGGGAGCTAGAGGTTTCCCTGGCTTAGGTATGACGACCACCGAAGCAGCCTTCCAGGACTCAGGAACCGTGCCCAATTCCCATATCCTGTTGATTTCTTCCGTCAACTTCGTTATGGACTTATCATCCAGGTTGCGAAGGAGGTGGTTGGAAATACCATCCGGGATGGGGGCCGAGCGGCCATTAAGGTTATGTAATACCCCGCTGATCTCAGCCTCTGTAAAGGGGACGTCCAGCTCCCCCACATCTTCCCCCCGGTAGCTGGGATAGTCCCGATGACCAGCCGGACCCATCGGGAGATATCGATTAGCCAGCTCCATGATGAGGGCCATCTCTGAACCTCCCTTCTCTTTGTGCTTCCGCACTATTCTATCAATTGCAAGCCTTTGGTTACTTTTTGCTTACAAGTCGTCAAGCAAATGTTTAAGGAGGTTCCACTCTCCTCCCGTGCGCATTCGCCCATCCACCGCCGAGCAAATCTCACTCCATTGTTGCTTAGATAGTTCTGCGCAGTACTCTTCAATCTCTCTATTGAGTTCCGCTATTTTCTTCCGGAGTCTGCGGTTGAGCCTCAGTGTTTTCCAACGTGCCTGAATGGAGCTTTTGGCCTCCAGAAGATGCACCAAATGCGAATCCATTCTGGGGACCTCAACCTCTGTGCTGACCACCTTAGTAGCCTGCTCGGAATCTTTCTTTAGTCTTTTGAATAAGTCACCTAGGCTACTGTATTCTTCGGTGTCCTCTTTTCTGATGTTACGGAAAACATCGCAATCGGTGACTCGAAACTCCCTGGGAGGCGCGGCTTTGACCTTGACAGAGATGGTTATGACGAAGTGGTCACTACCCAAGCTCTACTGAAGGTTTTGCCACGCCACCTCGGTTATGTTCTTAACGAATGTCAAGTCCGGTGTCGTATCCCGCACTACGGACATCCCCATCCTTGTGGGGAACCGTGGGTCCGTGATTGATTCCAGGGCGAAATTGTCCGCCGCTCGAACGAGAGCAATTCCTTTCGTGATTTGCCTTGTATAACCCCATACAGTGTGCGGTGCATTAAAATCTCCAGCCACGATTAACGGGGAACCTCTAGCTAAAGAAGATGCTTTAGCTAAGATGGAGTGAAAAGTCTGTCTCTGCTGTGATGGTGGGCTGTATACATTGAGTATGTAGACGCTCTGCTTAAGCCAGCTATTAGGTATGATTTCTACTAGGAGTGCTTCAGCCCTGGATCTGCCTAGTTGCATTCTATGCTCCTGGAAAGAGCATTTCTTACTAACTAGTGTGGCTATCCCAAGTTTGTTTTCATCCTGCCCTGCAACGGCTCGTTAGCCGGCCAAGGACGGAGATTCACACAAAGTTTCCTGTAATAATAATACGTGCGGTTTGATCGTCTGTGATTTATTATACTGTTGTAGTGGAGCCTTGCGCCTTTGGAAACTGGCGCAATTCCACTGCCAAACTATCAATTGACTAGTATTCCCCGCCATGGTGCCTATATTAGATTAGGAGCTCCCTAGGGGCGCTACTACCATCCGTGCCCGACATGGTCTGTATGGAACCCTGGTTCGTGGCATTTGGTGTACCCACGATCGCTAGTTTTGTTTTGACTACCCCCATTCTCAGGTTGAGCATGCTAAAACTCTCCATAATCTTCTTCATTGACTTCTGGATATTCTCAAGAATTTCATGACTAGATTCGGTGTCCATAGAATCCGACTCGTCCTGCGATTGAGGGGCCTTGCGTTTGGTCTTGTTAGCCTGTGACCCTTGCTCCTGAGTGGAAGGCTTTTGAACAATAACATTTTGTTGGGCGTTTGCCTTTTGAAAAGCATTGAAGTCGGCCCTCATTTGCTGTATTTCCGCCTTTAGACGAGCATTTTCTTGTAAGAGAAAAGCGACCTTCGGGTCCTCCCTTTGCTCTGGCAATGCTACCTGCGTTATCTTTTTCGGTGTCCTTGTCTGTGGCTTGACTCGATCCGCCCAGGTAGGTCCCTCCTGGATCCGCACCTGGGAGTTGGAGCACCCACTGGAACGGGAGCGCCTGCTGGAGAGACGGCGTCGACGAGCAGCTGGTGTGACGGAGCGCCCCTGTCATGGCGCGCTTGACACACTGGAATTACGTGATCGGCTCTCCCGAGCCACCTGTGTCTTCTTGGCGCGCCTTCGGCGCCGCCGCCTCCTTTGTGTGACAATGTATGGCACTTGGAAACGCTCCTTGCATTTTTGGTCCGCTGGAGGATGTTGTCCACCGCACAATGAACATTTTGGCATGCACTGATGTCCCTCCACGGGAGATGTTGTTCCGCAGCTTCGGCACACCGTCTTCTTTGGGTTAGGGCAAACATCCGATCTATGGCCGAGGCCTCCACACCCGTAACAAACATCCGTTTGCCGTCTGAATAACGTGCAGCGAAACATACTGGCGCCACACAACACGTAGTTTGGCACTTTCATGCCATCGAACAGCACGACAACCGTGGTAGTGGTCTTGATTCTTTGAGCCTCCAGGGCCCCAGGGTTTCGGTGATTAACTATCATCGTTTCGAGTTGGGCGTCGTTGATATCGGCGTCGATTCCTCGTATGACTCCCTTGCACGTGCTGTCCGGGGCGGCTATGTAAGCCGACACCCTGTACATTCCTTCGCTCAGCCGAACTCGTTGTTGTCGATGGGTACTTTTTTCGCGTTCCTGGCTATAGCGGTTACGCGGTGAACGCCGGCGGCGGCAGCATAGTCGCGACCGAAAACAGCTATTGGAATGAGCCCATAACAGCTTACGCTCTAATAAAGGGGCTCACCTTCAAGCCTGAGAAGCACTGCGTCGGGCCCCCTCCAATCCCTGTTCAGGCCCAATCTGTCACGAGGCTCCCACAATGCCCACGCCATCACCAAACAAAGGACACAAGAAACAATTTCCAATAATTAGGCCACATCAATCGCCAATCACAAAAAAAGCTACGCCCATACAACAGCTAGGCAACATTTTATATGGACACAAGCAGCGGAGCCTCCACCACAGTGCGATTCTCATGTGATCACCTAAACACTCCGCAAATGCTGTGGCACTGCGGGCATTTATTCCCAATACGTTTCAACAGCTAAACCCTCACACTACTCCTTACAGCTGAGTTGCTGAAGGCGACCAGTGGGCTCTTGGACTGAGGGGCCCTGTTGACAACGCAATTCTTTTTTTTTGTCTAAATAAAATTTGCTAATACTACCACTACGGGAATAAACAAGTCCGACGAAGAGAAATCACTATATACGAGGTCTTTTAGAAACGTATCCGACCTTTTTTTGCGACCACCCGATGGATATGAAACAAGCGCGCTTGCATCAGCCGAGCTTGAATCTTCGTGCGCATGCGCGAATATTTTCCCGCCTGCCGATAGCGTCAGGCGCTGGGACGCAGCGTTTGAGCGAGGTAGTGCGCAGTGCTCTCGTTGTTTTTTTTTTTATTGCAAGGAAAATTACGGAGCAGCTGGAGCAGCGCTACTGCATCAAATTTTTCCAGAAATTGGGCGAAAGCCAAATGGAAACCATTAGGAAGATTCAGACGGCTTTCGGTGACGATGCTATGAGCTGCACACAGATTAAGGAGTGGTACAACCGGTTTAAAGACGGCCGCACATCGGTGGACAGCGAGCCACGCTCCGGTCGGCCACAAACATGCCGAAATGACCAGGTCATTGCCGAAGTGAATGCTGTGGTGATGTGGGACTGTCGTGTGACTATCCGAGAAATTGCGGAAGAGGTGGGTATCAGCACTTTTTCTGCAAATTACTTATGACCGAACATTTCGCCGTGAAGAGAGTTGGGGCGAAACTCGTGCCGAAGCTGCTCACGGTGGAGCAAAAGCAACTTCGTGTTGAAGTCTCACAGGACATGCTGGACACCACACACAGTGACCCTGACTTCATGAACACCATAATCACTGGTGACGAGTCTTGGGTGTACGGGTACGACGCGGACACCAAATCGCAGTCGTCACAGTGGAAGCATTCCACGTCACCAAGACCAAAGAAGGCCCGCCAAGTGCGCAGCAACGTCAAAGTGATGCTGACAGCTTTCTTTGACTCCCGTGGTATGATACGCCAGGAGTACGCACAACAGGGTCAAACAATCACCAAAGAGTACTACAGGGATATCCTCCGTCGCCTACGTAATGCGGTGCGGCGCAAGAGACCGCAGTTGTGGTCAACATGAAATTGGCGCATCCATCACGACAATGCTCCTGCACACTCCCCGCACTTGATTCAGACTTTTTTGGCGAAAAACCAGACTCATGTAGTTCTACAGGCTCCTTCCTCTCCTGATATGGCCCTCTGCGATTTCTGGCTGTTTCCCAAAATCAAGAGGCCATTGAAAGGAGCGCCATTTCATACAAGAGGGGACGGGACATACGGCTGTAACGACAGCTGAGCTAAACTCCATTCCGAAAGAGGCCTTCACGCAATGCTTCCAGCAATGGCAGCACCGCTGGTAAAAGCGTGTGGATTCCCAAGGAGACTACTTTGAGGGTGATTAGGTTTCCAACACTCCAATGATGCCATTTTTTTTTCTTCGGCCAAAAGTTGGATACGTTTTTAACAGACCTCGTAGTTAATCTTTAGCGTCAGCGTTTTTAAAATAATTATTTTTCGGTTTCTACAGTTTCTGTACTAGAAGGTGTGAACACCGATATTAATAATAATAATCATCTTTATTACATGCAGGTCACATATGAGTTACATATCCATCCCGCATAACCAACAGTGCTTGTGTGCGAGGCATGGCCTTCGGCAGGTAGCATTATTACGTGTACGTAACGGACTATTAACACAATGAAAATAATAGAAATGAAAGCAAAATACTATTGTAACATAATATGCGATTGGTTACTGTGATATCGAACATGCGTGTATATATACTCAACGTCTAGAAGGCAGGTTTAGGAGAAAGACATTGACATCGAATATGACTTAGCAGTCACATCAGCAACAAGAGGTACCCATAGGTAACAAAGCGCAAAGAAGGGTACGTAGTATATAACCGTGTTCAGAAAGTTCTCTATCAACTGTATAAATTCCTAGAGATTTCCCAAGAAACCTTTAACCAATCTGGGCATTACATCTCATCCGTGACCTCAAGAAAGATTTTATTTTTAAAGGATCCTGTTTTAAAGTATCCATTATCATTCTAATAATTAAATTTACCTGAAACGTAGAAAGCACGAGTCCTCTTGCCAGAGTTTGTGTACACACTAGGCGCAACATATTTTTTCGCCCTCTATGGCCATTTGTTGAACTTGAGAGTGTGCGGGCCCTGGGCGCACAAGCGAGTAACACGACGACGAAAAACGGGGAGCGCGCGTGCCTGCTAGCAGACAAACCGGAAGTCGTAGGTCCTTGTTCGACCAATAGGCGTGGTAACCGCTGTTGAAATCACCAGATGCACCCTGCTGATATCGCGACGACCACTGGGAATACCGGAAAGGCCAGGAGAGGAGGCGGGCAATGTTTTTTTTTATTTTATGGCGCTCCCGCGGCGCGTAGCGCTGCAGCGTTTGGTATCGTTGATCGTGAGGGCATCCTGAACTAGATGCGCGTGTTTACTTGAAATGTTCAAAAAATATCTGAGGTGGTTTAGAGGCCCTTTAAAATCATTAGCTAATTGCACAGCGGGGAACTGGGTAATCGTGTCAGTAACTGTAGCATCTGCACTTTTCTTTGTAGGTCTTGCTGTTATAGGGTTGGATTGAGTACGACTGCAAGCTGCAAACTTGCATGTGTAGTAGCGCTTTGTATTTAGTGTTATTTTAGCGTTAATTTTTCTTTTCATTCGCGTAAAGTCCTCTCTTGTAAGAGTGTCCTTGGTCATATCTTGATACTTTTAGGAAATTTGCTCTTAGCAAAGCAAACCTCCATCATTTCATTAAAGTTCCACAGGCTATTTTTATTTGCTTATTTAAGGTTTATGTTTTCGAGGAATTAACTATCTGGGATTAATAGATATGATAAATCTTAAGGGAGATACCAGTTTCTCTTATCCGTATTTCTTTCACTCGATATATGGTTCTTTACAGCGCCCTATCCAGGCCACGTAGCAAATTTTCGTTATACGCTGAAATTTGTTACGTGACCTCTAGGGAGAATTGTACTGCAATCATTTATTCAAATGAGTTCAATAATAGCACAGATAGAAACATCTGAACTATCACGAACCCAAGATTTTAAGAGGCGAGCTTCACCACCAACATAGACGCTCTATTCGCTTGCTCTGTCTTGCCTCCACAAGCGAAATCATTCCTTGGGTTCTGAAATAACGGAGCCCAAGGTGGACGTGAAGCATGCGTTATGGACGTCTTTTAACGGCGGAGCTGTTCAGGGTCGAGGCTGTGCCGTCCGTCCATCTGAACGCCGATGTCACGCAGGTCACGTGACCAGCAGAGGATAAGAGCCGCGCCGGGGGAAGGGCCGGTCACGTGGAGAGGACAGGTGCGCTTGGGGAGGAGGCGACCAATGGGAGGCACCGCTAGGGGTGAGGAGGAGAGGCGATGAGTATAGTAGTTGGTGTTTCTGTGCAATAGAAAGTGTTTCCCTTTCGGATAACCCGCAACGCGCAGAGCTGCTGCCGACGCCATCTGTGTTTCCCCGCATTCGCGTCGAACGTACGCGGTGCCCGTGACTGCAGCCGATGCCTTTGGCGGCGGCTCGGCAGGTTTTAACTAGAGAACTCGACACTCGTCGAGTAGCGTCGGAAGTCGCTACCGCTTCTCGCCTGGCAACGTTTCCATATAAGTTCGTGTTGTAGATGTGTGTTTACTTGTGTTTACGCAATTGCATCACGTGCAATGCATACAAATTTAACACTCGGTGTAACTAGCACAGCTTCGCTGTTCGACCATCTTCCCGGAGTGGAAGGGAGCTTTAATTTTTTTTTGTCCTTCTTGCATTTTTTCTGCCGGCACACTTATGTTGATGGTGTCGAATGGGAGCTGTTGCCTTTGTCTCGTTTCGTTCATTGCATGATTTTGCGCGCTGTGCATGAGAACACCTGACTAGCTGTACAAGACAGTTCCACACAAGCATTACGGCAGATGCAAGTGGATGAAAGAGCAGGATTGTGTGTTAGGACCCGGTATATTAGAGATAGTTTCATTTTCTGCGCACGCGACTGCAGGACGTGGAAACAAGCGCACGGAATGGTAGTACGACCTCTTTCAATGGCACAGAGTAAAACAAAGACCCGCAGGCATTCGATTTGTACGCATTCTTTCTTTATCTAAAATTTTTATCGTCTAGTGAAGCGACAGATGAAACATATAACTGCTGTAGCCTTGAATAATTCTCAAAGTCACTTGTCACACTGAGTGACCGTTTCAGGAACCGCAATTACGCACTCGCTCTTGTGCGTCTCACCTTGACTAAGCGACTGGGAACGTGGCTCCGTTGAGAAAAAGGGCGTGCGGCGTTTGGGTTGAAATTTCAGCTCTTTCGGCGGTGCACCGCACTTTAATATTTTCAGTCGCGATCGCCAGCACCTATTGAATACAGTGCGCTTGCCTGTTAAAAATTGTCAAACCTGGTGAGGGCCCCTTTAAGATGTTCTTAACTTCTATTGAACAATTATGTTATTCAACAGTGAGGAGAATAGGAACATTATGCCAGCTTTCGATATCTGCTTCAGAGGTAGGTTCATCTATCATTTCTTCTGTTTTGGATAAAATAGGCTCAGTCTTTTCGAGTGCTTTCTTCACAAAGTCTAGAATTTCACGGTTACTGTCCCTTGAATACTACTCTGACTGAGTCAAACGCTTCTCGAGTTCTGCTGCCTTCTTTTACATTGCAATAAACATTGCACTTTGCTGCTCGTTCTCATTTGTTAGCTCACGCTTTTTGTACACTATAGATATAAAGCTTTCCCTCCACTCTGTGTCTAACGCGTGAGCGAAATTAATGCTACTCATCATCAGGTGTTTTTCAGTAGCAAGTTCTCGAATCTACATTCTGTGAGTACCTTCTGCTGTGTCTTTGAAAAATTCCAGTTCCTTTTTCATCTCTCCGAGCTACTCAGACCTAATATTGCCCTTGATGATTGTATGTTCCATTGAAATTGACGAGTTGTTTATGGCTTCGAAAGGAAGATTACAGACGATTGTATGTGCTTTTATGCACTTTTTTAACATTACTCAGCATTACCAATTTCTTTATCGTTCCTTATGATGTGCAAGAATCTTTTCAGCTTGCTTTGATTACGCTCTGCTACGCTACATTTTATTCATTTATGGTTGAGCGTAAAATATGATTAGATACTTATGAAAACTTAGCTTCAGAGCGAATGCATTTTACTGATCATTCTGCGGCCGGGATGGTATTTTTTATGCTACAGGAAAGCAAAGAGAGAATTTAGTTAGCGTGGAAGCTTAGGCGTGTTGATGATTCATCGGAAAAAACACAGCGCAAAAAAGACACGGTCACGACAGAGCGACACGCACACAGCACTGAAGCGCTTCTTTGAAGATGTGGATGTGAAAAACTAAGTTGAGCCCTCTCCTAGAGGCATTATTCATAACACAAAAGTGAAATGTTTATTCTAAGAAACACTGGCATATTTGTTGCACATTCAGAAATACAATGCATAAAGGACCACAGTCTTTATAAATTACAGTTTCGTTGAGGCAAGAAGCAATGGTAGCAATAGGAAGCACGCGAGGCTTGTGCTTTGCACAGTGTAAGTAACTGAAACTGTTGCAAGTCAGCGCTGTGTGCGCGTCACTCTCTCGTGTCCGTGTCTTTTTTTTTGCGCTGTGTTTTCTTTAAGAGGGAAGCATAGAAAAGTGTGGGCCTTCGTCATTTCTTATATTTTTCTTTTTTTTACAGCGAACAAAACAATGGCAGATGCAGTGAGTATATATAATTTTAATATTTTCCTTTATTTGAACGATGAACTGGCATAAAGAGCTTCTAGCGATCCTGCTTCGATGGCAGAATAAACTGGTAGAACATTGTGTTTGTTTAGGCCAAGTACTATATGGGTGACATCAGGGTGTTTTATGAAATAGCTTAGCCTTATGTTCTTCTACTCGACGAATGAGAACTGCCCGATAAACTGAAGGGGTCTTCAGTTTATCGGGCAGTTCCTAGGCATGTACTCTTCCTTCTTCATCGATGACAGTTCTCATATTACGGCGAAATAAGTTGGCACGTGCTGACACTGGCCCTTTGAGGTGAGGACGACGAAGTTCGTGATTGCGCGCGCGCTCTCTCCGAGGACCAGCCATTGCTCAAGGCAGACGTTTTTTAGGTTTAATTAGTCAGAATTTTTAATTTCTGCCTTTAGCAATGACAAGAACGTTTGTAAACACGGCGATCTTGAATCTCTGTTACCCAGAGCTTTATTCGTCCAACCAATGCAAGTTTTGTGAGGCCAGGGCAACCCTGGAACACATGTTATGGGATTGCAAACAAGGGGGGGCCTCGAGCCGAACGCGCTGGGAGACTACGCTGCTCAGCTCCGCCCTCGAAGACCAACTCTGGGCCGTCCAGCGGGCCGAGGAAGCCGCCAGAGCTCAAGGGCTCGTGGCCGACTCCTAGGCAGGGGTATTGGCCCAAATCCCCGAATAACTCGCCGGATTATAAATAAAGTTATCATTCATTCATTTTTAGCAATGGCTTGTCCTCGCAGAGAGCGCGCGCGCAACCACGAACTTCATCGTCCTCACCTCAAGGGGCCAGTGTCAGCACGTGCCAACTTATTTCACGCCAATATGAATACTGAAGAACTGATTTCTCCCCACGGTGTTAAATCTTCATATATTATTATGCGTCTTAAGTACATAATAATGGGTTATATTTAAACCTAAAGGACAATGATGTCTCACTTCTTGATCAACTTATACCGTTCTTTGCTACCCCCTGTGCAATCTGAAATGCAGGGTTCACTGATTCTCTTCAATTTGCTCAACTTTCCATGTTAGGTGTCTTAATTAAATGAAACAGATGAGTTCTGATGGGTTGTCGCCTTGAATAAATAATTAGGTATGTAGCTTCATTAGGTAAAACGGAAAAGAAAGAGTTGGACGTTGCGTATGAACAAAGGTTAAAGCAAGACATTTACAGAAAAGGTATTTGCCAGAAAGATTAGTATGTGTAGATGATTGCCCTAATCGCAGATGACATTGCTTTTCATTCCAATTTTATGAGCGCTTCTTTGAAGATGTACGTACATGTGAAAAACTAAGTTGAGCCCTCTCTTAGAGGCATTATTCATAACACGAAAGTGAAATGTTTATGCTAAGAAAGACTGGCATATTTGTTACATATTCAGAAATACAAGGCATAAAGGACCACAGTCCTTTATAAATTACAGTTTCACTGAGGCAAGAAGCAATGGTAGCAATAGGAAGCACGCGAGGCTTGTGCTTTGCACAGTGTAAGTAACACTCCGGAGCCTCGCCGATGTCATTAGGTGCATTTGACGCTACTGGGAATGTGTATATGACGAAACTGAGACGTTAGACCTTCAACAGTACTAGTCGCACGTCATCTTTTTTATGTTTCGCAAGCTTTCTTTCAGGCTTGGAAAAAAACTGATGCAGCAAGTATTGAGCGACAAATTGCTGGACTGGTAATTTTCTAGGTAGTCTACAGTTTCCTCTTTGAAGTTTTTGCTCTGCACATTATATTTGAACAGTTGGTTCAATACCAATAACTAATTATATAATTATGTGGAATACAGAAAAAATGCTCAGTTGCTCCAAGCAACCGCAAACTACATTATATTGGATCTGTCCAACTACACGACAGTTGCATATTAAGCGGAGATATTTTTACAGCTCCACGAATATGGTCTGTAAATTAGGCTATAAACTTTCCTTGAGACACACCGCACCTTTTATTTTCCTCCAACGTGAACACAATAGTGTGGATGAATGGTAGGAGACTACTCCACAACCCAAGACGACATCCATTAACTTCTCAATAAATTTATTCCGAAGGTCTGTGTGTTCAAGAAACACACATAAACTCCAGAAACACCAACTTTCTACGTCTCAATATTGTTTTCCGAAAAGATCGCGAGTATTCTGCTGCATCATCTGGTGGTCTGGCGATTTTCTCTTATCTAAAAATGACCCGCCAACCTGTGGTAGATGTCGAGAGACGCTTACCGTGTTCCACGTCCTCGTGGAGTGCAGGGAAGCCGAAAGAGAGAGAAAAAGGCACTTTCCTCTAGTGTACCGGTACCGTCTGCCTCTCCATCCCACAATGTTTCTTGGCGACTAACCTCTCTTTAACAACAAAGCTATTCTGTATTTTCTGAGCGATGTTGTATTGCATGTTATTTGCCCAATAGTTTCGTAGCGCATTGTCGCTCCAGAGGATCTCGCCACGATAGTAATTTTGCCTAGCACGCGCGTCCAGGTCCTTGCGTTTACAAAGGGTCTGTCAAGGCCGTAGTGCTTTTGAAAATATTTATCTGTGATGTATTTTCGTTTAGCGTCATTATCTTGCAATTTGTTCTTAAGGAACATAGTTCATAGTGTACCTCATTAGGCATTGCCATTATTTTATTACATATATATTTTACGCATGTTATAACGATTGTTCTTTAGGCCCTTTTGCAGCCACGACACATCTACCTTTCGCAATTCATGGCTCCATTGTCAACTCCTGAACACTGGCCTGGCACTCTTTGGCCATACCTGGCTCTTACACCATTAAACACCATACGTCATCATCATTCCACCTATAACTTTTGGTCCCCACTGTCTTCCTTCAAGCTCATGTTCATCTTTCCTTGGCATTCTACTTGATTGTAACTTGAAATATCTGAATCATATAACTCATATAAAAAAGATAATAGTTTACGGTATACGCATCTTAATGAAAACACGCCCTTACTTCACGCGTACCACATTACTTTCATTTTACCAATCTTTTCTCCACTCTCATATTAGTTATGGTATACTCAGTATAGTATGTTGGGGAAACACCTATTGGGTCTCTCCAGTTAGTTCAGAACCAAGTCATAGGAATAATTACTTGCAGTTCACGTTTTTCTGGTGCCAAATCTCTAGTACATGAGAATAACGTCCTTACCATCTCTGAATTTACTAAATGCAGCCTAGCAATTTTTTATACAGATTTCTGAAGAACAAGCTACCACTGATCACATTTTCACCATCTAACCTGATAATTTACATTGCCATCAGATTCGCGTTGAACAACGATTTTCTTATACCAAGAGTCCGCACTAACTATATGGTAAAAAGACCGTACAATTCACCTCCATATCAATATGGAATGCTCTTCCACTTAAAATAAGAACTCAAGATCTTTACACCACTTTAATAGACGTCTTAAAGGACAGGATAGAATCAAACCTGTCGTCTGGTACGCGACTGAACCGTGACTTCTGTGCAGAAGTTCGTGTAGAGGTAAAAATGAAACTAGAGAAATACAAGGCGATATAGCATTAGCGTAGCTGGAGGATATTCGAGAATGAACGAACGCAAACGTGGCGTACAGTAGAGTATATAAGCAAGTAAGCAATGAGAAAGGCATCGCATCAGTTGCCCGGGTGTTATTTTTCGCGTGCCAAACGGAAAAATCATATATATGTCACATTTTAACGCTACGTTGCCGACGCTCCCGAGCAGACGACCAAAATGAACGTTGCGCAGCGCCCCGTTTTTCCCTCTCCGGGCACTACGAAAAAAAAAAAAAAAACAGCTGAATACTAGTGGCGTCGCGTGGAGGTAAACGAGCACAAACAAAAATAAAACCTAAAGAAGCTTTTCTTTTCTTTCCCGCTGCCCCGAAATTTGCGTACATATATCTACGCTATACTCGGGCATGGAGTGGCGCCGGACACCGGCAAAAAAAAAATAAAGCCGAGAGCTAGTGGGATTATGCTATTCCACGTGCAACCAAATTAGGGAGGCCCAGTAAGCTTCAACAAAGTCACTCCCTCACCAGAACCGGAATTGGTCTCCCTGGTGCAGTATTCGGCCACTACCTCCCTCGTGACTCCCATGGCCCTCAAACCCCAGCGGCTGCGGAACACTTGACCAAGGCCGCGGTCAGACCTGCGACGCGGCAGAGGGCGCTGAGAATCTCTGCGTCTGGACTGGCCGCCAATGGAAACTGAACCTGGAAACGTTCAACACGCACACCCTATCGAGTGAGGCTAGCTTAGCAGGGCTATTGGAAGACTTATCAGGTATTGCCTGGAATATTATTGGCCTTAGTGAGGTTAGAAGAACTGGTGAGGCTTATACAGTGCTGACTAACGGCCACGTCCTCTGCTACAGAGGTCTTCGATATAGGAGAAAATTAGAAGTAGGATTTCTTGTCCATAAAGACATATCGGGCAACATTGATGAATTCTACAGCTATAATTAGAGGGTAGCAGTTGTCGTAATAAAGCTGAATAGGCAGGCATAGATTGAAAGTTGTACAAGCCTACGCCCCAATCTCCAGTCACGAGGATGAAGAAATGAACAGTTTTATGAAGATCTTGAATTAGGAATGAGAAAGGGGCTAACTCTGTACACTGTAATCATGGGTGACTTCAATGCAAAAGTGGGGAAAAAGAAGGCTGGTGAGCAAGCAATTGCCAACTATACGGAATCGATTCTAGGAACACTAGAGGAGAGGAGTTGGTAGTTTTCGCGGGAAGGAATCGGCTCCGAATAATGAATGCCTTCTTCAGGAAGCACAGCAACAGGAAGTGGACCTGGAAAAGCCCTAATGGAGAAACAAGGAATGAAATAGATTTAATACTCTCTGCCGATCCCAGCATAGTGCAGGATGTAGAAGTGTTAGGTAGGATAAAGTGCAGTGATCATAGGTTAGTGATCTCTAGAATTTCTCTCAATTTGAAGAGAGAAAGAATAAAATTAGTCAAGAAGAAACAGGTCAACCTAGACGGAGTAAGGGTAAAGGCAGACCAATTCAGGCTGGTGCTCACAAGCAAATATGCAGCTTTAGAACATGAAGATGAAGACAACATAGAGATAATGAATGCAAGCATAACTATGTTGATATCAGAAGCAGCAAATGAAGTATGAGGTAAGGCACCAGGGCAATAATAGGTAAGCTCTTCCAAGTAACAAAGGACCTTATAAAGAAAAGGCAAAACATGAAAGTGTCAAACTCGAGAGATCAGATAGAATTCGCTGAACTGTCGAAACTGATCAACAAAAAGAAAGTAAGGGATATTCGAAATTATAACGTAGAAAAGATTGAGGAAGCAGTAAAATATGGACGCAGCATGAAATCAGTGAGAAAAAAGCTAGGCATAGGACAATACAAATTGTATGCACTGAAAGATAATCAGGGTAATATCATCAGAAATTTCAATGACATAGTAAAAGCAGCGGAATAATTCTACACTGACCTGTACAGTTCCCAGAGCAGCTCAGCTGCTTTCATTCGAAGTAGTGATGAACAAGATATAGAGGCTCCTTCTATAACTAGCGATGTAGTTATAAGGGCCTTGAAAGACATGACCAGGGGAAAAGCTGCTGATAAGATGGAATAACAGTCGATTGAATCAAGCATGAAGGATGAAAGCATGAAAGCTTGCGACCCCTTATACGCAATGCCTCACGACTTCAAGTGTACCAGAAAGCTGCAAGAACGCCAACATTATACTCATCCATAAGAAAGGAGACGTTAAAAAATTGAAGAATTATTGTACAATTAACTTGCTTTCAGTATTGTATAAAATATTCACCAAGTTAATTTCAAACGTAATCAGGGCAACACTTGACTTCAGCCAACCAAGAGAACAGGCTGGCTTCAGGAAGGGATATTGTACGATGGATCATATTCATGTCATCAATCAGGTAATAGAAAAATCTGCGCAGTCCAATCAACCTCTCTGTGTGGCTTTCATAGAATACGAACAAAACACTTGATTCTGTAGAGATGCCAGCAGTCATAGATGCATTACGTAACCAAGGAGTACAGGATGCATACGTGAATATTTTGGCAAATATCTACAAGGATTACATAGCAACATTGGTTCTCCACAAGAAAAGTAGAAAGTTACCTATCCAAAAGAGGTCATGCAAGGAGACACAATCTCTCCTATGCTATTTACTGCGTGCTTAGAAGTATTCAAGCTCTTAGAATGGGAAGGCTTACAAGCGAGAATCAACGGCCAATATATCAGTAACCTTCGGTTTGCAGGTGACATTGTTCTATTCAGCAACAACGGGGACGAAATGCAGCAAATGATTGATGATCTTAACCGAGAAAGTGTAAGAGTGGGGTTGAGGATTAATATGAACAAGACGATATTGTTCAATAGCCTGGTAAGCGAACAAGAATTTAGGAGCGTTAGTCAACCTCTAGAGTTCGAACAGGAGTACGTTGATCTAGGCCAGTTACCGACAGGGGACGCTCATCATGAGAAATTTATAGAAGAATAAAATTGGGTAGGAGTGCACATGGCAGGCACTACCAAATCCTGACTGGGAGCTGTCGTTGATAAGAAGTTTACAATCATTGCATTCTACCGGTGCTAATACATGCGGCAGAAACTTGGAGGTTAACAAGTTAAAGAATGCCGAGAACAATTAAGGATCACACAAAGAGCGATGCATCGGAAAATATTAGGTCTGACGTTAAGAGACAGGATGAGAGCGGTGTGGGTTAGAGAGCAAACGGTGATAGCCGATATTCTAATCGACATTAAGCGGGGAAAATAGAGCTAGACAGGCCATGTGATTCGTAGGATAGATAACCGGTGGACCATTACGATTACAGAAAGGATACCAAGGGAAGCGCAGTCGAGGATGGCAGAAAACTAGGTGGGGTGTTGAAGTTTGGAAATTCGCAGGCGCAAATTGGAATCCGCTAACGCAAGACGGGTAATTGGAGATCGCAAGTAGAGGCCTTCGTCCTGCAATGGACATACATATAGGCTGATGATGATGATGATGATGATGATGATATTGGTTTACTTACGTCGGGGTCGGTGTACACGAAAAAGCATCACCATCAGGATTGGCTCGAGCGAGGCCATCCTCTTCTGCAGCTGGCTCGTTGCCACCCCTCGGGTTGCACGCATGCTCGTGCTTGGCAAGCGCTTTTGTCACTGCAGCCGCGTTCGTAGTCGTCGTATTCCAGAGCTGGCTCTGTTGGCGCTCAGCATTTCAGCGTAGAATTTCACTTCTCTTCTATCGTCGTAATGGGGAGGTCACGTTTACGGGGGTATGAGCCATTATTATTTTGACGCAATGTAATTTCGAAGAATCGCAAGCAGTAAGGGCGGGCGAATCCTGATAACCACGCCACCACGCACACTCGCGACATCGAACGCAAGCAACAACAACAGACTTGGTCCCCCTTGTCGATATGCCCGTAAGCGTACCGAACCGATCATGACGGCTTCTATAGCCCAGGCTCAAAAGTTGCACGAAACAGAAGGTAAGGGAAGGAAAAGTGGTACGAAAGGGAAGGCATAGTAGTATGTCAGGTACACATACGAGAAGCTTCGCTTACCCCCATTTTCTCGACAGGGAAAAAGCTGGTGATCTTTTTAACCTTTTGAACATATATTCCCGGGACAGTCGGTTGTCTCAGTTGACGTTCTTCCGTCTACTGATCTTCTCTCACTCCAAGGTACTGATCCATACTGCCGTACGCTAATCGACCGACTTACTGGCTTGGCACGACCCCGCAACAGTCCCTTAAGACGACAACTTTCCCGTTTTAAGCTTCAAAATGGAGCGTTATTTTGATTATTCTACTATCTTTCCGGTAACCGATGGGTACCAGTCATACCTCGCTCACTTCGACTCTAAGCATTTCACGATGATGCGACAGCTGGCGACTTGGGCTTTCATAAGACCTACGACTGCATGAAAATGCGTTGTTTCTGGCCGGGCCTTTCCACCTCTGTCGCCAAATACGTTGGCTCTTGCGCATCATGCCAACACTGAAAACGATCGACAGCCCTTCCAGCCGGTCCTCTGCAGTCTCTACCATGCCCGTCCACCTCCTTCGAAGTTGTGGGCATAGACTTGTACGAACCCTTCCCACTCACGCCCGCTGGTCACTGATGGATCATTAGCGCAGTGAATGCTCCAACGCGCTACGCTCAGACAGCTGCTCTTCGCTCGGGTACTGCGTCAGAAGTCGCCGAATTTTTCGTCCACAGTATCGTTTTGCGCCACGGTGCACCTCGTTTCCTGCTGAGTGACCGTGGCAAAACGTTCTTATCGCATGTGCTTCGTGAAGTCCTCCAGGCCTCTGACACCACCCACAAGACCACATCAGCGCACTATCTGCACAGAAATGGTCTTACAGAGCGTTTTCATCTAACTTTGTACGACATGATGTCTATGTATATTCGACCCAATGACACCTACTGGGACACCATTCTACCTTTCGTGATGTTTGCTTACTATACTGCCTTCCAGCGCAGAACCAATTACAGTCCCTTCTTCCTTGTGTACGGTCTTGCGCCATCTTTGCTCTTGCACACTACACTGCTTTCAGCACCTGTTTATCCATCCGCGTCTCTTCCTGAAGAATTTGCTGCTCGCATCTCCCGCTGCCGTGAAATTGTCCGCGCCAACACCGCTACCATTCTGAACAAAAGGAAAATTCGCTATCATGGGACGCGTAGCGTTGCTTCATTCCGCCCAGGCGACCAAGTTCTTTTGTGGGCACCTGTTTGTGCACCGGGTCTCTGTGAAAATTTTCTTCATAGATATCTCGGCCCCTACACCGTTTTGCAAACAACTTCGGCCGTTAACTACCGTGTCGCTCATGTCAGCTGAGCTACTGACCGCCGCTGCAGCACTACAGCAATCGTTCTCGTCTCTCGCCTGAAACGCTACATTCGCCGTACCTACATTTCCTAGCTTGCGGTCTTGCAGACCGCTTTCCTGAAGGGGAGGGGGGTTAGTTAGTGTGAGCACTATTTCGACATATCGTCGTCGTCATCTCTACATACGACCCGCCATCTTGTGTAAGCGATATTTGTGCATATCGTCTTCATCATTTGTACATACGACTCATCATCTTTTGGCTCTTCTGCTGCTTCGTCTCTGTCTCGGGAGGCTGCTCGAAAATAAGGGCATCGCATCGATCGACATTTCACAATATATATATATATATATATATATGATGACGTCTCTGCTGGCACGACGTTTATTCGGCCCGAGTACTCGGCAGCGAACCAGCAAAAGCACACACCCGATGATGATGGTGAGGATCGCGCAACGTAGGATGATGATGATAATATACAGATGAAGAAGACGTGCGTAATAAACGCCCACACTATTCCCCCCCCCCCCCCACGTGGAAGCGGCCATCCTGGCCGCAAGTCAAGGCGACGAAGACCGCCGCGTGAAGGGTTTCATGCGGGAGACATGAACGACCTCGGTGCTGCGACAACGGGCCCGATGAAACGCGGATGGAACTTGTCGCACAAACCAGGCGTGCGAAGGGGCGTCAATAGAAGTATTTCGTCACCAGGTCGGAAGGACATAACGCGATGGAGGGTGTCATAAATGATCTTCCAGTCGTGTTGCCTGGCCGCCGTGTTGACGCGAGCACGCTGGCGACACTGGGCGAGTCGTGAAAGGAATTCTTCGCTAGACGATGCAGTTGGATTGACAGGAGCATCGAAGAAAGAAACGTCTAGAAGGGAAGTAGGCGACCGTCCGTAAACTAAGTAAAATGGCGAGTAGCCGGTGGTACGCTGAACGGCCGTGTTGTAGGTGAGCGGTAGAAATGACGAACGGTAGAAGCTTGTCCCAATTCTTGTGATCAGGCTGAATATATACGGCGATCATGTCGGCAAGCGTGCGATGAAATCGCTCTGTCAAGCCGTTAGTCTGTGGATGGTAACTCGACGCTGTTTTGTGGGTGGTACCAGAGGCGCGCAGGACTTCGTTTAAAAGTTGCGAGAGAAAGACCTTTCCACGGTCGCTGAGCAGTACTCGAGGAGCACCATGGCGCAGAAATATAGCTTGAAGGACGAAGTCGGCAACCTCCGAAGTTCAGCCAGTGATCACTGATGTCTCAGCGTAGCGCGTCAGGTGGTCGATGGCGGTCCCTATTCACCAATTTCCAGCTGCAGTAACAGGAAGGGGCCCGTAAAGGTCGATACCAACAACCTCAAATGGTGCGTCAGGATACGGAATAGGCAGTAATTCGCCGTCAGGAGCAGAGGTTGGGAGTTTGCGACGTTGACACGGAGAACAGGAACCGACGTATCTCGCCACACTAGTAGAAAGGCCAGGCCAATAGTAACGGCTTCGAATGCGATCGTAGGTTTTGTGGAAACCGAGATGGCCAGCAGTCATGTCATCGTGTAATGCTCTGAGGACATGGGCTCGAAGAGAGCGCGGTAGAACGGGCACCCAGCGTTGACCGTCAAATTAGTAAATGCGCCGATACAGCACGTGACTGTCCAGCTTGAATTGTGCGAGTTGGCCTCGAAGCCGCGCGTTAGGTGGCGAGAAGCGCCAGAGAGGTGGTCTATCATACGCCGACAATATGGGTCAGCCCGTTGGCGAAATGCAAATGTTTGATCGTCGTCCGGAGAAAGGCGATCTATTGTGGCCAGAGAGGAAACCGGCGCAGAAGTGACACCCGAAGAGCTGCTTTGAGACGCAGTTGCCGAGGTGTCAAGTGGCTGCGCAGGAAGCGGGCAACGAGAAAGAGCGTCAGCATCTTGGTGTTTTTTGCCTGACTTATGAATAATGTCAAAGTCATATTCTTGCAGGCGGAGAACCCAGCGACCCAGCCGTCCAGTCAAGTTCTTGAGAGTGGAGAGCAAGCATAATGCGTGGTGGTCCGTAACAATTGTAAAATGACGCCCGTGCAAATAGGGACGAAACTTCTGTACGGAGCAAACAACCGCGAGGCACTCCTCCTCAGTTATTGTATAGTTCTTCTCGGCATCGGTGAGTACGTGGCTGGCGTATGCAACGACTCTCTCGTGCGAAGAGTTGTTGCGTTGCAGAAGAATGGCACCGATTTCGTGGCCGCTGCGTCTGTGTGCAAGAGAGTCGGTGCAGTCTCATCAAAATGGCAAAGCACAGGTTCAGACGTGAGGGCACCCTTCAACATGCCAAAGGCTGCTTCACAATCTTGAGACCAGTGAAAGGGTACACCGGAAGCAAGTAGTTTGTGTAGTGGCGCAGCGATGGAGGCAAAGTTCCGCATAAAGCGACGGAAATAAGAAGCGAGGCCAAGGAAGCTTCGCAAGTCTTTAGGCTTTTCTGGGCGAGGGAAGCGAAGGACCGCAGCAATCTTGTCAGGGTCAGGACTATGCCCTCCTTGCTCACGACATGCCCCAGGACCTTAATAGATCTGCTGGCGAAATGGCATTTCTTCGTGTTGAGCTGAAGACCAGCGTCAGCAAGGCACGTCAGAACTTCATCTAAGCGTTGCAGGTGCTGAGAAAATGTGGATGAAAAGACGACAATGTCATCCAGGTAGCAGAGGCAAGTTTTCCATTTCAGGCCACGCAGCACGGTATCAATCATGCGTTCAAAAGTTGCAGGTGCATTGCATAGCCCGAAAGGCATGACGTTGAATTCGTAAAGTCCATCAGGGGTGGCAAACGCTGTTTTTTCTTTATCGTCTTCGTGCATGGGAATTTGCCAATAGCCGGAACGCAGATCAAGGGTCGAAAAGTATTCTGCACCTTGTAGTGAATCAAGGGCGTCGTCAATGCGAGGCATAGGGTATACGTCCTTTCGAGTGATCTTATTGAGGGCCCGGTAATCGACGCAAAAACGCACGGCACCGTCTTTTTTTCTCACCAAAACAACCGGAGATGACCAAGGGCTAGCTGGGAGCCGGATGACCTTCTGTTGTAACATGTCCGCGACATTTTCTTCTATTATTTTCCGCTCGGCTAGGGACACGCGGTACGGGCGACGGCGCACTATCGACGCTTGGTCTGTCTGAATGCGATGCGCTGCAGCTGTGGTTTGGCCCAGAGTCGACGAAAGGACATCAAATAAATTTGCGTGTTTGTTCAACAAAGCAAGCAGCTGCTGCATTTGAGAAGGTGGCAAGTCACTGCTGATGGCTGCAGTAAGGGCGGAGGGAGAAGCAGTAGCACAAGTAGAAGGGTCTGTGGAAGACATAGTCGTAAGGGGCACGGATACAGGCCCTGGGTCGGCCGTGCAAGCCAATGTGGTGTTTTGCGGAAGGAGAATTTTCTCCGATGTCGCGTTCGTGGCGGTGACAAGCGCCGGGCCATTGTAAAATCAAACCACACCTGGCGCAAAAGCGATGCCTTTATGAAGGCAACGGGAAGAGGGCAAGACCAAGACGTCACCATGGTCGATATCGGTCGATATAATGGTAATAATGCGCTGTCGGCCGGGAGGCAGTTTGGTATCTTCCGCAGCGATCAGGCGCAACGGCGTGTACCTGTCTTCCCCAAGTAAGTAGTCGGTCTCCGTAAGATGGACGACGCGTTGGCCACAACAAATAGCCGCGGAAGCAGAAGAGAGAAAATCCCACCCTAACATAAGTTGATGAGCGCACGGGGACAGCACAGCTAATTGTATATGGTGCAGGATATCATCGATCAGGACACGGGCAGTGCAAAGAGCGGAAGGTCGAACAGGGTCTCCTTGGGCTGCAACTAGCGTCGGTCCATCGTATGGCGTCGGGAATTTTCTGAGACGCGAACATAAATCAGCGTGAATAACAGAAATTGTCGCACCTGTGTCCACCAAAGCATCGACGGGCACTCCTTGGACAAACACCGAGAGCATATTGGACGGGCGCGCTGGAGGAATATCAGTCCTGGTGTCGTATGCAGTTTGTCCTCCAAAAACTGCATCGCCTAATTTTCCGGACGAATGTTAGAGTTGAGGGAGACTGGCCGTAGTGGTGACGCGGAGCGGCGGAACGGCGAAGGGGAGCGGCGTCTGGCTGAACGGTAAGTGCTTCGGTCTTCAGACGATGCGGGCGGAGAAGTAGAGCGGAGCGGAGGTGAAGAGAAACGCCGGCGTTGGAAAGAGACTCCACCGGAAAAGTTGCGTTCGGAGATGTCGTATCCCCGACGCTCGTCCTGCTGGCGCTTGCGGCAGAAACGCGAAATATGGCCGCGATAGCAGCAGTAATAGCACGTGGGACGTGACGGACGCCATGGCGGATAGTACAGGGGGCTAGGTGATCCGGGAGTCAGTGCAGTCAAATGGGCTGATGAAAGCTCGGGCGGCATCGACGAGATGTTTACTGGAGGCGCGGCAGCAACCGACGCGCGCGTGCGTAGCGGCACCGTGGAGTTGACGTTGCCTGGAGGCGTGGCAGCAACTTCCGCGTACGTTGGCAGGGGACGAGAGACGGAGGGTTGCACGCGTGTGGAGCAGGTCGAGGACGCCAGTTCATCCCTGATGATGTCACGCAAGGCTGCGTTAGAAGGCGCGCTGGGGCACACGGACGGTGACGACAAGCCCATTGACTGTAATTCTTCGCGTATCATAGCTCGTATCACGACACGCAGATGTGGGTCCGCCGTAGAAGAATAGTCACCAACGTCCCCCTGAAGGCGAACAGACTCGAGTTCGTCCAGGCGCTGACACGTTGTGACAACGTCAGCGATTGTAGCGGGGTTCTTGATGGCAAGGGCATTGAAGGCGACTGATCTAATGCCTTTCAGAATGTGGCGCACTTTGTCTGACTCTGGCATAGATGAACTCATACGGCGGCAAAGCGCAAGAACATTCTCTATGTACGATGTGTAAGACTCGCCTGGCTGTTGTTGGCGAGTATCGAGGGTTTTCTTTCCGATGGTAGAACGAACGGCCGGTGTACCAAATGCTTGGCGCAGCCGCTGCTTGAAGGCAGCCCAGTCAGTAAAGTCTATCTCGTGGTTGAAGAACCATGTCTTCGCCACACCCGTCAGGTAGAAGGAGACGTGGCGGAGCTTGTTAAGGTCGTCCCAACGATTAGCGGAACTGACTCTCTCGTAGTCGTCGAGCCAGTCCTCCATATCTTCACGAAGACCAGCGAAGAGATGGGGGTCACGCTGGTGGCTGCTTAGGATGTAAGGGGTGGCTGGTGGTGTCAGAACGGTAGCGGTAGAAGGTGGTGCGTCCTCAGACATGCTAGCGGACAGTGGGCCCAAGCGGCAGCCTGAACGTAGCTCCAGGGGGTAGAGTGAGTGGGCATAGGACTGAGGATCGAAGAGCAACTCCACCACTTATGACGTCCCTGTTGGCACGACGTTTATTCGGCCCGAGCACTCGGCAGCGAACCAGCGAAAGCACACACCCGATGATGATGATTAAAAATTAAATTAAATTATGGGGTTTTACGTGCCAAAACCAGTTCTGATTATGAGGCACGCCGTAGTGGGGGACTCCGGAAATTTGGACCACCTGTGGTTCTTTAACGTGCACCTAAATCTGTTTTCGCATTTCGCCCCCATCGAAATGCGGCGATGATGATGATGATCACACATAACTGAATATGAGGATCGCGCAACGTAGGATGATGATGGTAATATACAGATGAAGAAGACGTGCGTATATATATATATATATATATATATATATATATATATATATATATCATCAGCCTATATTCATGTCCACTGCAGGACGAAGGCCTTTCCCTGCGATCTCCAATTCCCCCTGTCTTGCGCTAGCGTATTCCAACTTGCGCCTGCGAATTTCCTAACCTCATCATCCCACCTGACTTTCTGTCGTCCTCGACTGCGCTTCCCTGCTCTTGGTATCCATTCTGTAACCTAATGGTCCACCGGTTATCCATCCTACGCATTACATGGCCTGCCCAGCTCCATTTCTTCCGCTTAATGTCAACTAGAATATCGTCTACCCCCGTTGTTCTCTTCCTGTCTCTTAACGTTACTCCTAAGATTTTTCGTTCCATCGCTCTTTGTGCGGTCCTTAACTTGTTCTCGAGCTTCTTTGTTAACCTCCAAGTTTCTGCCCCATATGTTAGCACCGGTAGAATGCAATGATTGTACACTTTTCTTTTCAACGACAGTGGTAAGCTCCCAGTCAGGATTTGGCAATGCCTGCCGTATGCACTCCAACCCAATTTTATTCTTCTGTATATTTCTTTCTCGTAATCAGGGTCCCCTGTGAGTAATTGACCTAGATAAACATATTCCTTTACAGACTCTAGAGGCTGACTGGCGATCCTGAATTCTTGTTTCCTTGCCAGGCAATTGAACATTATCTTTCTCTTCTGCATATTCATCTTCAACCCAATTCTTGCACTTTCTCGATGAAGGTCCTCAATCATTTGTTGTAATTCCTCTCCATTGTTGCTCAATAGGAGAATGTCATCTGCAAACCGAAGGTTGCTGAGATATTCGCCGTCGATCCTCACTCCTAATCCTTCCCAGTCTAAGAGCTTGAATACTTCTTCTAAGCATGCAGTGAATAGCATTGGAGAGATTGTGTCTCCTTGCCTGACCCCTTTCTTGATAGGTATCTTTCTACTTTTCTTGTGGAGAACCAACGTAGCTGTGGAATGCTTGTAGATATTTGCTAAGATATTCACGTATGCCTCCTCTACTCCTTAATTACGCAATGCCTCTATGACTGCTGGTATCTCTGCTGAATCGAATGCCTTTTCATAATCTATGAAAGCCATATAGAGAGGTTGATTGTACTCCGCAGATTTCTCGATTACCTGATTGATGGCATGGATATGGTCCATCGTAGAATATCCCTTCCTGAAGCCAGCCTATTCTCTTGGTTGACTGAAGTCAAGTGTTGTCCTGATTCTATTGGAAATTATCTTGGTGAACATTTTATACAATACTGAAAGCAAGCTAATGGGTCTGTAATTCTTCAATTCTTTAACGTCTCCCTTCTTATGGATAAGTATAATGTTGGCGTTCTTCCAGCTCTCTGGTACACTTGAAGTTGTGAGGCATTGCGTATAAAGGGCCGCAAGCTTTTCAAGCATGATATCTCCTCCATCTTTGATTAAATCTACTGTTATTCCATCTTCTCCACGCGCTTTTCCCCTGGCCATGTCTTTGAAGGCCCTTCTAACTTCATCGCTAGTTATAAAAGGAGCTTCTGTATCCGGTTCATCACTATTTCGAATGAAAGTAGCTTGGCTGTTTTGGCTAGTGTACAGGTCAGTATAGAATTCTTCTGCTGCTTTGACTATCTCATCGAAATTGCTGATGATATTACCATGCTTATCTTTCAGTGCATACATCTTGCCTTGTCCTATTCCTAGTTTTCTTCTTACTGATTTTATGCTGCGTCCATATTTTAAAACTTCCTCAATTTTTCCCACGTTATAATTTCGAATATCCCTTACTTTCTTCTTGTTGATCAGTTTTGACAGTTCAGAGAATTCTATCTGATCTCTTATGTTGGACACTTTCATGTTTTGTCGTTTCTTTAATAGGTCCTTTGTTTCTTGGGAGAGCTTCCCTGCAGGTTGCTTTGGTGCCTTACCTCCCACTTCAATTGCTGCTTCTGAGATCAGCCTAGTTACGGTTTTATTCATTAGCTCTATGTTATCTTCATCTTCCTGTTCTAAAGCTGCATATTTGTTTGTGAGCACCTGCCCGAATTGGTCTGCTTTCACCCTTACTGCGTCTAGGTTGGCCTGTTTCCTCTTGATTAATTTTACTCTTTCTCTCTTCAAATTGAGAGAAATCCTAGACCTCACTAACCTATGGTCACTGCACTTTACCTTACCTAACACTTCTACATTCTGCACTATGCTTGGATCGGCAGAAAGTATGAAATCTATTTCATTCCTTGTTTCTCCATTAGGGCTTTTCCAGGTCCTGTTCCTGTTGGTGCGCTTCCTGAAGAATGTATTCATTATTCGGAGCCTATTCCTTTCCGCGAATTCCACCAACATCTCTCCTCTTGCATTCCTAGAATCGATGCCGTAGTTTCCAATTGCATGCTCGCCAACCTGCTTTTTGCCCACTTTTGAATTGAAGTCGCCCATGACTACAGTATACTGAGTTTGCACCTTTCTCATTGCTAATTCCACATCTTCATAAAACTGTTCTATCTCTTCATCATCGTGACTGGAAGCTGGGGCGTAGGCTTGTACTACCTTCATTTTGTACCTCCTATTCAGTTTATTATGACGACTGCTATCCTCTCACTAATGCTGTAAAATTCATCAATGTTGCCCGCTATGTTGTTATGGATTAGAAATCCTACCCCGGATTCTCTCTTATCTGGAACACCTCTGTAGCAGAGGACGTGGCCGTTAGTCAACACTGTGTAAGCTTCACCAGTTCTTCTAACCTCACTATGGCCAATGATATCCCAGGCAATGCCTGATAATTCCTCAAATAGTCCTGCTAAGCTAGCCTCACTCGAGAGGGTGCGCGTGTTGAACGTTGCCAGGTTCAGTTTCCATTGGCCGCCTGTCCGGACCTAGAGATTCTTGGCACCCTCTGCCACGTCGCAGGTCTGACCGCCGCTTTGGTCAGGTGCTCCGCAGCCACTGGGGACTGAGGGCCATGGGTTAATTGTCGGAGTCATCAGGGAGGTAGTGGCCGAATACTGCACCAGGGAGGCCAATTCCTGTTCTGGTGAGGGAGTGACTTTGATGAAGCTTAGCGGGCCTGCCTAGTTTGGTTGCACCTGAACTTGTATAGCCCCACTAGCTCTCGGAAATATGTATTTTTTTTCTTTGCCGGTGTCAGGCACCACCCCATGCCTGAAAATGTAGTGGAATGGAGCAGGATTCGAACTTACGACCTTCAGATTTGAGGTCGGGTGTTGTACCTCTACTCCACGCCTATAATATATATATATATATATATATATATATATATATATAGTGTCGTATATCGGCGTTCGGACCGGCGAGCGAAGACGAGGAGAGCGAAGTGGCGCACCCAAGGACTCTGAGCTCGTGACCACGCCGCCGCCTTGCAACGTTCTAAGATGCAAGAAAAGGCACTTTACAATACTGGCGACGAGGGAACGCGACCCCGCGAAGCAAGTTTTCCTAGAAGGTGATGCCTGACGGCAAGATGCCCGAATTTGTGCCCGGCACCGACTGGTCACCGTGGGTAGAGCACCTGGAGTTCTAATATGAACCCAACGACATCGTCGAATCTTCCAAGCAGCGAGCGGTTGTGCTCACGCAGTGCGGTGAGCAAACCTACGAGAGGCTTATGGCCCTGGTTGCACCACGGAAGCCTTCTGAGGTGGACTTGGTGGACATCATCAAGTTACTGCGCCAGCACTTCGACCCCCGGCCATCTGAGTTACTTGGACGATATCGCTTCCAGAAATGAGGCCAGCTCGCTAATGAATCGGTCAAAGACTATGTGACAGCTCTGCGAACTTTGGCAAAGGACTGCAACTTTGGCAACGCAGACTCCACGACGGTGGGTCCTGATACGTCGGGTGGAAACGCGGAACTGCAGTCTCAACCAGGGAGTACAAGGCTTCCTTTGGAAATTATGCTACGAGACAGATTGGTATGTGGGATCCACGATTCTCATCTTCAACAACGGTTGCAAGCTGAAGATAGGCTAACGTTTAAGAAAGCGTACGAGCTCGTTTTGACTGCTGAATCAGCAAGAGATCAGCAGAGACAGATTCAAAGCACTCAGCAACAGGCCGAAAATTTTGATATACGTCGTCAGAATGTTCGCGAGGGCTCTACAAGCAAGGCGCATCAGTGCTTCCGATGCTTAGCAGATCATAAGGTCGACAAGTGCTACTTGAAGAATGCTACGTGTAATTTCTGCCGCATAAAGGGTCACATCGCGAAAGCTTGCCTGTCGAAAAAGGCTAAACCACAGAAGTACCAAGGAAGTCATTGTTTAGAGGAGGACGAAGTTTTAGAGGAACAGGAAGGCAGCCTCCTTACTGTTTTTCACGCAGGACTAGAGATCACAATCACAGCTAGGTTCGTCGTGACAATACGACTGTCTGGTCGGCCACTCAAGATGGAAGTAGACTCGGGAGCAACGTTTTCTATAATAAGTGGAGCAACGTTCGCTCGCCTCTGGCCTGACGTTGCCCCGGTGTTAAGAGAACGCAAGCTCGCTTTACGGACATGTTCGGGAGAATGTTTGGACATCCTAGGCTCCGTGCTTATCAATGTATTTTTCAACAACAACAAAGTACAGCTGCATTTACTCGTGGCTGGAGGAGTTCGAGCCAGCTTGTTAGGAAGAAATTGATTCGACAAACTGGGCATTACGCTGCATGGACTCAACAACCTCGCGGAAACAACAATCGACGCTACATTAGCCAAGTTCTCTGGGGTGTTCGATGAAGCTCTCACTGGACAGTCAAGGCCACCTGTACGCATTGAACTTGCTGAAGACGCGACACCGAAGTTTTTGAAGTGCCGGCAAGTGCCATTTGCATTGCGAGATGCCGTATGTCGAGAACTCGACAAACTCCAGGGTCAAGGCATAATTGAGCCAATCTCCGCATGTGATTGGGCGACGCATTGGTCACCGTGAGGAAGAAGAATGGATCCTTACGATTGTGCGGGGTTTACAGGAGCACATTAAACGCAAGCATCAAGCCAACGGAGTATCCTTTGCTAACGGCAGCTGAGCTGCTTGCAACTCTACGAGGAGGACAGATCTTTTCAAAGATTGACTTGACACAGGCTTATCAACAGCTGCACGTCGACAAGGCCACTTCGGAGATGCTGACTATTAACACAATTAAAGGCTTGTACGCAGCGAAGCGACTGCCATTCGGCGTTTCGGCCTCACCATCTATATTCCAACGTTTCATGGATACTCTGCTCGCTGGACTACCCGGTGTTAGCGCTTATTTAGACGATATCCTCATCATGGGAGCGTTGAATGAAGAGCACCTAGATCGACTGGAAGCAGTCTTGCAGCGTTTGCAACAGGCAGGTCTCAAAGCGAACAAGGAAAAATGCATATTTGCGGTACGCGAAGTGCATTTCCTGGGCTACAAAGTGACCGCTAACGGAGTTGAGCCGACGTCTGAAAAGGTTGAGGCAATAACGAGTCCGCCTGAACCAACAAACAAGTCCGAGATACAGTCATTCTTAGGAATGATAAGTTTTTACAGCCGGTTCCTCCGAGACAAAGCGTCCATCGCCGAACCTCTTCATCGTCTATTGGATAAAGAAGCTAAGTGGAAATGGGAAGCCCCGCACAAAGCCGCTTTCAACAAACTTAAGGACGCACTACGTGAGTGTACGGTTCTTGCGCATTACGACGACTCTCGCCCACTGATGCTCAGCTGTGATGCTTCGCCTTATGGGTTAGGAGCAGTTCTTGCGCAGTTGGACGGAAACGGACATGAACTGCCAATAGCGTTTTCGTCAAGAACACTCGGCAAATGTCAGAGAAACTACTCCCAACTCAACAGAGAAGGGCTTGCAATAGTGTTCGCAGTCACGCATTTTCATCAGTACATTGCCGGTCGGCATCTACTCATAGTGACTGACCATAAGCCGCTTCTTGGAATAATGTGCCCTAGGAAGCAAATTCAGCAAGTGTTATCACCCCGGATGCTTCGTTGGTGCATAATTTTGAGCGCCTATGACTACGAGTTGCTGTACCGAGAAGGAAAAAAAAACATCAAACTGCCAATGTGCTCAGTCGACTTCCTCTGGCTTCCGATGTCGATGAGCTAGCGGCACCAGGTGACGCACTGATGACTGAAGGTTTGCTCAAACCTCCATTGACTTCCGAGGAAATAGCAAGGCTGACATTGGAAGACTCCACGCTTTCTCAAGTTTACAAGGGGTTGCAAACAGGATCAACAGCGTCATGGCAAGGTATACACTTCCAACCCTACAAGAGTCGGGTACAAGAGCTCTCTACGCACCGTGGTTGCGTAATATGGGGCACACAGTTTTTGATTCCTACAGAGGCTAGGGAAGAGTGTTTGACTCTCCTTCACTCTAACCACTCAGGAATGACTACAATGAAATGCTTCGCTCGCAGTCACCTGTGGTGGCCTGGATTGGACGCTGACATCGAGACCAAGGTGCGATCGTGTGAGACATGTCAGATGCACAGCCATCTTCCTCCAGCAGCTGTAATGCCGGAATGGCCCCATCCAGTGATCCATGGGAGATCGTTCATGTTGATTGTGCAAGGCCGGTGAACAATCGGAGCTTTTTAATCGTAGGATGCCTTCTCCAAGTGGCTAGAAGTAAGACCAGTGCCGTCACAGTCTACTGCCACAGCCCCGTATGTGCTACGATCGCTTTTCGCGACTTTTGGCATACCGCAAGTGATAGTTTCTGATACGGCACAGCATTCGTTTCGTCGCAAACGCAACACTTCTTCAAATTGGACATGATCAAACATGTAACATCAGCTCCATACCACCTGGCCACAAATAGACAAGTGGAGCGCATGGTTGCAGAAACGAAGATGGCGCTCAAGAAACTGACGGATGGAAGCCTCTCCTGCTGACTGTCACGCTTTTTATTTAAGCAGCATACGTCACCGCACACCACAACGCAAAAGACGTCTGCAGATTTAATGTTTGGCAGGCAGCTTCCGTCTCATCTGGATGCGCTACACCCCCGGAAACACACCGAAAGGGGAAGGGTGGACGATATGAGAAAACGTTACGTGAAAGGTGACAAGGTGTGGATAAAGAATTTCCAGAACAATAACCCCGCCTGGCTACCCGCTGTAGTAGTGGAAGAATGCGGCAAGAGGTCCTTTGCGACGATGACTCAGCATGGCAGGCGGTACAGGCGTCACGTAGATCATATGAAAAGAAGATATACGTTGATTGAAAACGCAGTTCAAGAATCACCCTATCATTCTTGTCCTGGAAATGATTCACCCGAAGACAATCGTTTCACTACAAGACCATTCCTCAGTTCAGGGGCCGAGCGTCCGACAGAAGATGCACCCACGGCTTCTAACTCGTCTCCTAATGCGTACCCGGATTTGTCCACTGGAGCAGGGACGCCCGAAAGAACCCAGCGATCCGAACAGTCGCAAGTCGTTCCCGATTGTATACCACGCAGTCGCTATGGTCGTGTTCTGAAGGCGCCAGAGTGACTAGGCATTTCAACATGTCAACATAAAATTGACTAAGATATGCTGGGGTTCACTAGAGGGGGGAAGTGTATATCAGCGTTTGGACGAGCGAGCGAAGACGAGGAGAGCGAAGTGGCGCACCCAAGGACTCTGAGCTCGTGACCACGCAGCCGCCTTGCAACGTTCTAAGATGCAAGAAAAGGCACTTTACAGTATATATATATATATATATATATATATATATATATGCAGGGTGTCCCAGCTATCACGCGGCACGATTAAAAAAGAGAGAAACGGCGTTACTCGAAGCAAACCTAGTGCGTATTGTTTCGAGTACAGTGTAGTAGGCGTCAGTAATTTTTTCATTACTGAGATTTAATTTGGTAATTGTAATCAATCATCTGAATCGTTAAGTACTCTCCTAATTATCAAATTGTCAGTGAGAAAGTTGTAGAACAACATGAAAAACTCCCGATACAGCTCTCTGTTGCTCAATGCGTGCTACATAAAAGTGTTTTTCCGAGCGTGAAAGAAGCCTGCGAATACACGCAGAATTGCCGCACGACTGGCCACTCGAGGCACTTTGCGTGTGTTGAATACGATAGGAAATACGATAGATCGACTGCGACGCAGCAGAGGCGTATTTCGAGCTGCTGCTACAGGGCTCATCTCGTCCGTCATCAAAGCATTACAAGCCGAGCATGCTTCGTCATCCGACCTGCAAGTTATTTTGCATGACCGCTTCCTTTTGAATGCTGCTGCAAGGTCCAGAGACAGTGCCACCCGGAGCGTTGTGAGTGAAATGTCTCCACCCAAGGAAGTTCCCCAGCACCGCTACAACGAGTTTCCCTGCCGAAGCTACAGGTAGCCGTTCTCGCCGGAGAACTTCGCGAGTAGCAGTGCTTCTGGAAGCATTTCGAGGCCACAATCCACATTAACTGCAAGCTTTCCCAAATAGAGAAGTTTTCGCATTCATGATCATCAGGGGCGGATCCAGGTTTTTTCTGAGGGGGGGTGTCAGGTTCTGTCAATGATGATGATGATGATGATAGTAGCCTTTCTTATTTACCGAAACTCACCGTTTCTGCTCACGATAAACCCGCGTTTTATGCAGCTAGAGCAACACCTGTAGCCCACCGTGGTGGCTCAGACAGTGTTGCGCTGCTGAGCACGAGATCGCGGGATTCGCGGCGGCCGCATTTCGATGGAGGCGAAATGCGAAAACGCCCGTGTGCTTGCGTTGTAGTGCACGTTAAAGAACCCCAGGTGGTCAAAATTAATCAGGAGCCTTCCACTACGGCGTTCCCCATAATCAGAACTGGTTTTGGCACGTAAACCCCAGAAAGAGGAAGAAGACCTGTAGCGCAATCAGATATCGGTTCTCCGAGCTTATAGGAAAACGACGTTACCTAATACAGCCATGTGCTTGGCGGCTGTGCCTGATAATACCGGGTGTTCAAACTAAGCTTTATGCTTTTCTTAAAATTAGGCACCGGGACGCAGACGAAGACCACCTGTGCAAATAAGTTATTTGGCCAAGGGGGCACAAAGTGAGATGATAATTATCGCTGTGAGCAGCACAATTACCTAACATTGAACAATTATTTTGTCGACTGCAGTAAGTGGGTATGTTTGTATTGAACACTTAGAGGCAGTCGTGCTCATTACTGCAGTCAATAAAAAGTTAATTATTCAATTTTAGTCAATTCGGCTGCTGACAGCGATAATTATGATCTCACTTTGTTTCCCTGGCCACATGACTTAATTGCGCAGGTGGTCTTCACGTGCCTCCCAGTGCCTAATTTTAAGAAAACCATGACGCTTAATGTTGAACACCTGGTATATCTAGCCTGTATTGTTTCTTAAAATTTGGGATGATCTGTTGCAGGTTCCTTATAAATGCGAAAGCACGGGTCCGTCTTTGGAGTTCTGTTGGGACACCTTGTTTTCTTTAAGGAGATTCTATGTGTTCGACTGAGACACCTTCGTTTGCTTTGGAGCTCCAACACGGCAACCACAACGCTGGTTGTTTACGATATGCGAATCACCGCGTATGAAGACTCACGACGCCACCTACAAGAAGAACGATGCGGCGTAGTAGCCGAGAGCGCGAGCCAGCGTCTTCATGTTTTTTTCCCACGCGACGCCACCCTTTTACACAAGTCGCGCATCTGCTCCCGTTTCTCTAACCTCGCGACGCCATCCTAGGCCCGCGCGCTGGCATTGGCCGTCAAACTCCCGCACTTCGCAGCCGCTGCTCGAGGCTTCGCCCCGCTCCGCAAAAAACGCCTACTCAGATAAACGGATCCGGCAGCTTTGAGCCTCCTATGCTTAATGTACGACAATAAAACTGCGAAGTTACAATGAAAAACTTGTAGCGTACTGCGCTCGTACTGGATATTGTCAACGTGTAACTGTGATCACGATGAGTGGTACAGTTAAAAAAAAAGTTGCCCATGCGTAGTTTAGCTGTTAGTTATTATTTATACAGGGTTTGTCCGAAAAGTAATGTCAGTGAGTCGATTAAAAAGAAACTATTGATGAGAGAGAGAGAGAGAGAGAAACGAGAAGGGAAAGGTAGGGAGGTTAACCAAGGACGTGCCCGGTTGGCTACCCTATGCTCGTGGAGAGGGAAAGGGGAAGAGTAGATAAGGAGCGAGAATACGAAAAAGAAAAACACTGAGTCATTATTCACACAAGTCTTCGCAGAGGAAGGTCC
>NC_051158.1:59392579-59414792 GCF_013339745.2 Dermacentor silvarum | reverse complement strand
GCGCATGGCGAATTACAGGCGTCAAAAACGTGGTGTCCTCACTATGCGGCGTATAATTTTGATTAGCGACACACCGAATTACGGGCGTAAAAAATGTCGTGGCCTCACGGAGTGGCATATCGATTCGAGACTTAACACGCCGATTAACGAACCCCGAGGAGTGCGTGGGCGACCATGTGTCACAGTGACAGGGCTCGACCTTGGCCCTTGACCTTGGAGAGAGGGGAATCTACCGTCCTTCGTCCATCGTAAAAGGGGCGCGGCCAAGACTTTTGGGAGGAGCCGTGAATTAATTAGGTGAACTCTGCATACCGGCAGTTTCCCTACATAGTGTAACGAGCATACAAGAGGCAGTTGAAAAGAGGAGGAGGACGAAGTGCTTCTAGGCCTGGTTGCGCGCTCACCATCATCCATCTCCTGTAAATAAAGTCATTTCTGCCCAACTCTCCGTAACAGTTGTGGTGGAAGGTGCTGGGTAATCGACACCCGAAGACGGAGGTTATACCGCAAGTTCTTCGTCGAAGCCGCCGCCTTGCTGGACTTCCACCGAACCCAGCGGAGTTGGAGATGTCCCGCGACGCGGAAGAGCAACGGCCTGTCCCAGCCTCTGCCAGTTCTGCCCAGCAACTACGAGATGCACGTCCCTTCGCCGGAAAACCGGGCGAAGACGTCGATGAATGGCTCATCCATTACAAACGGGTGAGCGCCTACAACAAGTGGAATAGCACTTCCCAGCTTTCCAACGTTGTGTTCTTTCTTACGGATACCGCGTTGGTGTGGTTTGACAACAACGAGGAGACATTCACAACATGGGAAAGATTTGTTTCGCAAATCAAAGAGCGCTTCGGTGACTCCGTGACGAAAAAGAAAAGGGCAGAGCAGACGCTTTCACAACGCGCGCAAGTACCGGGCGAAACATGCATGACCTACATTGAGGAAGTGCTAAAACTCTGCAGGATGGTGGACTCTGGCATGTCCGAGGAAGACAAAGTCGGGCACATCCTAAAAGGAATCGCCGAGGACGTTTATAGCTTTCTGATTGCTAAAGACAACCTGGCCTCTGTCGCCGACGTCATCCGGCACTGCCGCACGTTCGAGCAGCTTAAGACGAGGCGCGTTACGCCGAAGTTTGGCAGATTAGCCAACGTTACGACCGTTGCAAGCATAGATAACGACCAGTCGCTCGATCTTGCTTCAACGATCCGTCAAATAGTTCGAGAAGAGCTCAGCCTACACTCACAAGTGACTCACCGCGATACTTATCACCCATGCTCGTCCCCAGCTGTTGAGACAACCGTTTCATCCTTCTCCGAGTATCCAGCGGAATATAGACTCCCGCCTCGACAGCCACCACTTGTTTACGAAAGCGGCGCTCCCTCTGACGCTCGATCACGATGGGCAGAGCCACGGTATTATCGCCAAGGCCCCGTGACTTATGATGCCGGGACGCGACCAGAGCAACGTCGACCCTACTACCAGGACCCCAATTACGACCGATACAACCGATCCCAGCGAACACCGGAGGCGAGTTACCCAAGAGAGAACGAACTCGCTTACCGCCCACAGAGAGCAAGCATTGGTTTTGAAGAGTATACAGTGAACCGTGACCCTCCCGTGTGCTACAGCTGCGGTTCCACGGGACACATAGCTCGTTACTGTCGCCAACACCGTCAGCCACGAAGGACACCGCCGATGTTTTCGCCACCTGGAACCCGTACTTCGCACGACCCATGGACCAGTTCACTTCCCACGGACCGTTTCTCGCGCGAGATCAGACGCAGCGATTCGCCAGCGTCTGACCGCAGCCTGACACCACCAATTAACCGTCCTCGTCGTTCTCCGTCCCCTCGGCGCCGTGCATCTTCGCCCCCGCCGGGAAACTAGCCTCCGCGGCCGATGGAGGTGAGGTCGCCGGACGGTCTTTGGATGAAATACCTCTGCCTGCTGTGATGATCAAAAACAAAGTGAATGTGCTAGTTAACGGATTGCCGACCACTGCTTTAGTTGATACTGGTGCGAATGTGTCTGTCATGAGCCTCGCTTTCAAGAACCGCCTAGGCCACAAAGTTATGTTTTCATGGGACGATGCCGTTACCTTTCGTGGAGTGGGCGGAGAGTGGCTCCACCCCCTCGGTGTTTGCGCTGTAAGTGTTACGTTGGCTGGGAAAGTGTTTGTGTCGGAGTTTTTAGTCCTTGCCCGCTGTTCGCACGATGTGATTCTCGGCATAGATTTCCTTCAACACTGCGGCGCTTCTGTGGACTGTGGAAATGGTGAAATCCATGTGAACGAGGTGCTTTTACCCGCGCTTTCTGAACAAAGCTCGTGTGACGAAGAAAGGAATACACTCAGTGTGCTTGATGCAGTGCTTGCCCCCTCATGGTGCCTAACGCCCGTTCGTGTTTGTGCAACTACTGTTGACGCTCCTTGCGTTGACCTCGTGATTAGGCCCATCAGCATTAACTGTGCTAAAAAATGTATACTCGTGCCTTGCTCTGTCGTGTGCTTGACGAGAGGAGTCGCAACGTTGTGGGCGCTGAATTGTTCCGCCACGCCAGTAGTTCTGCCTCGAGGCATGAAAATTGCCCTTTTCGATGAAGCTTCATGCAGCTCAATAGCAGTACTCACAGCAGAGCCCGCTCCTGCTTACTCTCCATGCGATTATCGCCCTTCTGAAGAGCTGATTCTCGGTATGATCAGCAAGGCTCTCTGCACACCTGAGCGTCAAGCACTGGTACAAGTCCTATCTCGACATGTTGCTGCATTTGATTTTACCCACGGAGATAAGCCACTTGATTTACCATCATCACGAGCTCGCCACAGAATAGATACCGGCTCAGCACACCCCATTCGCCAGAAGCCCTACCGCGTGTCATCCTCAGAGCGCAAGGTTATCGCAGAACAAGTTAAGGAAATGATGAAAAAAGGTGTTGTTCAAGAGTCGTCCAGCCCATGGGCAGCTCCAGTAATCCTCGTCCGGAAGAAAGATGGTTCCTGGAGATTCTGCGTAGATTACAGACGTCTAAACGCTGTGACGAAGAAGGATGTCTACCCACTACCGCGAATCGACGACGTCATCGATTGCTTACACGCTGCTTCTTATTTTTCGACGCTTGATCTACGATCGGGGTATTGGCAAATACCTATGGAATCTAAAGACAAGGAAAAGACCGCATTCGTGACCCCAGATGGCTTATTCGAATTTAATGTTATGCCCTTTGGCCTCTGTAATGCTCCCGCCACCTTTGAAAGATTCATGGATACAATATTACGTGGCCTAAAGTGGGAGATATGCATGTGTTACTTGGATGATGTTGTAATCTTCGGCCGCACGTTGGAAGAACATAACGCCCGCCTGAGTCTCGTTCTGAGTTGCATCGAGAAAGCTGGACTAGTTTTAAACTCAAAAAAGTGTCGGTTTGGCGAGCGTCAAACATTGGTTCTGGGACATCTAGTCGACAAGGATGGCGTCAGACCCGATCCCCGTAAGATTGAAGCAGTCAGCTCTTTCAAACCACCACAGACAGCACGAGAACTTCGCTCCTTCATTGGTCTATGTTCCTATTTTCGTCGTTTTGTACCCCGATTTGCCGATATTGTTCACCCGTTGACATCTATTCTGCGACAGGATGTATCCTTCACATGGACACCGGAGTGTGACGCATCATTCTCGCAACTGAAATTTATACTAACGTCAGCACCCCTCTTGCGTCACTTCGACCCATCTTGCCCGACTGAAGTCCACACCGATGCTAGTGGAATCGGAATAGGAGCGGTACTTGTACAACGTCACAACAACGCCGAACATGTCGTTGCATATGCCAGCCGTTGTCTGAGCAAGTCCGAGCGCAATTATACGGTTACGGAGCAGGAATGCCTGGCAGCTGTTTTCGCCGTGCAGAAATTTCGATGTTATCTTTACGGAAGACCATTTAAGATAGTCACCGATCATCACTCTTTATGCTGGCTGGTTGGCTTGCGTGATCCATCAGGTCGACTCGCGCGCTGGGCGCTGCGCCTACAGGAATATGACTTCGTGGTGTCATACAAGAGCGGACGTCGTCATGCCGACGCAGACTGCCTTTCTCGCATTCCTCTTGCGACTTCCGACTGCGAAGCTGAGAATTTTGATGACTATCTCGCTGCCATTACTCGTACGTTCCCCGACGCGGCAGACTTTCAGAGAGAGCAACGCAATGATCTCAACCTGGATCCGCTGTTTGCCGCCGCTCGTACTGCTCAAGGCAGCGGTCGCTTCACCATTCGTGATGAGTTGCTGTATAAGAACAATTACTCCGGGAATGGAGCACGTTTTCTTCTAGTTGTTCCCGAGAGTCTCCGCGCCGACGTCTTACGCGCCATGCATGACGATGCGATATCTGGTCATTTTGGTGTCGTGCGAACGCTACACCGCACGCAAGAGCGCTTTTATTGGCCCAACATGTACCAGACAACCAAACACTATGTCGCTAGTTGTGAAACGTGTCAACGTCACAAGCGACCAACCACCGCTGTACCAGGTCCCCTGCAGCCATTGACACCGCCCAGTACACCTTTCGAGCAAGTAGGCATTGACCTTATGGGTCCATTCCCGTTATCTAACAATAAGAACCGTTGGATAATCGTTTGCGTGGACCATCTCACACGGTACGCAGAAACTGCAGCCATACCCTCTTCCACCGCTGCATGTGTGGCGCTTTTCCTGCTGCGTTCCGTAGTTCTTCGTCATGGTCCGCCGCGTGTTATCATCAGTGACCGTGGTCGCCAGTTCACTGCGGACGCCGTTGAGGAGCTACTTCGTCTGTGCACTTCTGAGTTCCGTCACTCCACACCGTATCATCCACAGACCAATGGCCTCGTTGAAAGGACGAACCGAACACTGACCAACATGCTTGCCATGTATGTTTCCTCCAACCATAAGAACTGGGACGACGTGCTGCCCTTCATAACCTACGCATACAACACGGCGAAACATGAAACCACGAACTACAGCCCATTTTATCTCCTCTATGCAAGGCTACCGCGCAGCCCTCTCGATACTTTCTTAAACTTTATTCTGCACGACGACGATTCTGTGTCAAAGACTGTGTGCCTCGCTGAAGAAGCCCGCCGAATAGCCCGCCTTCGTACTTTGGCCTCGCAACACCGTTCAAAGGACCGTTACGACGAGCGTCACGGGCCTGTTTCGTTCGCCAAAGGCGACTTGGTGCTTCTTTGGACACCACAACGCAAGCGGGCCTTGTGTCAAAAGTTCCTGTCCCACTATTCTGGCCCATACGTTGTCCTGGAACGTTTGAGTGAACTTTGTTATGTGGTAGCTCGCCTCCTGGACAATGGCCGGCGATCAAGTAGAACGCAAGTGACTCATGTTGCTCGCCTGAAACGTTTTTACCCTACTGATGCCTCCTAACTCGCCCTACGGGCTTCGTCTGCTTGTGGGGGAATGTAACGAGCATACAAGAGGCAGTTGAAAAGAAGAGGAGGACGAAGTGCTTCTAGGCCTGGTTGCGCGCTCACCATCATCCATCTCCTGTAAATAAAGTCATTTCTGCCCAACTCTCCGTAACAATATATATATTGGTAGCATGTGTGGGTTCATGACGAGTAGCCTTCACCCAAAAGGTTCACGTGCACGTGCTGCCGGTGGCAGAACGGATGCTGCACATCCGCCTGCCGACTGGTGGCGCTGGCTACAACACTCCATGGGGGAGTTCCAGATGATGAATTAATGAATAAAGCCTTTATTTTAAGGAAGGGGACAGCTCTAGGCCGCTGTTAGAAGATAAACATACATGTATATACCCTAGAAAGGGGATGGGAGGACGGCGCCGTGGTAGCTCAGTTGGTAAGAGCATCGCACGTGTAATGCGAAGACGTGAGTTCTTATCCTACCTGCCGCAATTTGTGAGTTCTTTTTTCATTAATTTTCGTTTTTTTATCATTTCCTTAATTCAATTCAGAAATGCAGATAATTTTCCCTATGCTTTCCTTGGTGCCCTCGTTTGTTGGCTTCATGTGATATGACTATATCCGCCACTCTTCCTCATGCCAGAGTATTGACAGCGAGTGCCCACGGTCATTGAATGAGATGTGTTTTATGTTTGCCTGTGTGCGTGTGACACCATGCTTACTAATTTAGTTAGTAAGCGAATGTTTACCAGCTTATACGGTTGATAAATCTACTAGCCTTACTACGTAAAGCTGGCTAATAATTTTTAGCCAAATTACAGCAAATGATTGCGATAGCAAATTTCCTATCGCATTCAACGTTCACCCTTTCGGGCGAAACTGCGCTTTTTTATAAGGGCTCTCATGGTCTCATTTGCCAGAAAAAGTAAACACACGATCTGTATTTTCCTGGAGAAAATTACCAGACCTTCCGCTGTGGAGAAAATGGGGGTAAGCGAAGCTTGTCATGTGTGTATCTGACCTTCGTCAGGGTAACGTAAACTTCACGGCATGTCACGGTAATATAAGTGTTGATTTAATATATACATCGAGGGAAGGAAACGTACAAAGCTACGGAAGGAAAATTTGCACGAAAGGGAAGCAAAAGCAGCAGGAAAGTGAACAAAAAGTAGTAGGAAAGGGAAGGAAAGTAGTAGGTCAAGTACACACCGACAACCGTTGCTTACCCCCATTTTCTTGACAGGGGAAGGGCTGGTGATCTTCTTTTCTTTCGCTCTCTCTTTCTTTCTTTCTCTCTCTCTTTTTCTCTGTATCTTTCTCTCTTTCTTTCTATCTTTCTCTATCTCTCTCCTTCTCTCTCTCTCATTCTTTCTCTCGTTCTTTCTTGCTCTCTCTCCTTCTCTCATTCTTTTTGTCCCTGGTATGTGCCATTAGGCTTGGACCCTTTCTGCACAATCATCAGGATCGGCCCACAAGACATGGGTATGTGCCATTGACCCTTTCCGCACTATCGCCAAGATCAGCCCACTTTTCAGCGTGACACCGCCACCACCATCACCGCCAACACTTGTGAGCCTATAAAGCTTCGCTTAAAACCCTTCCTATTTGCATTTCTTACGGTACTCTATGACCTTTTGATTGATACTTTGACTATATGAACAATACTTTAAAAGTTAGCTAAATGATTTTATTTGTTTATTTGAGAGCATATGAAAAAAATGGCCGCATATCCACGAAGTGAATGATGATGAGTGGGCGAAGCACCGGGGGATCGTTCGGGTAACCGTGAATCGGTTATGCGAGAGCGCGGGAAGTGGCGGCAGAATGCCGGAAGCATTCTCTACCTGTGTTTGGTGCCGCCGATGCTCGGTTCAAGCGCGAGCTACGCGAGCCCTCAGCTCCGGGTCCGCTTGCCGGCGTTGCCGTTTTGCTGCAGCTTCCCGCGCCCTAGACTCCAGGTCCGCTTCTTGTTTGCGTGGCCGTGCTTCAGCAGCTTTGCGAGCCCTCGACTCCGCTTGCAGTTGAGCCGCCACTCCCGCCTTTTCATCCATAGCGGGCGCGCCGTTATCAGAAGCCACCCTTATTATCCATGGCTGAATAGAGAAAGAGAGCGCGCGTCGGGAACGAACGCCCTTGTGCACCGACCGTTATCATCCATGGCTGAAGGGAGAAAGAGAGCGCGCGTCGGGAACGAACGCCCTTGTGTACCGCAGCGCCCCTAGCGGACTACATGCCAACCAGAGCTACGCACGAGAGAGAAAGAGAGCGCGCATCGGGAACGAGAGAGAAAGAGAGCGCGCGGCGGGAACGAGAGAGAAAAAGAGCGCGCTTCGTGAACGAACGCCCTTGGGCACCGACCGTTATCATCCATGGCTGAAAAGAGAAAGAGAGCACGCGTCGGGAACGAACGCCCTTGTGTACCGCAGCGCCCCTAGCGGACTACATGCAAACCAGAGCTACGGACGAGAGAGAAAGAGAGCACGCGTCGGGAACGAACGCCCTTGTGCACCGCAGCGCCCCTAGCGATATCCATGCAAACCAGAGCTAAGCACAACGGACGAAGAGGGACAAGGCTCGGCCCTAAGGTGCTTCGCCCCCCAAAAAGAAAGAAAAAAGCAGGCAGATCCCACGTCCTGTTGGAATCGATGTTATGCGAAGCAGTGTTCGGGGAGCCTACCAAGTTAACAAAACGACCATGAGAGCACCGAGACGTAGGCGGCTCTTTCATGAATTTAATAACACGCATGTCATGACATTCATGTCATGAGTCCTTAGGAATCATTTTGACTACACCTACGGCGAAGCCTGAAGGCGAAAGCCTCAGTCATGCTCATGGCTATGACTTGGACAATCAACCTTGAGCCTTTCACTTCCCTTAGTACAACATCTCAACTCGTTCAATCGGTTTTTGAGTGTTAATCTTTTTCGCCGAGTCATTCTCATTTTTTCTGAGCATGGTCATGACTATGACTTCTACCACAATCCTTTAGTGTTTCCTTCGCTTTCTGCCCCGTCCGAATTCATTTCAGTGGTTTTTGAGTGTTAATCTTTTTTTGCTAAGTCATTGACGTTTTTGCTGAGTCATGCTCAAGACTATGACATGTACCACCATCCTTTAGTGTTTCTTTCACTTATTTCCCAAGCCCGAATCCATTTCAGTGGCTTTTGAGTGTTAATCTTTTTTCGCTGCGTCATTCGCATTTTTGGTGAGTCATGGTCATGACTATGACTTCTACTGCAATCGTTTAGTGTTGCTTTCACTTAGTGCCCATTCTGAACCCATTGAGGTCGGTTTTTTAAGTATTAATCTTTTTTTCAGTGGTCATTGTCATTTTTGCTCAGTCATGACCATGATTATGATTTATAGCATCATCCTTTAGTATTTCTTTCACTTAATGCCCATGTGCAAACCCATTTCGGTGGCTTTTGAGTGTTAATCTTTTTTTGCTAAGTCATGGTTATGACTATGACATCTACCACCATTCCTTTAGTGTTTCTTTCATTTTGTACCCATGTCCGAATTCATTTCAGTGGTTTTTGAAAGGTAATCTTTTTTCGCCTGAGTCATTGTCATTTTTTCTGTGTCATGCTCATGACTATGACTTCTACCAGCATCCTTTAATGTTTCCTTCATTTAGTACCCACGTCTGAGCCCATTTCAGTTGTTTTTGAATGTCATTGTTTTTGCTGGGTCATTGTCATGACCTACATGATATGCATGTCATGACATGTCATGACATTTATGTCATGACCTATCATGTATGTTCGTCCTACACTCCTGTCATCCTATGCCAATTTTGGTGCCTACCAAGTTAACGTAATGACCATGAGAGCACCACGACGTAGGCAGCTGTTTCATGATCTACATGACACACATGTCATGAAATTCATGTCACGACGTATCATTTGTGTTCGTAATATACTCTTGTCCTGGTATGCCAATTTTGGTATTTACCAAGTTAACGAAACCACCATCAGAGCACAAAGACGTAGGCGGCTATGAAGATAGATAGATAGCAACTGTCAAAGTAGCAAGTGTTCGCCAAGAAATTCTTCGCATTTAAAAGTAATCACCAGCCCTTCCCCTGTCGAGAAAATGGGGCTAAGCGAAGCTTGTGTGTGTAATCTGACCTTAGTCAGGGCAACGTAAAGTTCACGACATATCACGGTAATAAAACATAAACGTTTCATAAATGTATACGTCGAGTGAAGGAAACGTACAAAGCAACGGAAGGAAAAGTTGCACGAAAGCCAAACAAAAGTAGCAGGAAAGTGAACGAAAAGTAGTAGGAAAGGGAAGGGAAAGAGTAGGTCAAGTGGACACCCGACAACCTTTGCTTGCCCCCATTTTCTTAACAGAAGTTTGTGATTTTCGTTTTTTTTTCTCTCTTTCTTCCTCTCTCTCCTGCTTTCTATATTTCTCTCTCCTTCTCTCTCTCTATTTCTATCTTTCTTTTTAAGCGAAGCTTTATAAGCTCACAAGTGTCGGCGGCGGTGGTGGTGGTGGTGGCGGTGTCACGCTGAAAAGTGGGCCGATCCTGGTGATAGTTCAGGAAGGGTCCAAGCTCAATGGCACATACCCCTGTCATGTGGGCCGTCCCAGATGTTTGTGCAGAAAGGGTGCAGGCCCAAAGACACATACCAGCGATAAAAAAGAAAGAGGGAAAATAACAAAGAAAGAAAGAAAGAGAGAGAAAGCAAGAACGAGAGAAAGAAAGAGAGAGAGAGACGGAGAGAGAGAAAGATAGGAAGAAAGAGAGAGAAAGAAAGGGAAAGAAAGAGAGCGAACAATAAAGAAAGGGAGAGTGAAAAAAATATAATCACCAGACCTTCTCTTGTCAAGAAAATGGGGGTAAGCAAAGGTTGTCGGCTGTGTACTTGACCTATTACTTTCCCTTCACTTTTCTAATACTTTTCGTCACTTTCCTGCTACTTTTGTTTCCCTTTCGCGCAACTTTTCCTTCCGTAGCTTTGTACTTTTCCTTCCCTCGATGTATACGTTTAATAAACGTTTATGTTTTATTACCATGAAATGTCGTGAACATTACGTTACACTAACGAAGCTCAGATACACACACAAGCTTCGCTTACCCCCATTTTCTCTAGAGAGGAAGGGCTGGTGATTTTAAATGCGAAGCATTTTTTGGAGCACATTTGCAACTTTGACAGTGTCTGTCTGTCTATCTATCTATCTATCTCTCTATCTAGCCGCCTACGTCTTAGTGCTCCGATGGTCATATCGTTAACTTGGTATTTACCAAAATTGGCATACTATGACAAGTGTGTATGACGAACATAAATGATAGGTCACGACATGAATATTGTGACATGGGTGTAATGTAGGTCATGAAACAGCTGCCTACGTCTTGGTGCTCTCATGGTCGTTTCGTTAACTGGGTAGGCACACTGCTTCGCATAACATCGTTTCCCACAGGGCGTGGGAAACGATGCCGGCTTTTTTTTTTCTGGTTCTATTTGTCATTTTCTTTTCTTTTTTTGTGTGTTGCCCTAATTCAAAAGCACCAACCATAACACATTTGTTTCGTTTCAGCTGCAATTCGTTTTAACGATATCTGTTTACCAGGATTCCGCTTTACAGGTTAGTTTAGCAAATTCTAATAGAAAATTCACATATTCTTATTTGGGTTGAATCATGCGTGTTTTTTTACATTGCGTGCATGATAACTCGTGTACACTGTGCGTGGGCTTGTGTATGTGTTTGTATGAGTGCATGTGTGTGTGTGTGTGTGTGTGCGTGTGTGTGTGTGTGCATGTGTGCGTGTGTGTGTGTGCATGTGTGTGTGTGTGCATGTGTGTGTGTGTGTGTGTGTGCGTGCGTGTGTGTGTGTGTGTGTGTGTGTGTGTGTGTGTGTGTGTGTGTGTGTGTGTGTGTGTGTGTGTGTGTGTGTGTGTGTGTGTGTGTGTGTGTGTGTGTGTGTGTGTGTGTGTGTGTGTGTGTCGTTGTGTGCGTTTTCAGCGAAGCTTTCCCAGACGTCAAGATATTAAGCGTACGGTGGTTCGCGTACGCTGTACGAACGCTTGTGGTGAAGTTATACGTTCGCTCAAAGCAATCAACCGAAATATGTTTGGACATCGTGCCTAAAAGAATAAACTAGAAATAAAGCTGCACTTGCGTGTTCATTGTCATTAGCGATGACCGACTGTGGTGGCCTAATGTCATTGGTGTAGCGCTGCTAACCCCGAGTTGGGGGGATGAAATATCAGCCGTGGCGGCAGCATTTAGACGGAGGCGAAATTCAAAAACGCCCGTGTGCTGTAAAATGGGTGCATGCACGTTAAACAGCCCAAGCTGGTTAAACTTATTCTTCTTAGCAGAAATATTTTAATAAGCGCCACTTTCAATACGACTGTCCATAAAGTATGGTACATAAGGCGCCGCCCTTCGATTACTGAAAGGTTTCCGTCAAAACAATTTGACATATTTTTGAAAGGCTAAGGTGTGGTTTAGCAGATATTGCTATCAATATTTTCGATGTTTTGCTAGTATTAAGATTTTGACAACGCCTGCGAAACTTCACTACTGCTCAATATTACTTCCTAAATTTTGTCGCAATTAAATCTCTTTATTTGCTGCATACACTTGACCAAATCTCATCCTGATAAATTCGGGCTCTACCTGAAACACACCTCAGAAGGTGCAGCAGAGCTATCCGGAAGGGATAAATTATATATGTTAAAAAAGCCAGCTGGCTCAATAAAGGAAACTTGTGATCAGCGAAGTATTTACCTATTTTGAGAGAAGTGTCCTGCGCTCGAGGGTCCCGAAAACTGACAGGTTCTCATAGGACCCTCTTTTATACTCCTTCAGTTGCTGTTGAATAGCCCGATTTGAGTGCCCTTGCTGTCTGTTTTTGAGTTGAACAATAGGCAATTTGCGTGAATGAATAGGCAAATATTCCTATCCACAATAAAGATGCTGAGTGCATTGTATTTGCGCGCACCATTGTGACAGCGGGTCGGCAATGAAACCTGGGTGACGGCTGAGTCATATAGCCCAGCTGCATTTTCGTGACAGCAGCAAACAGTGAAGCAAACACGAGGTGCCCAAGGACCAATATATATATATATATATATATAGTCTTTATGAGTGAAACTTCGCAACGCCATATATTCTAGTGTCGATGGACTCTGAGGGGCTGACTTTCACGGCTTAAGACACACTCGCTGCTTTCATATGGCTAAATGAAATCAATGACGTAGCCAGAGATGTTGGTTGGCCCGAAAGGGGGCCTGTTAAAGGGCTGGGGGGAGCGGGTGCCGGATTACTGGAAAATATAACGAAATTCACATTTTATCATTTGAGAACACGTACGTAAACCGCAACTATGTTTTTTTTGTATGCGGAATACCGAAGAAAAGAACGCGAAGGCAGAAATGTGGTGGTCGCCATAAGCCAATTGTCTACGTAGGTGGCTGATACCACGACCGGTGGACCAACCGAATAAAAAGAAAGTGCAATACTTGGTTCACAGCGAATCATGCGCGGCCTCAGGCATCGCACACCGGCTAGACGAAAAATATCGATACATAGTAGCGTGAAAAACCCGCATATAATACGATCTGTGTTTGCGTCGCTACGACGGTGCGCATTCGCTATATGAGCACGTAATGGTGGCCAAACTCACGTGGTCTCTGTAAGCTAGAAGATCATAAGAATAATGGTAGCCATGCACCAATAACAAAATCAAAACTTTGTGCCTGATTCTGGCCTAAATATTCGTTTGGATCCACACGCAGTACGATGCAGAAATGTCGCACTCTCCTAATTGAAAAAAGTCGCAGTTTGAAGCATCGATTGCGATACCACCTTATTAGACGGCTATACGGAGTATGGATAATTGTTTTCTCTGCCGTATAAAGTTGAAACGTTCGCTTACTAAGTTAACAAGCGTCATGCGCGCACAAGCAAACATGAGCACATCTCACTCGATGACCGCGGAAACTAGCGGTAAAAACGTCGGTGTGAAGAAGTGAGGATGCTGCACTGATTGAATTGATCTTCGTGCTGCCTCTGGCTCTAATAAGACTGCGCACACTAAGCTATCAGCACTCGACGAACTCTGCCCCATCGCAAATAGTATTTAGGATTGGGTACGGGTGGCCGTGCTCGGCCGCGCCATACGCAACTGCCAGCGAAGTGGAGTGCCTCTCCCTCAAGTTCCTTGCGCACGATGGCCTCGTGCGCAAGGAACTTGCGAGCCACCATCATCGGCTAACTCTTGCATGCTTTCAGTCGCACATAAAGCGTAAGGCACGCGGACACGATACTATCTATCACCCTTGAACTTTATACGGAACATCACGGTTGCGCCTACGGCGACGGAAATGTACCTGGACTGTCCATATAATTGCTATAGCAACAAAAGTCGCAATTCGCCGCAAAGGCGAACCATCGATGGCGATCTCTAATTAGTAGACAGCTATACGAAGCAAGTTTGCTTGGCTGTCGTCATCATCATCAGCCTATATTTATGTGCACTGCAAGGCGAAGGCCTGACCCTGCAATCTAAAATCAGCCGTGTCTTGCGCTAGCTGATTCTAACTTGCGCATGCAAATTTCCTAACTACATCACCCCACCTAGATTTCTGGCAACTGGACTGCGCTTCCCTTCTCTTGGTATTCATTCTGTAACTCTAATGGCCCACATGTTATCCATCCTACCCATTACACATATATAACCTGCCCGGCTGCATATCTTTTCTCTTAATTTCAATTAGAATATCGGCTATCACCGTTGTCTCTCCGATCTGTCTCTTAACGATGGACCAACCCATTTTCGTTCCATCGCTCTCTGTACGGTCCTTAACTTGTTCTTGAGCCTCTTTCTTAACCTCCAAGTTTCTGCGTCATATCTTAGCACCGATAGAATGCAATGATTGTACACTTTTCGTTTCAACGACAGTGGTAAACTCCCATCCAGGATTTGGCAATGCCTGCCGTATGCACTCAAACCTAATTTTAATATTCAGTAAATTTCCTTCTCGTGATCAGGGTCCTCTGGGAGTAATTGACCTAGATAAACGTACTCGTTTACAGGCTATAGAGGCTCCCTGAAGATCCTGAATTCTTGTCGCCTTGCCAGACCATTGAACATTATCTTTGTCTTCTGCATATTAACCTTCAACCCCACTCTTAAGCTTACTCGGTTAAGGTCCTCAATCATTTGTTGTAATTCGTCCTCATTGTTGCTGAATAGGACAATGTCATCTGCAAACCTAAAGTTGCTGATATAATCGCCGTTGATCCTCACTCCTAAGTCTTCCCAGTCTAAGAGCTTTAGTACTTCTTCTAAGCATGCAGTGAATAGCATTGGAGAGATTGTGTCTCCTTGCCTGACCCCTTTCTTGATAGGTATCTTTCTACTTTTCTTGTGGAGAACTAAGGTTGCTGTGCAGTCCTTGTAGATATTTGTCAAGATATTCACGTATGCATCCTGTACTCTTTGGTTGCGTAATGCCTCTATGACTGCTGGTATCTCTACTGAATCAAATTCCTTTTCATATTCTGTGAAAGCCATATAGAGTGGTTTATTGTACTCCGTAGATTTCTCGATTACCTGATTGATTACATGGATATGACACATCGTAGAATATCCCTTCCTGAAGCCAGCCTGTTCCCTTGGTTGACTGAAGTCAAGTGTTGCCCTGATTTTATTATAAATTATCTTGGTAAATATTTTATACCAAAGTGAAAGCAAGCTAATGGATCTATAATTCTTCAATTCTTTAACATCTCCCATCTTATGGATTAGTATAATGTTGGCGTTCTTCCAGCTTTGTGGTACACTTGAAGTCGTGAGGCAGTGCGTATAAAGAGCCGCAAGCTTTTCAAGCATGATATATCCTCCATCCCTGAATAAATCAGCTGTTATTCCATCTTCTCCAGCAGTTTTTCCCCTGGTCATGTCTTTCAAGGCCCTTCTAACTTCATCGCTAGTTATAGGAGAAACCTCTGTATTCTGTTCATCGCTACTTCGAACGAAAGTAGCTTGGCTTAGAGCACTGCACGGGCGCGGGCTTACCCGAAAGCCCGGGCCCGGCCCGGCCCGGCCCACGGGCCGGGCCGGGTAGAGGAGTTTTTTCATGGGCTCGGGCCGGGATCGGGCACGGCGTGTGCTTTTTGACCCGGGCCCGGGCCGGGCTTGGGTTTTTTGACGCGGGCCCGGGCCGGGCTTGGGCTTTCTGCGAGTTATTCTCGGGCTTCTCAACCCTGAAAAACATGTATTTTTCGGTCTCGGGCCGGGTTCGGGCCGGTTTCGAGTCGGGCTCGGGCCGGGCTCGGGCTTAAGGTAAAGGGGTGGGGGGCCGGGCTGGGCGGGTAACGTAGAATATTTCCGGGCCCGGGCCGGGCTCGGGTCTCGCCATAAATGTTTTGATCGGGCTCGGGCGGGCCGCCCAATGTAAAAACGGGCCCGGGCCGGGCCCAGGCCGCAAAAATCGGCCCGTGCAGTGCTCTAGCTTGGCTGCTCTGGGTACTATACATGTCAGCTTAGAATTGATCCGCTGCTTTTACTATGCCATCGAAATTGCTGATGATATTACCCTGTTTAGCTTTCAGTGCATACATTTTGCCGGTACTCTAGATGACATTAAGATGAAAAAAATCGAGCTGGGCAGGCCATGTAATGCGTAGGATTGATAACGGGTGGACCATTGGAATTACAGAATGAATACCAAGAGAAGGGAAGCGTAGTCAAGGACGGCAGATAACTAGGTGGGGTGATGAAGTTAAGGTGTTTGCAGGCGCAAGTTAGAATCAGCAAGTGTAAGACAGGGGAATTGTATATATATACACCACTGTACTCTCACACAGGCTGGTCCACCCGCCGGAAACGTTCAGTAAATATATTGTATTACCAAAAAGTTCGCGGTCTCTTTCCTGCATCATCTATAGATATTCTAATGAAGAAAAGAAGAGAATGACATCCCGGGCTGAGCGATCATCATCGCGAGGAGAAGGCACGAGATCGGCGTTCGAACACCGCCATCTTGTTCTACCTGCGTACTGTTCCGAGCTACCGCCTGTTTGTTGGACTTGCCCAATAAACCTCTTTACATATGGTGGATCGTGCTGGGTACGCACATCGCTGGCACCCTGGAACTCCGATGCCGCACGTTGCACTCGACCATGCCAGCTGACGCTACCTAACCGCAGCCACCTCTCCCGGCCGCCGTTTGCTCCGGCCCGGTTCGCCAGCGAGACCCCCGGTATTTTCGGGTATGGAAGACCAGGACGTCGAGGACTGGCGGTCGTCCTACGAAAAAGTTAGTGGACCCAACAAGTCGGATGACGCTGCTAAGTTGAGTACCGCGAACTTTTATCTGGCTGGCATGGTGAAGCTGTGGTATATGAACCACGAATCTGAATTTGAGAACTGGTCCGCTTTCAGGGAGGCAATATCTGCCGTTTTCGGTCGCCCTGCCGTGCGGAAGTTAGGCGCCGAACGACGGCTACGCACACGGGCACAGGAACCTAATGAAACTTTTACCGCCTGTATTGAGGACATAATCGATCTCGGCAGGCGCGTCGATGCCTCAATGAGCGAAAGTGCCAAAATACACTACATTAAGAAGGGTGTCGACGACGACGTCTTTCAAATACTTCTTGCGAAGTCTCCTGGCACTGTGTCTGAAGTGGTAACGCTGTGCCACAGCTATGACGAATTGAGAAGGCAGCGAGCTCTCACCCGACGTTCACCTCAGACGTACAACCAACCACTCGCTACACTGGACGTCGTGCCTGACCAGTCATACCTTCTCGCACAAATGAAAGACTTTGTGCGTGAGGAGGTGGCCCGTCAGTTGTCTCTCCTGCCGTTTGCTCAGCGTCAGGAGCTCCCACAGCAGCAGCAACTGCAGCAACCAATCCCGTTGGCTCCCATGCTTCGACATGTCATTCAAGAACAGATTTCCGATGCCACGCCGGTGCCCATTCAGCAGCATCCTGTCGCCGCGCCTTTTAGTTACGCTGAGGTAGTAAAGCGGCAGCAGCTACAACAGCGCTCACCGTTCCATGGCGTGTCGTATGCTGCAGCCCCGACTCAGCCGTCCGTGACATGGGCTGCTCCCATCACTGCAAATCCCTGGCGAACGCGTGACAACCGGCCGATCTGTTTTGCATGCGGCGGCCCTGGTCATATCGCCCGACACTGCCGACGTCGCGCCCCAGGATACTCAGACGCCCGTTCACCGAACTACATGGATCGTCCCCGCTCTCGTAATGAAAGTCCAGATCCCAAAACAAGCACGTGACTATCCGCAACCCACGTCTCGACGCTCACCTTCACCCCGTCGCCGCTCCTTGTCGCCCATGCGTCGTCGACCAGCCCCTGAAAATGAGGGAAACTAGCCCCCGCAGTTCAAGAGGCAAGACCTGCGCTGTCGAAATGCTCAAGTCCTCGAACTTTGCCGTCGAATATTGTCGAAGTTTTTGTTGAAGGCACCCATGCGTATGCTCTTGTCGATACCGGTGCTGCCGTTTCTGTTATAGATGCCAAACTTTGCCGCAAGCTGCAAAAAGTGACTACGCCTCTTGAGATGATGCCCTTACGTACAGCGAATGGAGACCCTGTTCGGCCTATAGCCGCCTGCACTGCTCGACTTATCATTGCTAAAGAACACTATATTGTTGAGTTTATCATCCTTTCATCCTGCTCGCACGACATCATACTTGGCTGGGACTTTCTATCGTGTAATCACGCCGTTATTGATTGTGCCAGATCTGAACTTGAGCTCTTCCCCTTGTGTGACCCGCCCTACAACCACATTCATCAAGCCGTCCACAAACTAGTCGTAACAGAGGACACAGAAATTCCGCCAACATCAGCTGTTTTGCTCCCCGTGTTCTGCAGCAGCATATGTGACGAAGCTGCACTCTTTGAACCATCACGACTCCTTCTAAGTCGGAAGCCACTCCTTCTGCCTTATTCGACCCTGTCTATTTCGAATGGAACAAGTGCTCTCTGCCTCACAAATCTTCTTCCGTATCCCATACAACTGCTTAAAGATGAATCCCTTGGATGCGTGCAACCTATTGATATCGGCCAAATTTTTTCCGTGCAGCAAGATTCCGCTCGACGCGACCGCGACGCCGTCAGTGCTCTTAACCCTTCTGATGTAGCAGCTGCCGACCTATTCAATTCGTTGATCGCAGACGGACTGTCGCCATTTTAACGCTCTGCTCTTCTCCAGCTGCTCTACCAGTTCCGCGAGTCTTTCGATGTTGACCAACGTGCCCTTGGCCGAACTTCTACCATTGTTCACTACATCGAAACCGGCTCCAACTCGCCAGTGTGACAACGTCCGTACCGTGTCTCCACCGCGGAACGTCAAGTTATTACCGACCAAGTTGACGATATGCTTAAACGCGACGTTATTCGCCCTTCACAAAGTCCGTGGGAATCCCCTGTGGTTCTCGTTAAAAAAAGGATGGCTCGATTCGCTTCTGCGTGGATTACCGGCGGCGCTTAAACAAAGTCACTCGGAAAGACGTGTACCCTTTACTCAGAATTGACGATGCTCTTGATTGCTTACAAGGTGCCGAGTTTTTTTCATCGTTAGATTTGCGTTCCGGGTATTGGCAGGTGCCGTTAGCAGAGGCCGACCGTTCAAAGACAGCCTTCGTCACGCCTGACGGTCTATATGAATTTAATGTCATGCCCTTCGGCCTCTTCAATGCGCCTGCCACCTTCGAGCGCATGATGGGCTCGGTTCTGCGGGGTTTGAAGTCGCACATGTCTCTGCTACCTCGACGACATTGTTGTCTTTGCGCCAGATTTCTCAACCCATCTCGAACGCCTCAACCATGTCCTGACGTGTCTGTAGAACGCTCAGCTCCAACTCGATCTCAAGAAGTGCCGTTTTTCTGCGCGAGAACTTACAATTCTCGGTCACGTCCTATCAAAGTACGATGTACTTCCGGACCCGGCTAAACTACGAGCCGTGACCGACTTTCCCAAACCGACGACTCTAAAGCAGTTAAGAATTTTCGTATGGTTATGCTCCTGCTTTCGCTGGTTTGTGCGCAACTTCGCCTCTATAGTTGCGCCTTTGACCCCACATTTAAGCAGCGCCACCAGTCTCTCGTCAAGGTCTTCTGAGCATGACCAAGCCTTCTCCACCCTCTGCCGTCTCCTGACGTCACCACCTATACTGCGCCAATACGATCCTAAGGCCGCAACTGAGGCTCACACAGACGCCAGCGGTGTCGACCTGGGTGCTGTTCTCGCACAACGACAGCCTGGGTTCGCAGAGTATGTCGTCGCATGCGCCAGCAGAACGCTCACCAAGGCTGAGTCAAACTATAGCGTCACCGAGAAAGAATGCTTGGCAATAGTCTGGGCGCTTGTCAAGTTCGGCCCATACTTATATGGCCGCATGTTTGATGTAGGTTACGGACCATCATGCATTATGTTGGTTGTCTTCGCTGAAGGATCCGTCAGGTCGCCTTGCCCGCTGGGCTCTTTGTCTTCAAGAGTTTGATATCCGCATTAAATATCATTCCAGACGTAAGCATGCCGATGCTGATGTACTGTCGCGGTCACCACTATCCACCGAAACTGCCTCCATATCCATTATAGACCACCCACTGTCAGCTCTTTACGTCGCCACCGTGTCCTCTGCACCGCGCCACGATCCATGGATCGCTTCACTTCTTAACGTTTTATCCGAGGCACCCACCCTTTCGCCCACTCGAACACTGCCGACGCCAAGCTTCGCACTTCAGCATTCGTGATGGCCTCCTGTACCGGCGGAACTACTCGCCCGATGGTAGGAAGTGGCTCCTCGTGATCCCCCGAACGCTGCGCTCTACAATCTGCGCGTCCTTTGACTCCGACCCGCAGTGTGCTCACGTCGGTGTCTTCGAGACCTATGAACGCTTACGCAAAAGGTAGTACTGGCGCGAGATGTTTCGCTTTGTCCGCAAGTTAATTCGCGGCTGCCACGAATGTCAGCGACAAAAAAAAAACACTGCATCCGGCCGCAGGTTCATTACAGCCCCTTCCGTGCCCAGACGGCCCATTCGACCGCGTTTGAAATGTCCTTTATGGACCTTTACCTTTCACTACAGTGGGAAACCGATAGGCTATCGTTGCTGTCGACCACCTTACACGATACGCCGAAACCGCTGCTCTTCCCACGGCAACAGCACAGGACGTCACCCCTTTCATCCTCAATCGCTTTGTGCTCCGACACGGTCCTCCTCGTGAACGCCTCAGTGACCGTGGCCGCGTATTTCTCTCCGATGTAATTCAAGCACTTCTCCACCAGTGCAATATTGTACATCGGACGTGCATTGCCTACCACCGTCAGACAAATGGTCTGACTGAGCGGTTTAATCGGACACTGGGCGACATGCTTGCGACACATGTTGCATCTGATCAAACAAATTGGGACCTGGTTCTTTCATTTGCGACATACGCGTATAACACCACTACGCAAGTCACAACCGGGTTTTCCCCCTTCTTCCTTCTGTACGGTCGCCAGCCGTCGCACACTATCGACACGTTGCTGCCACACGCACCAGATGCCTCAGAGTGCACGCCCGTGTCGGAAGCCACCCGTTACGCTGAAGATTGCCGACCACTATCCAAGCGCTTTACTACGGCCGACCAACAATGCCACAAAAACGCCCGTGATGACGACCACCCTACTGTCGCAACATTCGCTCCTGGAGCACTTGCCTGGCTTCATGTACCGCCCTGCGCTCCTGGCTTGTCATCCAAACTGCTTTCCAATTATCATGGTCCCTACCGCGTCGTCGAGCGTACCTACCCCGTAAACTACGTCATTGAACCTCTTACGCCGCCCGGCGACCGTCGTCGACGTGGACGGGATGTTGTTCACGTAGACCGCCTCAAGCCGTACTTCGACCCTCTTGTCCCCGCCTGTTAGATGGCCAGGATGGCTCCACCTTTCTCGACGGGGGCAATTATAATGAAGAAATGAAGAGAATGACATCCCGGGCTGAGCGATCATCATCACAAGGAGAAGGCACGAGATGGGCGTTCGAACACCACCATCTTGTTCTTCCTGCGTACTGTTCCGAGCTACCGCCTGTGTGTTGCACTCGCCCAGTAAACCTCTGTACAATATATATATATATATATATATATATATATATATTAAGGTCGGTCCACCGACCGAAACTGTTGGGTAAATAATAAACCTAAGATAACCGCGAAGTTGTGCTTCTGATTTTCACATATATATATATATATATATATATATATATATATATATATAAAGTTTCTTCCAGTGTAACTCTAGTAAAGGGTCTCCATGTTTATATATGGAGACCCTTTATTAAGAGTTGCACTGGAAGACACTTCGCGCGACCTCGAAAAATGGATCACTGAAGTGACGACTACTGATAACACCGGATAGTAGGCAACAGTTAAATTTCACAACCTGAATCCCCTCGCACCACCAAGAGACTCGCATCGGTCGGATCAGCCATTCGACAAGCTGATTCAGCTAAGCACTTCAGGGATATTTGTGTGTTTTGTGCGTATCAAGCCGCACAAATGCCCATTAAAGAAAAAAAACAGACATGTAACGATCTGTGAAAGTTTTAATACACGAAGATACAACCAAGAAATATTTTCCTGACGAAAGGTCACTTAAGAAGATAAGACATAACATATATAAACTACACAATATATATGAATTTCTCAACACAACTTATGACTACAATTGTTAGCATAAAGCAATGTGACTCCATGACGCAATACTTTAATTACTTGTCAACGCATGCCGTATACCACTAGTTTCATTTATTTACCC
>NC_051158.1:59340482-59392479 GCF_013339745.2 Dermacentor silvarum | reverse complement strand
ACCGTAATCCGTAGCGTTCATTTAATTAGGAATACATATTGTTGTTGGTTTTTGCGTTAGTAAATGAAAAATCAATGCGTTAGAAATGGCGTCGAATGCGTTAGAATGCTGTAGGAAACGCTACGCGTTAAAGAAGCGACTGAAGCCGCAGCTCTGCAGCCGGCTTTAAGTCAACGGTAATAAAAGGTCCCAACAGATGGCGCGAGAGCAGGGCGAACGCGGTAAATTTTAATTGAATCAGCAAATGTCCATTGCATCCATCATGGGAGGAGTGAGAGGGGAGGGGAAGAGCGTGAGGGGAGGGAGGGTGGACAAGAGAGGGTGTTACTTATCAGGGGTGGCAGAAGACTATCGTCTTTCGATGTCATTTGCAGCGAAGCAAGCAGATATGCGGCCAACTTTTTTTTTGTCGCTGACACTCGTGGCAGCCGCGAATTAACTTGCGGACAAAGCGAAACATCTCGCGCCAGTACTACCTTTTGCGTAAGCGTTCATAGGTCTTGAAGACACCGCCATGAGCACACTGTGGGTCGGAGTCAAAGGACGCGCAGATTGTAGAGCGCAGCGTTCGGGGGATCACTAGGAGCCACTTCCTACCATCGGGCGAATAGTTCCGCCGGTACAGGAGGCCATCACGAATGCTGAAGTGCGAAGCTTGGCGTCGCAGTGTTCGAGTGGGCGAAAGGGTGGGTGCCTCGGATAAAACGTCAAGAAGTGAAGCGATCCATGGATCGTGGCACTGTGGAGAGGACACGGTGGCGACGTAAAGAGCTGACAGTGGGTGGTCTATAATGGATATGGAGCCAGTTTCGGTGGATAGTGGTCACCGCGACAGTAAATCAGCATCGGCATGCTTACGTCTGGAACGATATTTAATGCGGATATCAAACTCTTGAAGACAAAGAGCCCAGCGGGCAAGGCGACCTGACGGATCCTTCAGCGAAGACAACCAACATAATGCATGATGGTCCGTAACTACATCAAACGTGCGGCCATATAAGTATGGGCGGAACTTGACAAGCGCCCAGACTATTGCCAAGCATTCTTTCTCGGTGACGCTATAGTTTGACTCAGCCTTGGTGAGCGTTCTGCTGGCGCATGCGACGACATACTCTGCGAACCCAGGCTTTCGTTGTGCGAGAACAGCACCCAGGCCGACACCGCTGGCGTCTGTGTGAACCTCAGTTGCGGCCTTAGGATCGTATTGGCGCAGTATAGGTGGTGACGTCAGGAGACGGCAGAGGGTGGAGAAGGCTTGGTCACGCTCAGAAGACCTTGACGAGGACTGGTGGCGCTGCTTAAATGTGGGGTCAAAGGCGCAACTATAGAGGCGAAGTTGCGCACAAACCGGCGAAAGTAGGAGCATAACCCTACGAAAATTCTTAACTGCTTTAGAGTCGTCGGTTTGGGAAAGTCGGTCACGGCTCGTAGTTTAGCCGGGTCCGGAAGTACACCGTACTTTGATAGGAGGTGACCGAGAATTGTAAGTTTTCGCGCAGAAAAAGGGCACTTGTTGAGATCGAGTTGGAGCTGAGCGTTCTACAGACACGTCAGGACATGGTTGAGGCGTTCGAGATGGGTTGAGAAATCTGGCGCAAAGACAACAATGTCGTCGAGGTAGGAGACACATGTGCGACTTCAAACCCCCAGAACCGAGCCCATCATGCGCTCGAAGGTGGCAGGCGCATTGCAGAGGCCGAAGGGCATGACATTAAATTCATATAGACCGTCAGGCGTGACGAAGGCTGTCTTTAACGGTCCGGCCTCTGCTAACGGCACCTGCCAATACCCGGAACGCAAAATCTAACGATGAAAAAAACTCGGCACCTTGTAAGCAATCAAGAGCAGCGTCAATTCTGAGTAAAGGGTACACGTCTTTCCGAGTGACTTTGTTTAAGCGCCGCCGGTAATCCACGCAGAAGCGAATCGAGCCATCCTTTTTTTAACGAGAACCACAGGGGATTCCCACGGACTTTGTGAAGGGCGAATAACGTCGCGTTTAAGCATATCGTCAACTTGGTCGGTAATAACTTGACGTTCCGCGGTGGAGACACGGTACGGACGTTGTGACACTGGCGAGTTGGAGCCGGTGTCGATGTAGTGAACAATGGTAGAAGTTCGGCCAAGGGCACGTTGGGCAACATCGAAAGACTCGCGGAACTGGTAGAGCAGCTGGAGAAGAGCAGAGCGTTAAAATGGCGACAGTCCGTCTGCGATCGACGAATTGAATAGGTCGGCAGCTGGTACATCAGAAGGGTTAAGAGCACTGACGGCGTCGAGGTCGCGTCGAGCGGAATCTTGCTGCACGGAAAAAATTTGGCCGATATCAATAGGTTGCACGCATCCAAGGGATTCACCTTTAAGCAGTTGGATGGGATACGGAAGAAGATTTGTGAGGCAGAGAGCGCTTGTTCCATTCGAAATAGACAGGGTCGAATAAGGCAGAAGAAGTGACTTCCGACTTAGAAGGAGGCGTGATGGTTCAAAGAGTGCAGCTTCGTCACATATGCTGTTGCAGAACACGGGGAGCAAAACACCTGACGTCGGCGGTATTTATGTGTCCTCTGTTACGACTAGTTTGTGGGCGGCTTGGTGAGTGCGGTTGTAGGGCGGGTCACACAACGGGAAGAGCTCAAGTTCAAATTTGACACAATCAATAACGGCGTGATTACACGATAGAAAGTCCCAGCTAAGTATGATGTCGTGCGAGCAGGATGAAAGGACGATGAACTGAACGATATAGTGCTCTTTAGCAATGATAAGTCGAGCAGTGCAGGCGGCTATAGGCCGAACAGGGTCTCCATTCGCTGTACGTAAGGGCATCATCTCAAGAGGCGTAGTCACTTTTCGAATCTTGCGGCAAAGTTTGGGATCTATAACAGAAACAGCAGCACCGATATCGACAAGAGCATTCGCATGGGTGCCTTCAAGAAAAATTTCGACAACATTCGACGGCAAAGTTCGAGGACTTGAGCATTTCGACAGCGCAGTTCTTGTCTCTTGAACGGCGGGGGCTAGTTTCCCTCATTTTCAGGGGCTGGTCGACGACGCATGGGCGACAAGGAGCGGCGACGGGGTGAAGGTGAGCGACGACATGTGGGTTGCGGATAGTCACGTGTAGACGTGCTTGTTTGGGGATCCGGACTTTCATAACGAGAGCGGGGACGATCCATGTAGTTCGGTGAACGGGCGTCTGAGTATCCTGGGGCGCGACGACGGCAGTGTCGGGCGATATGACCAGGGCCGCCGCATGCAAAACAGATCGGCCGGTTGTCGCGCGTTCGCCAGGGATTTGCAGTGATGGGAGCAGCCCATATCACGGACGGCTGAAGTCGGGGCTGCTCGCATACGACACACCATGGAACGGCGAGCGCTGTTGTAGCTGCTGCCGCTTTACTACTTCAGCGTAACTAAGAGGCGCGGCGACAGAGTGCTGCTTAATGGGCACCGGCGTGGCCTCGGAAATCTGTTCGCGAATGACGTGTCGAAGAACGGGAGCCAACGGGATTGGTTGCTGCAGTTGCTGCTGTGGGAGCTCCTGACGCTGAGCAAACGGCAGGAGAGACAGCTGACGGGCCACCTCCTCACGCACAAAGTCTTTCATTTGTGCGAGAAGGTATGACTGGTCAGGCATGACGTCCAGTGCACCGAGTGGTTGGTTGTACGTCTGAGGTGAACGTCGGGTGAGAGCTCGCTGCCGTCTCAATTCGTCATAGCTGTGGCACAGGGTTACCACTTCAGACACAGTGCCAGGAGACTTCGCAAGAAGGATTTGAAAGACATCGTCGTCGACACCCTTCTTAATGTGGTGTATTTTGGCACTTTCGCTCATTGAGGCATCGACGCGCCTGCCGAGATCGATTATGTCCTCAATATAGGCGGTAAAAGTTTCATTAGGTTCCTGTTCCCGTGTGCGCAGCCGTCGTTCGGCGCCTAACTTCCGCACGGCAGGGCGACCGAAAACGGCAGATATTGCCTCCCTGAAAGCGGACCAGTTCTCAAATTCAGATTCGTGGTTCATATACCACAGCTTCACCATGCCAGCCAGATAAAAGTTCGCGGTACTCAACTTAGCAGCGTCATCCGACTTGTTGGGTCCACTAACTTTTTCGTAGGACTGACCGCCAGTCCTCGACGTCCTGGTCTTCCATACCCGAAAATACCGGGGGTCTCGCTGGCGAACCGGGCCGGGGCAAACGGCGGCCGGGAGAGGTGGCTGCGGTTAGGTAGCGTCAGCTGGCATGGTCGAGTGCAACGTGCGGGATCGGAGTTCCAGGGTGCCGGCGATGTGCGTAGCGAGCACGATCCACCAAATGTAAAGAGGTTTATTGGGCAAGTCCAACAAACAGGCGGTAGCTCGGAACAGTACGCAGGGAGAACAAGATGGTGGTGTTCGAACGCCGATCTCGTGCCTTCTCCTCGCGATGATGATCGCTCAGCCCGGGATGTCATTCTCTTCATTTCTTCATTATAATATCTATAGATGATGCAGGAAGGAGACCGCGAACTTTTTGGTAATACGATATACTTACTGAACGTTTCCGGCGGGTGGACCAGCCTGTGTGAGAGTACAGTGGTATATATATATATATATATATATATATATATATATATATATGATTCCCCTGTCTTGCACTTGCTGATTCTAACTTGCGCCTGCAAATTCCTTCACTTCATCACCCCACCTAGTTATCTGCCGTCCTTGACTACGCTTCCCTTCTCTTGGTATTCATTCTGTAACTCGAATGGTCCACCCGTTATCCATCCTACGCATTACATGGCCTGCCCAGCTCGATTTTTTCATCTTAATGTCATCTAGACTACCGGCAAGATGTATGCACTGAAAGGTAAGCAGGGTAATATCATCAGCAATTTCGATGACATAGTAAAAGCAGCGGATGAATTCTAAGCTGACATGTATAGTACCCAGAGCAGCCAAGCTACTTTCATTCGAAGTAGCGATGAACAGGATACAGAGGTTTCTCCTATAACTAGCGATGAAGTTAGAAGAGCCTTGAAAGACATGACCTGGGGAAAAGCTGCTGGAGAAGATGGAATAACAGTTAATTTAATTAGGGATGGAGGACATATCATACTTGAAAAGCTTGCGGCTCCTTATACGCACTGCCTCACGACTTCAAGTGTACCACAAAGCTGGAAGAACGCCAACATTATACTAATCCATAAGATGGGAGATGTTAAAGAATTGAAGAATTATAGATTCATTAGCTTGCTTTCACTATGGTATAATATATTTACCAAGATAATTTATAATAAAATCAGGGCAACACTTGACTTCAGTCAACGAAGAGAACAGGCTGGCTTCAGGAAGGGATATTCTACGATGTGTCATATCCATGTAATCAATCAGGTAATCGAGAAATCTACGGAGTACAATAAACCACTCTATATGGCGTTCACAGAATATGAAAAGGAATTTGATTCAGTAGAGATACCAGCAGTCATAGACGCATTACGCAACCGAAGAGTACAGGATGCATACGTGAATATCTTGGCAAATATCTACAAGGATTGCACAGCAACCTTGGTTCTCCACAAGAAAAGTAGAAAGATACCTATCAAGAGAGGGGTCAGGCAAGGAGACACAATCTCTCCAATGCTATTCACTGCATGTTTAGAAGAAGTACTAAAGCTCTTAGACTGGGAAGACTTAGGAGTGAGAATCAACGGCGATTATATCAGCAACCTTAGGCTTGCAGATGACATTGTCCTATTCAGCAACAATGAGGACGAATTACAACAAATGATTGAGGACCTTAACCGAGTAAGTTTAAGAGTGGGGTTGAAGGTTAATATGCAGAAGACAAATATAATGTTCAATGGTCTGGCAAGGCAACAAGAATTCAGGATCTTTAGGGAGCCTCTATAGCCTGTAAAGGAGTACGTTTATCTAGGTCAATTACTCCCAGAGGACCCTGATCACGAGAAGGAAATTTACTGAATATTAAAATTAGGTTGGAGTACATACGGCAGGCATTGCCAAATCCTGGATGGGAGTTTACCACTGTCGTTGAAACGAAAAGTGTACAATGATTGCATTCTATCGGTGCAACATATGACGCAGAAACTTGGAGGTTAACAAAGAGGCTCAAGAACAAGTTAAGGACCGTACAGAGAGCGATGGAACGAAAATGGGTTGGCCTATCGTTAAGAGACAGATCGGAGAGCAAACGGTGATAGCCGATATTCTAATTGAAATTAAGAGAAGAAAATGCAGCCGGGCAGGCTATATATATGTAATGCGTAGGATGGATAACATGTGGGCCATTAGAGTTACAGAATGTATACCAAGAGAAGAGAAGCGCAGTCCAGTTGCCAGAAATCTAGGTGGGGTGATCTAGTTAGGAAATTTGCATGCGCAAGTTAGAATCAGCTAGCGCAAGACACGACTGATTGGAGATTGCAGGGTCAGGCCTTCGTCTTGCAGTGCACATAAATATAGGCTGATGATGATGACGACAGCCAAGTAAACTTGCTTCGTATAGCTGTCTACTAATTAGAGATCGCCATCGATGCTTCGGCTTGGCGGCGAATTGCGACTTTTGTTGCTATAGCAATTATATGGACAGTCCAGATACATTTCCGTCGCCGTAGGCGCAACCGTGATGTTCCGTATAAAGTTCAAGGGTGATAGTATCGTGTCCGCGTGCCTTACGCTTTATGTGCGACTGAAAGCGTGCAAGAGTTAGCCGACGATGGTGGCTCGATCTCGCGCGCACAAAGGAGGAAGGCGCAAGGCCATCGTGTGCAAGGAACTTGAGGGAGAGGCATTCCACTTCGCTGGCAGTTGCGTATGGCGCGACCGAGCACGGCCACGCGTACCCAATCCTAAATACTATTTGCGATGGGGCAGAGTTCGTCGAGTGCTGATAGCTTGGTGTGCGCAGTCTTATTAGAGCCAGAGGAAGCACGAAGATCAATTCACTCAGTGTAGCATCATCACTTCTTCATGCCGACGTTTTTACCGCTAGTTTCCGCGGTCATCGAGTGAGATGTGCTCATGTTTGCTTGTGCGCGCATGACGGTTGTTAACTTAGTAAGTGAACGTTTCAATTTTATACGACCGAGAAAACAATTATCCATACTCCGTATAGCTGTCTAGTAAGGTGGTATCGCAATCGATGCTTTAAACTGCGACTTTTTTCAATTTGGAGAGTCCGACATTTCTGCATCGTACTGCGTGTGGATCCAAACGAATATTATAGGCCAGAATCAGGCACAAAGTTTTGATTTTGTTATTGGTGCATGGCTACCATTATTCTTATGATCTTTTAGCTTACAGAGACCACGTGAGTTTGGCCACCATTACGTGCTCATATAGCGAATGCGCACCGTCGAAGCGACGCAAACACAGATCATATTATATGCGGGTTTTTCACGGTACTATGTATCGTTGTTTTTCGCCTAGCCGGTGTGCGATGCCTGAGGCCGCGCATGATACGCTGTGAACCAAGTAGTGCACTTTCTTTTTTTAGGTTGGTCCACCGGTCGTGGTATCAGCCACCCACGTAGTCAATTGCCTTATGGCTACCACCACATTTCTGCCTTTGCGTTCTTTTCTTCGGTATTCCGCATACAAAAAACGTAGTTGCGGTTTACGTACGTGTTCTCAAATGATAAAATGTGGATTTCGTTATATTTTCCAGTAGTCCGGCATCCGCTCCCCCCAGCCCTTTAACAGGTCCCCTTTCCCTCCAACCAACATCTCTGGCTACGTCATTGATTTCATTTAGCCATATGAAAGCAGCGAGTGTGTCTTAAGTCGTGAAAGTCAGCCCCTCAGAGTCCATCGGCACTAGAATATATGGCGTTGCGAAGTTTCACTCATACAGACTATATATATATATATATATATATATATATATATATATATATATATATATATATATATATATATACTGGTCCTTGGGCACCTCGTGTTTGCTTCACTGTTTGCTGCTGTCACGAAAATGCAGCTGGGCTATATGACTCAGCCGTCACCCAGGTTTCATTGCCGACACGCTGTCACAATGGTGCGCGCAAATACAATGCACTCAGCATCTTCATTGTGGATATGAATATTTGCCTATTCATTCACGCAAATTGCCTATTGTTCAACTCAAAAACAGACAGCAAGGGCACTCAAATCGGGCTATTCAACAGCAACTGAAGGAGTATAAAAGAGGGTCCTATGATAACCTGTCAGTTTTCGGGACCCTCGAGCGCAGGACACTTCTCTCAAAATAGGTAAATACTTCGCTGACCACAAGTTTCCTTTATTGAGCCATCTGGTTTTTTTTAAACATATATAATATATCCCTTCCGGATAGCTCTGCTGCACCTTCTGAGGTGTGTTTCAGGTAGAGCCCGAATTTATCAGCATGAGATTTGGTCAAGTGTATGCAGCAAATAAAGAGATTTAATTGTGACAAAATTTGGGAAGTAATATTGAGCAGTAGTGAAGTTTCGCAGGCGTTGTCAAAATCTTAAGACTAGCAAAACATCGAAAATATTGATAGCAATATCTGCTAAACCACACCTTAGCCTTTCAAAAATATGTCAAATTGTTTTGACGGAAACCTTTCAGTAATCGAAGGGCGGCGCCTTATGTACCATACTTTATAGACAGTCGTATTGAAAGTGGCGGTTATTAAAAGATTTCTGCTCAGAAGAATAAGTTTAACCAGCTTGGGCTGTTTAACGTGCATGCACCCATTTTACAGCACACGGGCGTTTTTGAATTTCGCCTCCGCCTAAATGTTGCCGCCTCGGCTGAGATTTCAGCCCCCCAACTCGGGGTTAGCAGCGCAACACCAATGACATTAGGCCACCACAGTCGGTCATCGCTAATGACAATGAACACGCAAGTGCGACTTTATTTCTAGTTTAATCTTTTAGGCACGATGTCCAAACATATTTCGGTTGATTGCTTTGAGCGAACGTATAACTTCACCACAAGCGTCCGTACAGCGTACGCGAACCACCGTACGTTTAATATCTTGACGTCTGGGAAAGCTTCGCTGAAAACGCACACAACGACACACACACACACACACACACACACACACACACACACACACACACACACACACACACACACACACACACACACACACACACACACACACACACACACACACACACACACACGCATGCACGCACGCACGCACGCACACCCACACACACACACACACACACACATGCACTCATACAAACACATACATAATCCCACGCACAGTGTACACGAGTTATCATGCACGCAATGTAAAAAAACACGCATGATTCAACCGAAATAAGAATATGTGCATGTTCTATTGGAATCTGCTAAAGTAACCTATGAAGCGGAATCCTGGTAAACAGATATCGTTAAAACGAATTGCTGCTGAAACGAAACAAATGTGTTATGGTTGGTGCTTTTGAATTAGGGCAACACACAAAAAAAGAAAAGAAAATGACAAATGTAATCTGAAAAAAAAAAAGCCGGCAGATTCCACGCCCTGTGGGAATCGATGTTATGCGAAGCAGTGTGCCTACCAAGTTAACGAAACGACCATAAGAGCACCAAGGCGTAGGCAGCTGTTTCATGACCTACATGACACCGATGTCACAATATTCATGTCATGACCTATCATTTATGTTCGTCATACACTCTTGTCATATTATGCCAATTTGGTAAATACCAAGTTAACGATATGACCATCAGAGCACCAAGACGTAGGCGGCTACATAGATAGATGGATGGATGGATAGATAGATAGATAGATAGATAGATAGATAGATAGATAGATAGATAGAAACTGTCAAAGTTGCAAATGTGCGCCAAGAAATGCTTCGCATTTAAAATCACCAGCCCTTCCGCTGTCGAGAAAATGGGGGTAAGCCAAGCTTGTCGTATGTGTATCTGATCTTTGTCAGGGTAACGTAAACTTCACGGCATGTCACGGTAATATAACATAAGCGTTTATTTAATGTATACATCGAGGGAATTAAACGTGCATAGCTACGGAAGGAAAAGTTGCACGAAAAGGGAACAAACGTAGCAGGAAAGTGAACGAAAAGTATTAGAAAAGGGAAGGGAAAGTAGTAGGTCAAGTGCACACCCGACAACGTTTGCTTACCCCCATTTTCTTGACAAGAGAAGGCCTGGTGATTATCTTTTTTTTTCACTCTATCTTTCTTTATTGTTCGCTCTCTTTCTTTCTCTCTCTTTCTCTCCGTCTCTCTCTTTATTTCTCTCGTTCTTGCTTCCTCTCTCTTTCTCTCTTTCTTTGTTACTTTCTCTATTTCTTTTTTGTCGCTGGTATGTCTCATTGGGCTTGCACCCTTTCTGCACAATCATCAGGATCGGCCCACATGACAGGGGTATGTGCTATTGAGCTTGCGCCCTTCCTGAGCTATCGCAAGGATCGGGCCACTTTTCAGCGTGACACCGCCACCACCACCACCACCACCACCGCCGACACTTGTGAGCTTATAAAGCTTCGCTTAAAAAGAAAGAGAGAGATGGAGAAGGAGTGAGAAAGATAGAAAGAGAGAGAGAAAGAAAGAGAAGAGAAAGAGAGAAAAAAAACGAAAATCTCAAGCTCCTGTCAAGAAAATGGGGGCAAGCAAAGGTTGTCGGCTGTCCACTTGACCTACTCTTTACCTTCCCTTTCCTACTACTTTTCGTTCACTTTCCTGCTACTTTTGTTTCGCTTTCGTGCAACTTTTCCTTCCATTGATTTGTACGTTTCCTTTACTGGACGTATACATTTAGGAAACTTTATGTTTTATTACCGTGACATATCGTGAACTTTACGTTACTCTGGCTAAGGTCAGATACACACACAAGCTTCGCTTAGCCCCATTTTCTCGACAGGGGAAGGGCTGGTGATTACTTTTAAATGCGAAGAATTTCTTGGCGAACACTTGCTACTTTGACAGTTTCTATCTTTCTAGCCTCCTACGTCTTTGTGCTCTTATGGTAGTTTCGTTAACTCGCTAAGTACCAAAATTGGCATATCAGGACAAGAGTATATCATGAACACAAATGATACGTCGTGACATAAATTTCATGACATGTATGTCATGTAGGTCATGAAACAGCTGCCTACGTCGTGGTGCTCTCATTGTCATTTCGTTAACTTGGTAGGTATCAAAACTGGCATAGGATGACAGGAGTGTATGACGAACATAAGTGATAGGTAATGACATAAATGTCATGACATGTCTTGTCATGCATATCATGTAGGTCATGACAATGACCCAGTGAAAAACAATAACATTCAAAAACCACTGAAATGGGCTCAGACGTGGGTACTAAATGAAGGAAACACTAAAGGACGCTGGTAGAAGTCATAGTCATGAGCATGACACAAAAAAATGACAATGACTCGGTGAAAAACGATTACCATTTAAAAACCTGGTTACACCAGCACTGACCTCCTCCTTCAACTAGGCGGGTATAACACACTGGACGAGCTCATCGAGGGCCAACGCTGCTCTCAGCTGGAGAGACTCACACTCACAGAGACGGGCCGCCACATCCTTACTTCGCTCGGTATTACCTACCACCATCAACACGGCCATAAACACCAAATACCCTCCACCATACGAGCCTGGATTCACGCCAAACCTATCGCCAGAAACATGCACGCCGAATACAGCCGCGCACGCCGCACAGCACGTGCCACGGCTCTCACCAAAGCCCTTGCTCGCAACGACGGTATGAGTTTCGTCGACGCCGCCGAATATGCCCACGGTACCCGCTTTGCAGTCGTCACCGCACATCAAGGTTCTCTCCATCATGCGATCAGCCTAGTAACCCCACACGCTGAGGAAGCTGAAGAAGTGGCCATCGCGCTAGCCACATTAGACCCAACATGCCATACCATCGTCTCTGATTCCCGCTCCGCAGTTATCAACTGCATCAATGGCCGTATCTCCCAACAAGCCTTGCGCATCTTGCAACAAGCACCCCGCTGAACCCACCATCAGGTTACACTCATCTGGTTCCAAGCTCATGTAGGCACCGTCCACCCGCACCTCCCCAACCACAACGAGGTTACCCACTCCTTAGCGCGAGGGCTCGTTAACCGCGCGGGAAACGGGGAGGTTGCCCCCACCGGTAGGGATCGCCTGACACGCCACAATGATGTAGTGAAATCTTTCTACTTAGAGCGTAGGGCTTTCCCCGGCCCGCACACCAAGCTATCCCGAGCGCAGGCTTCAACTTTCCGCCTGCTACAAACCAACACTTACCCCTCGTTACACCTTTACACAAGATTTACCCAGACATTTACCCCAATCCCACGTGCCATATCTGGAAGACACAGCCAGCCACACTTCCACACATGCTTTGGGACTGTACACAACAATACCCCGACACTAACCCAACGACCTTCTCGTCGAGATGGCACGCTGCCCTGCGTAGCTGCAACCTCGACGACCAACTCTGGGTGACCCAGCAATCCTGCGAGGCGGCGCAGCGGCAACACCTCGACGTCCCCACGTGGGAGGCCTAGGCCAGGCCACCACCTCTTGCTGGTTTTAATAAAGTTTATTCAGTCAGTCAAAAACCACTGAAATGAATTCGAACATGGATACCAAGTGAAAGAAACGCTAAAGGATGGTGGTAGATGTCATAGTCATGACCACGAATCAGCAAAAAAAGATTAACTGAAAAGCCACTGAAATGGGTTCGCACGTGGGCATTAAGGTGGCGGTCCCACTCCGGCGGCACGAGCCCCCCCGTTTTCAGCACTTTTGGAGCAATCGCGGCGGCTCTTCTTGGGATATAAAGTAGTAGTATATACCATGAAAAAGCATAATTCTTGCAGATTCCAATTATATAATATATAAAGAAATTTATGAATGTGATCTAGAAATAAATGTTCAAGAACAAGCATGAGATACATGGTTTTTGCGAGCTGTGTCTCAGTTGTGACCATATTTAGAAGGAACTACCGCATTTACTGCATTGCGGCTTGCTGTGTAGCTTTAGGACATATTTATATATTTGCTAGACGAGGCGAAATAATTTTGAATTTTTACTTTTTGCATAATTTGCTTTTGAAATTGCCAAATATCGCAAAATCCTCTTCCAGACAGCCCGGCAACTAGACGCTCAAGGAAGCTAAATTTTGGAAACTTTAGAGTTCAAGAAATTTCCATCTAGTACGCAAAATTTCATTCATGTACCTTTATTAGTTTTCCTAATAATGCGGCAGACATTAAGCAATATTTAGAATTCTGGTTTTACTTTTGCCCATTTTTGCGGGAAGGTACTAAAGCTACGAAGCTGCGGTTTAAAACTAATGAAAGTACATGAATAAATTTTGCGTCCTAAATGGACTTTCCTTGAACTCTAATTTATCAAAAATTTAGCTTCCTTGAGCGTGTAGTTATCGGGCTGCTTACAACAGAAGTTTGCGATATGTGGCAATCTTCAAAAGCAAATTATCGAAAAAGTAAAAATTCAAAATTATTTTTCTGCGTCTAGGAAACAGATAAATATGTCCTAAAATTACAGTGCAAGCCGCAATGCACTACATGCGGTGGTTTCTCCTAAATATGGTCACAACTCAGACAAAGTTCGCCAAAACCATGTATCTCATGCTTGTTCTTGAACATTTATTTCTAATTCACATGAATCAATTTCTCTATATTATATATAGTTCGAAGCTACAAGAAATAAGCTTTGTTATGGTATATACGGCAACTTTATATCCTAAGTAGAAGAGCCGCCACGGTTGCTCCAAAAGTACTGAAAACTCGTGCCGCCAGAGTGGGACCGCCCCCTTAAGTGAAAGAAATACTAAAGGATGATGGTAGAAATCATAATCATGGTCATGACTGAGCAAAATTGACAATGACGAACGAAAAACACCACATATCCACGGGGTGAATGATGATTAGTGGGCGAAGTTCCGGAGGGAATCATCGGTAAACCGTGAATCTTCCGTGTAATTCGCCCAGTCTCGCCGCACTACATCGAACGATTGACTTCCACCAATGACACGCGCCATATGTGACGTCATTCCTATTTCGTAACAGCGCCCTTCATTATAATTGCACCATCTCCCGCCTAAGGGGACGCTAGCACAAACGCGTTAGAAACGTGCAGTACTCTCTAGTAAGGGGGAGAGACCACAGCGTCTTACGCAGCCGTTTACACATGCCGGAACGTGCACCGCGTTTGCCGACGCCATCACATGACTGCTGCGAGAGTATAACCCCCGTATTCATAAACGGTCCTCGACTTGACTTGCCACCGCCTTCAACGCGTTTCGAACGCGCTGCCCAAGGCGATGGCAAGTCAAGTTCAAGTCGAGGAGCGTTTATGAATACGGGGCTAAGGCGGAGAGGCCACAGCGTCTTACACCAGCTTCTTACACGGGCCGTAACGCGCTAGCACAAACGCGTTAGAAACGCGCAGTCTTTCGTTAATGTTGGGTATTTATTGTCATCGTGGTGCGTGTGTCCATGTGCGCTTCGTGGCGTAGTGGTTAGCGCCGCGCGTTCGGAAGTGAGGGGTCCCTGGTTCGATTCCGCGCTACGGACACAACTTTCGGAATTTTTTTTTCATAGAAGTAGACGTGGCTACCTACTACGACGACTACTACTACTACAGAGGAGGGACAGACCCACACCCTAAGGAGCTTCGCCCCTAAAAAAGATGAATACTTAAAAAAAAAAGTTGTCGCAGTTTCACCTGAAAGGGGAAGCATCAATTGCGATAGCAAACTTGTAGATAGCTATACGGAGTAATGATATTAGCTTTATCAGTTGTATAAACTTGGACATGCAGCAGCATCGGCAACACGCAGAACTGTTGTCGACGCCATCGGCGTTTTGCCCGCGTTCGCTCAAAATGCGTGCGGCGTTGGTGACTGTTGCCGGAGCCTCTGATATAAATCGCAGCTAAACGTCGCCTCCCTTCCCCACGGCCTCTCGCGCCTCGGAAGAAGGCGCGTTTGCTCTACATATATGGTGATTGTAAAGGAGAAAAGAGACGCCTACTTCTGCAGCCCTTAAGCGAGCACGGCGCAGAACGCGCGTTTGTTCTCCGCCGTGCGTTCACTCCCCGTGAAAGACGCGCCCCTCGCGCCCTTTCACTCGCACATACAGCGTTCGGCGCGCGGCGACGATTTCTTCTCCAAATGACGTCATACGGAACCTCACGGCAACGGCGACGGCGATGGCGATGGCGAAGGCGACGCCGACGGCACAAATCTGCTTTTGAGTGTCCATATAATTGCTATCGCAATAAAAACACCGCATATCCACGGGGTGAATGATGATGAGTGGGCGAAGCTCCGGAGGGAATCATCGGTAAACCGTGAATCTTCCGTGTAATTCGCCCAGTCTCGCCGCACTAAATCGAACGATTGACTTCCACCAATGAATGACACGCGCCATATGTGACGTCATTCCTATTTTATAACAGCGCCCTTCATTATAATTGCACCATCTCCCGCTTAAGGGGACGCTAGCACAAACGCGTTAGAAACGTGCAGTACTCTCTAGTAAGGTAAGAGGCCACAGCGTCTTACGCAGCCGTTTACACATGCCGGAACGTGTACCGCGTTTGCCGACGCCATCACATGACTGCTGAGAGAGTATAACCCCCGTATTCAGAAACGCTCCTCGACTTGAACTTGACTTGCCACCGCCTTCAACGCGTTTCGAACGCGCTGCCCAAGGCGGTGGCAAGTCAAGTGACTACTAATACTACTACATACTACAGAGGAGGGCCAGACCCACACCCTAAGGAGTTTCGCCCCTAAACACCACATCAATGGATTCCGACGGGGCACCAAGTGAAGGAAACACTAAACGATTGTGGTAGAAGTCATAGTCATGACCATGACTCAGCAAAAATGCGAATGACTCAGTGAAAAAAGATTAACACTCAAAAGCCACTGAAATGAATTCGGGCGTGGATACTAAGTGAAAGAAACACTAAAAGATGGTGGTACATGTCATAGTCATGAGCGTGACTCAGCAAAAACGTCAATGACTTAGCAAAAAAAATTAACACTCAAAAACCACTGAAATGAATTCGGACGGGGAAGAAAGTGAAGGAAACACTAAAGGATTGTGGTAGAAGTCATAGTCATGACCATGCTCAGCAAAAATGTGAATGGCTCAGCGAAAAAGATTAACGCTCAAAAACCGACTGAACGAGTTCGGATGTGGTACTAAGTGAAGGAAAAGGCTCAGGGTTGATGGTCCAAGTCATAGCCATGAGCATGACTAAGGCTTTCGCCTTAAGGCTTCGCCGTAGGTGTAGCTAAAGAGATTCCTAAGGACTCATGACATGAATGTCATGACATGCGTGTTATGTAATTCATGAAAGAGCCGCCTACGTCTAGGTGCTCTCATGGTCGTTTTGTTAACTTGGTAGGCTCCCCGAACAATGCTTCGCATAACATCGATCCCCACAGGACGTGGGATCTGCCGGCATTTTTCTTTCTTTTAGGGGCGAAGCACCTTAGGGCCGAGCCTTGTCCCTCGTCGACCGTTGTGCTTAGCTCTGGTTTTCATGGAGACCGCTAGGGGCGCTGCGGTGCACAAGGGCGTTCGTTCCCGACGCGTGCTCTCTTTCTCTCTCGTCCGTAGATCTGGTTTGCATGTAGTCCGCCAGGGGTGCTGCGGTGCACAAGGGCGTTCGATCCCTAAGCGCGCTCTTTTTCTCTCTCGTTCGCGACGCGCGCTCTCTTTCTCTCTCGTCCGTAGCTCTGGTTTGCACGTAGTCCGCAGGGGCCGCTGCGGTGCACAAGGGCGTTCGTTCCCGAAGCGCGCTCTTTTTCTCTCTCGTTTCCGACGCGCGCTCTTTCTCTGTCGTCCGTAGCTCTGGTTTGCATGTAGTCCGCTAGAGGCGCTGCGGTGCACAAGGGCGTTCGTTCCCGACGCGCACTCTCTTTATCTCTTCAGCCAATGATGATAACGGTCGGTGCACAAGGGCGTTCGTTCCCGACGCGCGCTCTCTTTCTCTCTTCGGCCATGGATAATAACGGTCGCTTCTGATAACGGCGCGCCCGCTATGGATGAAAAGGCAGGAGTGGCGGCTCAACTGCAAGCGGAGTCGAGGGCTCGCAAAGTTGCTGCAGCACGGCGACGCAGACAAGAAGCGGACCCGGAGTCTAGGGCGCGGGAAGCTGCAGCAAAACGGCAACGCCGGCAAGCGGATCCGGAGCTGAGGGCTCGCGAAGCTCGCGCTTGAACCGAGCATCAGCGGCACCAACCTCAGGTAGAGAACGCTTCCGGCGTTCTGCCGCCGCTTCCAGCGCTCTCGCATGTACTCGGTTACCCGAATGATCCCCCGGCGCTACGCCCACTCATAATCATTCACTTCGTGGATATGCGGTGATTTTTTCTCATTTGCTCTCAAATAAACAAATAAAATCATTTAGCTAACTTTTAACTTATTGTTCATATAGTCAAAGTATCAATCAAAAGGTCGCAGAGTACCGCAAGAGATGCAAACAGGAAGGGTTTTAAGCGAAGCTTTATAGGCTCACGAGTGTCGGCGGTGATGGTGGTGGTGGTGTCACGCTGAAAAGTGGGCTGATTTTGGCGATAGTGCGGAAAGGGTCCAAGCTCAATGGCACATACTCCTGTTTTGTGGGCCGATCCTGATGATTGTGCAGAAAGGGTCCAAACCCAATGGCACATACCAAGGACAAAAAATAATGAGAAAAGGAGAGAGGGCAAGAAAGAACGAGAGAAATAATGAGACAGAGTGAAGGGGAGAGATAGAGAAAGATAGAAAGATAGAAAGAGAGAGACAAAGAAAACGATAGAAAGAAAGAGAGAGCGAAAAAAAGAAAATCACTAGCCCTTCCCCTGTCAAGAAAATGGGGGTAAGCAAATGCTGTCGGGTGTGTACTTGACCTACTTCTTTCCCCTTCCCTTTCCTACTACTTTTCGTTCACTTTCCTGCTACGTTTGTTCCCTTTTCGTGCAACTTTTCCTTCCGTAGTTATGGACGTTTCCTTCCCTCGATGTATAGATTAAATAAACGCTTATGTTATATTACCGTGACATGCCGTGAAGTTTACGTTACCCTGACAAAGATCAGATACACATACGACAAGCTTTGCTTACCCCCATTTTCTCGACAGCGGAAGGGCTGGTAATTTTTTCCAGGAAAATACACATCGTGTGTTTACATTTTCTGGCAAATGGAGAAGCCCCCGTATAAAAAAGCGCAGTTTCGCCCTAAAGGCTAAACATCGAATGTGATAGGAAATTTGCTATCGCAATCATTTGCTATAATTTGGCTAAAAATTATTAGCCAGCTATACGTAGTAAGGCTAGTATATTTATCAACCGTATAAGCTTGCAAACATTAGCTTACTAACTAAATTAAGAAGCATGGTGTCACTCGTGCACAGACAAACATAAAACACATCTTATTCAATGACCGTGGGCCCTCGCTGTCAATACGCTGGCGTGAGGAAGAGTGGCGGATATAGTCATATCACATGAAGCCAACAAACGAGGTCACCAAGTAAAGCATAGGGAAAATTATCTGCATTTCTGAATTGAATTAAGGAAATGATAAAAAACGAAAATGAATGAAAAAAGAACTCACAAATTGCGGCAGGTAGGATAAGAACCCACGTATTCGCATTACGCGTGCGATGCTCTTCGCAACTGAGCTACCGCGGCGCCGTTCTCAAATCCCCTTTCTAGGGTATATACATGTATGTTCATCTTCCAACAGCGGCCTAGAGCTGCCCCCTTCCTTAAAATAAAGGCTTTATTGATTCAGTTATCTTCAGGAACTACCCCATGGAGGGTTGTAGCCAGCGCCACCAGTCGGCAGGCGGATGTGCAGCATCCGTTCTGCCGCAGGCAGTACGTCCACGCGAACCTTTTGGGTGAAGGCCATACACCTGGTCACTGGTCATACACCCACACATGCTACCAATATATATATATATATATATATATATATATATATATATATATAGTCTGGCTAGCACACTCGTAGAGTTAAATCTAGTTATACATAGCAATGCGGCATTTGCACCCGCCACCCGCGTAGCAAAATTGGTTGTACCACGGTCGCTGAATGCAAACGTAACGGTGCGCCCTGTTGTGAGCGCAGGAATCGGCGGAAGCACGCTATTTTCCTTTTGCACAACTGATGGTGCCGCGGCGCGGCGAGCTGGAATTGGCGCCGTGGCAAAGGCGCCGTGGAATAAACGCGTTCTCGGGGATGCTTTGCTACTTTACAACGTGAGTAGAGCCGATAAACTTGGTTCGTTAAGTTTGCACTATAAGAGATGCGCTTGAACTAAAGCGGTATTTTCTAATGACAGCACGTTTTCTACTGCTAAACTGAATTTGCGAAGCGGCCATCTAACGCAGCGTTAGATGCAGAGCCTAGGTTCTCAAATAATTGTCAATGAATTGACTTCGTCGAACAAACAAGCCAGCGTTGCGACAATACCCCTCTACTTCTTGTTGCCAATCCCCGCTACTCGGTTGCCTGAGAGCACGTGCCATTTCCCTCAGTGCCTTCTCTCGCCTTCCCGCAGTTGTTTCATGACAACTGTGAAGAGCGAACGCGTCCACTTACTGCCCTCCTTGGTTTGTCGGCGTCAACGCAGTTAGCCTTCGATGGAACGCTAGCCTGCGCCTGCCCTGTATGGGAGAGAATCCCACATACATTCTCGTCCGCCGTCAACGTCCACGATCGGATGGCCACCGCCGGGTGGTGAGCAACACGTTAGACGAAATAGCGAGCGTCCAGCCTCTGTTCTTCCTCTCTCTGGTTCCTCCCCGCTGCTTGCTTGCCTAAAAGCACATGCGCTTTCACTCACCTTCCGGCGATGAACGAGCGACAGTCTAAATATGGTAGCGAAGCTCCTACAGAATCCCAAGCGTCCTGCAATGGCGGCTTGTGGAGGCACGGCAGCGCTATCTACATTTCGCGGGTCAACTTCTTGGTGGGGAAAAAAAAAAACCTTTGCCGTTCGAGGCTTGAGGCTGGGGTCGTCTACTGCGCTAGCTTACATCACATCGCATACACAGAACACACAACATTGAGTGAGTGAGGCAAAAGACTGCCTCCATGCTCCACATAAGGATCGCAGGAGCGCGCACAACACTACAGATGAAGCGTAAGTAAGTAAGATTATTCGCTACAACATCGTATCCCAATCTAATATGAATGCATCCATCTGTATCTATGTCCCTCATTCTATAACGGCAAGACTTACACCGGCGAGCGTTGATCGTTTTGCATGAATTGGAGCAATGGATGGACCCAGATTTCGAACTAAGTACCACATGTGTCCGTAGTATCAACACACATGTTATTTCGATGTTATGATTGAATCAACGTTACAGTGGAATAATTTTCAAACAACACAGCACGCGTGCCACCTGTAGGTTGTCAAGGATAGTTAATACATAGCTAAAACATTGTATTTAGTTAAAAATAGTTACTGATCAAATCTTTTAATGGTAAAGCTATATACATTGCCATTACTGTTTACTGCTGCGAATAAGGGAAATTTCACGACACAACAGCATTCAATACGGTAATGCAATCTCGGCATATATCACCACAAATCGCCACGAGCAAACTTCAGAGAGTCTGCCCACTTTCGTACTCACCATTATTCGCGAATGGAGGCAAATAACCTGTGACACCATTTTACTATTCTAATGACATTGTCTGTAATTTTTCAAATGTTTGCATTGGTGACTTATTCGATGCAGAATTTTCATGGAGCCCCACGAGACGTATCTGTGCTTCAATCGCCCCTGACCATGATTGATGTCACTGCTCATTGGTTTGGATCCGCCTCTCAGCCTCGCCTTCGCGAACTTCTTAATTGATCACGCACATCAAGCTTCCCTCCTTCTTTCCTCGTCCCCGCCACGACAGACCGCGCTCGAGATATGCACTTTCCCCCTCACCCTTCTTTGCAACTTGGTTGCCCGAGGACAGGCAACCCTTCCCCTGGCAAGTTTCCTCGCCTTCTCTCCCACATGTCCAACCTGCAGTCGCACCACTGACCTACCGCGCAAACGGCCCGAAACAGCCAAGAAAAGCTATTCAACCTCGTCCATGTACAAGAAACGCTCTATGACGAGGGCAGCTCCGAAACAGTGGCCACGAGTATCGTTTTTGAGTCATTTGTTGTTGTAAGAATGGTGCTGGCCATTGTTTTCTCAAGGTGCTGTCTTTTATCTCACGTCGCAAGTAACAATGTTTATTTCTAACAACACGTTATACTCATTTACTTGGAAAAAAGTATTCATACAAAATAGTGACCCGACAGGAGGTGTCCTTCATTTGGATTACATTTTAATTTGTCTGCTTACCAGACTAAAAGCTTTATTAATATTTTATATGTCATAGTATATTGCGGACAATATTCGAAAGCCCGTTAAAAACGATGCAATGCCATACGTTTTTAGGGAAACAGTCATTTACATTAAAATAGCGCTGTGCCATCTTTTCAGATAATTGGAAAAAGGAAAGGACGCCTGAATATGAAGCACTCCCTGCTTATCATCGTATTAATAATGTACGTCGCGGTTTTTGTCTGTGGCAGTGCGGCGGACTGCGTAGCTCGTGTGAACGCAAGTAAGTAATTCCAGAATGGCTTTTCCTTTATTTGTTTTTCTTCAGTACTCAGTGTTTACGGTTTAAACACAAGAAAAAAAAACGTGAGCGAACTTTTTTTAGATCGTTCTATTTCGAACAAAAACGGTGAGCGAAAGCAAATTTACCAAATAGCTAAGACGACGATCAACGTTCTGCAGCAAGAATGCATGCGCTTTTATTCAAGCAGCTTGGTGGGGTAAAGGTCACCATGCCGACTAAGCAATTTAGATATTCTTAACTAGTTTCTGACATTTTGCTTCTGGTAAAAAGGTGAATCAGAGATATGGAAAGGTGCGGGCAGGGCTTGCGGAGCCCAGTCTGTGTTCGCCCTGCGGCAAGTGTGACGAATTAACTGGGCAAGTACTAGACTGGCACAAAATGAAGCGCGTGTAGTAAATTACTTGTAATCAATTGCGTTTTGGCGATGGTATAATTTAACGACTACCTTCGGGGGTCGGTAACACTCATTACAACTCACTTGCCTTTTTTCAGGAACAAAACCACGTAACCAGTTAAAATTTTTACGATACAAGTTATAACTGACGACACATCTTTGTGCATTTCATGTCGCCGCTACTACCCACAATGTCTGCGGTCGACAATTAAAGTAGTTCAAAGAGATAGCAACATGTAGATGGGTTACCAGGTTCAGGCAGTGAACATCTTGCAGATACACCCCGAGAACCTGAACACGGCAAGTTTGCAGGTTTTCATAATTTTCTTGTAAGTCCAACCTCGGAGCGTCTCTTATGCAGTAAATTTGTCTCTCTCTCTCTCTTCTGAAAGTGTTTCTAAGTGCTCTTTAGGGCGAGACGTGCTGCTGCTCAATTCGTTTTCACTTAGTGCTATCTATGAGTTCAGTGGTGCAGACAGAAGTACTTGACCGTTAAATGCACTTTGTTGCTATCTGATACATGACTCATAAACACCTGCTTTAGCAATTGTAACACACAAACATTAATTATGGCTAAATATTCTGCAGCATTATTATGAGCTACGCTACAGCATTGACTTCCTTCTCAAGGAACGGGAACATTTGCTGGGGTGAGTTAGAATTAGTCGTTTAGGAGAAGGAGGTCCACAACAGGTCGGTTTACAAATAAACATTTCTTGAAACGGCTAGATAGCGATGGACGCTTTGGTTTTGATACCAGCGGATCAGCCACGTAAGGGTCTCAGCTTCTCTCTAGCCGTATCGCGAGCGCCTTCCCTAGCCCCAGAAACAAGGACAGCACTGAGCTTAATAGAGGAGCCGAAGGCGGGCATCTTGGAATTAAGTAACAGCAATGTTTTGTATAATGTCTTAGTACGTAAAAACTTCGCTATAGGACATATCGAACGAGTTTCCTTGATCACTGCAGGCATCTTGACACTAAAACAAATCAAAATGTTCGAATGCAATTAGCAAGCAATTGTTAAAGATTATAAATAGTGTGTGGAGAGCTGCAGTGGACGAACTGCAACACCCGACAGCCTGATGTACTTACTTCATTTGCGAAATGGTATTAAATGTTCGGAGGAAAGTAACGTAAACGTAATTGCTTTTTAAGAATTGTTCAATTACTTTCCTTGGTAGTAGCTGGTCATAGTAATCAATTACAATTTTGAACGAAGTTCTGTAATTGTAATCAGTTACTTCCCTTCTGCAACGTGCACAAGCCTGGTACGCACACATAGGTAACGCGCGGTCCGCGATGTCCCGAAGTCCAAGTGCGATAGCACTGCGGCCGAACGCCTAATGCTGTAGGTGTGAGGGAAAGCTTTCGAGAGTGAATAGAGAAGAATGGCGGCTTGATGCGGCGGTGTCTTCTCGCGCTCACAAGCGAGGAATGGGTGGCGAGTGCGCGCTCTATTCTCACGCGTGTGAGGGAGGAGGCAGGTTAGTGCGCATCTCCTCTTCTACTCCAGCTACGGCCGCGGAGCACAGCCATGTGTGCCCTATCTTGGAGGAAATTAGCACTGCGTTAGAAGGCTAGTAGACCTGAGATAGCTGATGGCTTCGCGTGCGTTGTGTTCTCGCGCGCCTAGTACGCGATGAAGCGAGAGGAAGTTCGACGCCGAATTGGCTGGCCGCTGCGTCCGCTATTCATCATGCCAGCGTTCTGACAGCAAGTGTCCGCAGTCATTGAGCGAGATGCGTTCGTGTTTGCCTGAGCGCGCGTGACAACATGCTAGATCGTAAACGGATGTTTACAGCAGTTTATGCAGCTGACAAGACGACTAACCTTACTTTGTTTAGCTGTCTAATAATTTGCTATCGCAATCAATGCTTCGCCTGTCGGGCGAAACGGTGACATTTTAAAAGCTTTCTTTGGCTCTTTTTGCTGTTTATGTGGTAGGTTGGTGATACGGAAGTGGTCGTACTTGGGTGATGGAAGGCGAGGACGCGCGCCGGGGCCCATGGCGCATGCCCTAGTGCAAGCCAGTTGCGATGAGGTGTGGGAAGGAGACAAGGGAATCGTTGTGCTTGAGCCCTCCTGTAAGCGATTGACGGGGAGGGTTGGAATGAAGGCGGTGGGAGCGCTGTCACTCATTAGCTTTCTCGCTTGTTTTTCGCGGCGAGGAGAGAAAATAGCTCGTGCTCTCGGGCAAGTGATTGGCGTTGATTAACCTGAGCGAGATGGAGCGGAGGCTGCCGCTTGCTCATTCATCGCGCATCCCACTGGCCGTGGGCGGTGGTCAGCCCATCGTGCAGAATCTATAGCAGAGTCTCGCTCATGAAGAATATACCGCAGATGCCGGTGAGCTTGCCGTCAAACGATGACGGCGTTGACTCCGACACATCACGGAGAGCAAGATGTGGACGCGTTCACTTTGCACAGCTCCCACAAATTAATTCATGGAAGGCGAAGGAAGGCGACGAGATAAAGCTTGCGCACTCTCAGTTAATCGGACTGTAGGTTAACCGAGCTGCGAAGACTGGCGGCAAGCAAAAAGTGAGGATGGAAGGGGGGGACTCGTCTGTTCATTCAGGCTATTCACTTAGCTTGAAAATTGTCGTAGATGCTGCTTGCTCAATTTTAAAAATTATTTCTCGAATCTGTATGCGTTCTGTAGAAAAAACAAACAAAAAAGAACAAACGACGAAGGTAAATAAACCTAGACAGCCAGTGGAGGAAAATAAAAGAATCAGACGTGCGCATACATTGGTGCAACGCCATGGCTTCGATCTTGCGGAAGTGTCCATCTTCTACGCACTCGTCAAAGGAATATTACTCTCGCTTGACGTTGCGGGTGGCGATGAATCGACGGATCGTGGATGTGAAGACCGGCGAGGCTGCAAGGACATCAGCCAGTTTTGACGTTATCCTGACTGGAGTCCTGGAGGACCGCGTGCAAACCACTAATATCATTCAGGAAGCCTGATCTTTGCTTGATTCTTCCAACGTCGACGTCACAAAATTTTATTGCCTGCACGATCATTTCCCAGCAAGCAACGAGGAGATTTCGTAGCCAAATAGCAAGTTTTGGGAATATATGATACGGTTCATCTGGAAGAGAACCATAGAGACGCCGCCGCCACCACCGTGGGATACAGCGATCAATCACTCAACATAGCACGAGCTTTGTTGCTGAATGGCCCCCATAGAAATCATTCCTTAGCAAGCTTCACGCACACAAGACATTCCCATATCGCCCACTAGAAATGAATCCCCAGCCAGACTTGTGGGACTCCAATTGCCGTGACTGCGAATGTGAACGTCCAAGGTGGGCATAAGTGGGTATGCTTTTGGGAATAATTGGAACAGGCCATTCCAACCAGCAGCGAGTTGACGCTTTCCACAAAATTTTATTACCTCAAGCGATTTCTCTACGCTGATGCAGCAGCAGAAATCACGGGCTTGCCAACGTTCAAATTATGTTCCCCCGATACAATTGCGCAGTCGAAGAATGACTCGGAGACCGAACAAGCATTATTCAGCACCATTTGACGACTCTACTAAATCTTCCGTACATGAAGTCGGTCAACGTCTTACGCGGTCTGCGACGGTTGTATGACACCACGCAACTCAACAACCGCTGTCGCGGTTCACTGAGTGCGCCAACACCTTTAGGATCTCAGCTATGCTCATCAATAAGCTTCAGTATGCTCTGCCTCAGAACGCGATTCCTAATTTCAAACGAGACAAAAGAAGCCGCGTTTTCAGGGCACTATCAACTGACAGCATCTCCGCACAAGTCTTCGGTTCAGTTTCACCAGCCACGTAGATAGGCGCGTATAACAGTTCACGCAGTTCACTCGATCAGCACTGGGAACCAGAAAGCAATGCGTGTTACCACCTCAATCACATGCCGTGAGTGAGCGTAAAGACTGGCGACTTAACAGTATATGCACGATATGTTTCTTGTTGTTCTTGCCGCGTGAAGCATGTGGGATCCCAACGTCAACAGGACTACAGTGACGACATGAACACCAGGAAGCAGTACGGTGTGAATTTCTTCTGGCGCTGCTTCTTACGAAGATGAATCGCTCACAAGCCAACGCACTGACGACTACATGGTGTATCTCTAGATATTCTCTAGATATTCTGAAAGCTCAACCTAAAGGTGGTTAGAGAGACGCAATTTGTCAAAGCACTTGGTTGTCAGTAGCGCAAAAGCGCAAGATGGTAGCAGTAACGCTTCGAAATCATTGCAGAAAATCTATTTTCACCAAAGCAGTTGTCGCAGTCCCTGCCATCTGTCACAATAAAACTGTGCCGACGGTGGACAACTCGATTGGGCAAGCGTAGAGAATTCAAGGCATGGTCCTAGTGAATGATTATAAATTTTTGAAAGGCAACTCGAGAAAAATTTTCGACCACGTAAAAAGACCAGTTTCATTTAATTTAGACATTGAGTAGCCTCTCTGAAAAATGTTGCACTTGAAATGCGAGTGGGTGCGTGACAAAACGCACGCAAAGATGTTTTTAGATCAAAACCGAAAACAAACACATCACCAGTATTACTTTTTTTTTTATAAAATACCATAAAATAAAAAAATTACTTGCCGGAAGCTACATACGACTTAAAATTTCGAGAAGTAGCACCCATGTCGTCTCCTTTTCTTGCTTTTACCTTTCACCCATAGTATATCAGCCAAAAGTTCCTGCACATCTGCTAGGCATAGAGTTAGTGTAATCTGCTAGCTGCTTCGTGTGCCGTGCCAGCGCCGTTGCGCTCCCTTGATGTTCCTTTAGTGCGAGGCATTCTTGTCCAAGTCAAACCGGGTTTCTGTATCTGGTTGTCCACGTTCCATGAGCAGAGCCTCTATGTATTGTGGCTCCACTTGGAGATGAAGAGCTCATTGGGTTGATCATGTTAAGGCGCAGATATATACCGGCATGTACTGTGGACGCGATCCACGCGCGGCGCAGTTGCGCTACGTCGGCGCAAAACGGGACGCTCTATTTCTGCCTTCTGGCGCAGAAATAGAACAAGTCTAACTCATGCCGGATCCGCTGCAGCAAAGTGCATCATGCGCTAGCTTGGCTCACCAGGATCATGTTGGCCTATAGTTCGTGTCTACTGAATTGAGGATGGTCGCTCGATTCGCACAAGCGCTCGCTCACAGTGCACTTGTGCGCTTGCGCTGCGGCAACAATTGATCGCCGCGCTACTGCGGGGCACGTTGACCACTATACGCCTCACATAAACGTGACAACAGGAATGCGGTCTGTCGCTACAGTGCTTACCATCGACAGTCATCATAACATGCGTTCAGCCGTAATTTTTTAGAGCGCAGCTCATAGGCGCCCGTTTCTACGGCGAGCGTTGTCTCACGCAGAGCGTAGCATGAGACGAAAAGCGTAATGCCGCGCAAGACGGGAGACGGCCGTTACGAGATGGCACCGGAGGAGCGCGCCAGTGCCGTTTAGGCATCCGCTGTAGCGGGGGCGCAACTTCGGGCGCGACACTTTTGGGCCATAGCTTAAAGGCGATTTTACGGGATTGTGCCCGGAAACATCTGACGAGTATTATGGCACTTCCGCATCCGCTATCGCATTGCACACGCTTTGCGAACATGCACCGCCGACAGGCTGCTGCAATTCTAGATCAACGATATCCAGCTCGCGGAACTCGACGCGCGGCGACGGAGGCAGCAACAGCGGTTTACGTTTGTGATGCAAGCTGTTGGCATGGCATTCTGGGGTAGAGCACAGCACGAACTGTTTCTGCTATGCGGTATGCCAGCTGTAGTAATTTACTGCAGATCGTAGGAGGACGGAGATCATTATGATTCGAGGTATTGGGCATTATGTAGTCAACGATGTATATAGCCATCCAAATAATCGCCAATTAACCATACATTTATTACCTACCAATGCGTATGACACGCAGAGTTCGTGCAGCCATGTCACCGTCTTCCTCGGAACAACTGTGCGAATGCGAAACCAAGGAGCGCGTGCAACGCACCAACTCCTGCTTGAAAGGGTAAAAGTGCAAGGAGCGCGGAAATACGTCACGAAATCGGAGGCCATAGCAGGCACGAGCTTCCGTTCACCATCTCCCATCTTCCGGTGCTGGGTCATCGCACACCGGGAGGAGGGAGCACCGTATATTGTAAAACTTCACAGATCGCAATAAATAGTGTCAAGAAACAGAAGCAACGGACCCTTTAGCAGCAGTAATTACTTAGTACTGCTCAAATTACATGCCACGCTGTTGCTGAAACGAGCTACCAAAAGTATCCCAGAGCAGGCGAACGTCTGCCGGCCCCACAAGTTAACTCGCTCGCATGAGGTTTGCGTGCGTGCGTGCCCTTGGTAGGCAACCGTAGTGGTTTTCTTCGCTCTTTGCAGGCTTTCTTTCTCTCACGTTCTCAACCGGTTATCGCAATGCACCGACGTTGCCGGTTGGACGCGCGCTGTTTACGCTGCTGCAAAGGCGAACGCTTTTCTTCAATGCCATCTGAGGATGGGGAAAAATATGTCGTGCTGAACTGCAGCAGCGTCTACGCATCCTGCAAGAAAAAAAATTATCTTCAAGGTACCTAGTGACTCGGTGCGGTTGCAAGCGTGGGCTCGTGCAGTGTAAAGGGAAGATATAAAGCTAACGTCTAGCGCGTATACGTTTGCAAGAAGAACTTTTCGGTGAGCGACGTAACAGAGACGCCGTGTTACAGCGAACCCGGAGGCGAAATCCTTCTACACAAACCAAAGTGTTGTTGCCGTACGACGTGCCATTTATATTTCAGGACTATGCTATATTGTTGCCATACGTGGAGTATGGTAATACGGAGACTTCGGTGGGTCAAGATATGAGGATCCCGCTGCTTGCGACGCTAGAGAAGATGAGATGGGGCGTCTCGCCACCTTCCACGTTTGCCACGAGTCCGCGTGCCGAGTTTCCTGAAAAAAAGTCGCAGTTTTGCCCGAAAGTCGAAGCACTGATTGCAATAGAAAATTAAAAGACACCTATACCAAGTAAGTATATTAGTTTTATAGGCCGTATAAACTTATAAACATAGGCATACTAATTTAACAAACATGGTGCCATGCGCGCACAAGCCAACATGAACACATCGCACTCGAGGACCACGGTTACTCGCTGTCAAAATGCTGGAGTGAGCAAGCGCGGCCGCAGCAGTTAGCGAATTGACCTTCGTGCTGGGTCTCGCATCAACGCGAACTAAGCCGCGAAAACACAGCGCCCTGCGGACTGTGCCCGACGCAGGTGACTTTCAGGATACAACGGCCGCATCTGGCACGTGCAGCCGCCGAACCCGCCTGGGGTAGAACGCGCTTCCCACCCCTCCCATGCCCCCTCCTCCCGGAGCGTTGCGAACGACAGAAGACGGCGCGCTTCCTTCCCGCTTTCCTCCCTTGTGTGCGTGAGATTCAGCCGCGATCACCGGCTCACCTTCGCACGCTTTCACTCGCACATACAGGATACGGTGCGCGGTGACGATTTAATCGCACGTATGTTTTATACGGAACCTCACGGCGACGGTGGAAGTGTGCCTGAAATGTCCACATAATTGATATCGCAATTAAAAAGTTGACACCACGACAGAACTACGAACTCCAAGGTGACATTTTACAAAGAAAATATTTGAGCTGCGCATGGGTGAAAAATACAGCTAGAACTGATCTCACGAAGACTGTTGATGGTAATGCAAATAGCAGTCGAGTAATGTAACCACAGAGGGTTTTTCTGAAGCCATGTTTGTTTCCGAAGTGTAGTGGCAATTTTGAGACGGTGATTCACCTAATACCACAGTCTGATATCGTCCCACCTTGATATGGGAATCGCTTGCCAAGGTCACCCATAATCCTGGAGGCATAGCGACTGCTGCATGACGCCGACGCAGCTACGTTGGAAGGACGAAGAAGGAATGATTACAAAGAAATGACAAAGGGGTTTAACGACAGCAGCATGACGACAATTAGATGTCGATTCCTAAATATGACAATGGTATGACGACGACAATCGTGAAGACGACGAGGACATAATGCGAATGAGATGACGGCAATGCGTGACGCCGATGGTATGATGACAGCCGGATGACGTAACTGCTGTGAGGATGATGGCACGATCACAACTTGGCATCACGACGACGGTCTGACAATGGACGCAGGCTAGCGACTAACGAATACGACATGACGACGGCGGCATAACCACGATTGAGTGACGAGAGTGTGATTAAATTAAAATGAAAATGAAAGATTGACGTTGATGGAACGACGAAGGCGGTATGAAGACGGCGATAATGGCATGCCATTACTGCAGTGCGGACAATGATAAAATGACAGTGTTACGACGATGGCGTGAAGGGGACCGCGTGACGAGAGCCGAATGACAAAGCTGTAATGACAACGATGCAACGGGCACGATGGCGTCAGGTCCTTGAACACTTACCTAGTGACCGAATCTGGTCACTTACCTAGTACCGAGTGGACCAGTGGGTCGGAGTAGAAGCCGTGATGACGACAGCATTATGAGAGTCAGATCATGAAGGTGGAATGACGGTGACTAAACGACCGAGACGGCATCACTGTGGCGGTGTTGCCACGATGAATTGACGGCGATGGCATGGCGAGTGTTGGATGAGAAAGCCGCAATGTCGGCGGTGTAACGACCACGACGGCAATAATATCACTATCCCTACCTACTGGACTAAGCTATTAGACCACTTGAAGGCGAGGTTGGGGTAGGAGGGACGACGACATAATCACGAGAGTAAGATCACGAAGCTGGAATGACGAGAATGAAATGACCCCGACGGCATCACAACCCGGAGCACGCACCTAGTGGCCGAAAGAAGTGGACAACTTGGTTCACTGGGACGACCGTACGGGGCTAGATAGATGGAAGGTAGACTCAACACACAATTTTTTTCTCGTCTTTCATGTGCGCGCTTGAACGTTTGCAATAAGTACTTGCCTTCTATTCATCATGCGTATTTGTCATTCGTTTTAATTCATGTGCGTTCGTTCCTTTTTTGAACAGCTGCGATATCGAATACTGCTTTGTCATGCGCAGTGTCGAGTGCTGTCACACGTCACGCGCAACGTTAGAATGCTGTTGGCACGGAAATTTTGTATCCGTGTATTGAACTTATTCTTGTATTGTTTCTTGTTTTACTTAAATGAGCTGCGACTTTGTATGCTCACTTTGTTATGCGCAGTGCTGAGTGCTGCTATGTGCAACGTTAGCATGCTGTTGATACGGATTTGCTGTATCCTTGCATTGTTTCAATTATTCTTGTATTATTTCATACCCACTCCTGCTCAAGGCCTGACATTCAGGCCGGTAATATGTACCAAATAAAATAAATAAATAAATGAATAGGCTAATAATACTATAGCATTAAAAGGTAATTGTGTATAAAGCAACGTGCCGCACATTTATGAAATAAATTTTTAAGAATGCGATCTATCAAAAGCACCGGTAAAGTTATTGCTCACACTATTGCGCGTTCAATTCTAAACAGAAAGTTTTAATGTGATTTTTGTCATTCCTTCTAGATGATTGTTCGTATAAAGGCGTCACAATTTACCGTGGTGGCTCGAGGTTCTTCCCGGAAGACTGCGTTTACGCATCTTGTAATTTCTTTGATGACACAGTAAAGCTGGCTGGGTAAGTTATGTGTTGAGGAACTATTTTGTTGAGACATGCCGGTATCCTGCAGTGTATTTTAGCAATACGCAAGAGGGCCCTGTGTGCAGGCATTTCACGGACATGATGTATTTGTTAAGAAATCTAAATCATGTGAATACTTCTCTTATTGCACTTTTCCCCGATTACAATATTTTTGACCAGTCAAGAACGATGCGCAATTCTTTACTTAACTATACACATTCGCATTCGTCGTTTAAAGGGTCCGCGAAATGGCTTTCTTCTTGCGCCGAGACACACAGGTTATCTTCCGGGGAATACTTTCCCACTAAAATTCCGTGTCAGTGAGCTGCACTAACACAGGTACGAGTGCTTAAACACTACCCTCCACTCAAGCCCTGGCGTTACTCCTCAAATTTTACACCATACGGTCTTTGCTACATTCCGCCTCCTCTAAGCGATGAGACAAGGGTTGTCGACTTCCGTCTGATTTGAAGCGAGGGTGTTTCCGCATCGTTCCTGCGTAGTTCTACTCGTTAAGGGAGGCTAAATGGAGCGAAATATCAAGGCGAACATGGCGCTGCGGATACAGACGCGGCAGCGCTACATGCAATGTTCGCTGGCTTCCACTACATTAGGCGATACGAGAAGGTTGCTGCCGTGGGCATTAGCCGCACTGCTACGAGAGTGTGTGTGAAGCACATACTGCGTAGCTGTTTGTGTTATTATAGATTTGATAACCGCCTCATAACGTCTACATATATTATGATACATACGTTTACCGCTGCTCGTAAGATTTCTTTGTAATCGTCAGTGGGGGAAAAAAAAAGAAGCGTTGCCGCTAACGTGTGAATGTGGTGAAATTAGCTATTTATAACGTTTCTTTTATTCTAAGATTAGAACGAATACAAAAATCACACTGACATTTGGAATCAAACCACATTTGCGTGGGAGGCAGAGACGGTGCCACGGCACCCATGTCTAACATTTTTTTGTGTTACAGGGAAGAAAAACTGTAGCCTTACACTGAACACATCACAAGTCAGTTATGAGGCAAATTTAAACACAAATAAAACGAGTGAAACCAGTCAACACATTCACTAGAGATTCGTATATCTCACGTATTTGAATTATTTCTTCCTGGTAGATGTTCTTCGTGACGCGGGGTGGTTCGGCATGTCTATCCATTATTTTTTGCTCTCCAGAGGCTATGCCATCTAAATGGGAAATAGAGATGATATGACAAGGTTCCATCCTTTGCAACATCGAGCTATCTGATAGCAATAGGATTACTATCTAATTTTCTGGTTTTCTCTGTTGAACATCCGAAAAAATTAAGCGTCACAACTATCAATGAAGCAGTTATCTGTGGTTTATAGTTCTTTACACTATGTTAAATTAGTGTACCAAGGGAGAAAGAATCTGTTATACTTCTGTCACGTCTTCACAGAAAGTGTTGACATATGAAGTTTAAAAACGTAGTTTCTCATTTATTCACCCCAGATTTTCAACAGCCTATTTATTTAGCTCAAGTCGTAAGACGCTGGTTAGGAATGTTATTGACGCGTGTATTGCCATGTCAGTATTGCCATGTCAGGCCACATTCGCTAATCGTCAAGTGTCATGTGTTGAACCACGTTAAGAAAATGCGTGTTTCTCAGCGAGCAAACACCAGTCTAACTCAAGACGGTGGCTCTCTGACGTACATTTTGATGAGTTGTAAGGCGCGTTCAATTGCCCCACAACGCTTTTTTTTCCTGATCTTGGTTAGTTAGCATGTTTTCCTGCAACAATTCTGACCAAATAACACAAAAAACGACTCTGTCAAATGCGAAGCTGCAATAACAGTCAATACCGCCTTTTTCTTTTTTTCAAAAGTGCTGGTAATCGTTGTGTCAACCAATGAGGTTGGTGTTTATATGGACGCGCAGCGCTCGGGTATTATACGGCGTGTAGTCGCTGCAGTTTATGCCCTGCGCACACCGGCAGCGCAATACGAGTGTTATCTAGCACTGGTACCACTCATGTTCGTGCCGCCAAAGAAGGCATCACTGCTCCTATTTTCATGTGAGAACCCCTCCGTGTCCAATCGTCTGTCTCACTTCCAGAGCTGTAGTAGACGATCCGCATGCTCGGGCGAAAGTGGGCCATTGGTTTAACGAAACGTCTATAATTGTTGTCATCATCATCATCAGCCTATATTTATGTCCACTGCAGGACGAAGGTCTCTCCCTGTGATCTCCAATTAACCCCTGTCTTGCGTTAGCTCATTTCAACTTGCGCGTGCAAATTTCCTTACTTCAGCACCCCACCTAATTTTCTGTCGTCCTCGACTGCAATTCCCTTCTCTTGGTATAATTTCTGTAACTCTAAGGGTCCACCGGTTATCCTTGCTACGCATTACATGGCCGGCCCAGCTCCATTTTTTTCTCTTAATGTCAATTAGGACATAGGCTATCCCGGTTTGCTCTCTGATCCACACCACTCTCTTTCTGTCTCTTAACGTTAGGCCTAACGTTTTCGTTCCATTGTTCTTTGAGCAGTTATTAACTCGTTCTCGAGCTTCTTTTTAGCCTACAAGTTTCTGCCCCATATGATTAGCACCGGTAGAATGCAATGATTGTACGCTTTTGTTTTCAATGGCAGTGGTAAGCTCCCAACCAGGATTTGGCAATGCATGCCCTATGCACTCCAACCCAATTTTATTCTTCTGTAAATATCCTTCGCATGATCAGGGTCCCTTGTGAGTAATTGACCCAGATAAACATACCCCTTTACAGACTCTAGAGGCTTACTGGCAATCCTGAATCCTTGTTCCCTTGCTAGGCTATTGAACATTATCTTTCTCTTCTGCACAATAATCTTGAAGCCCACCCTTGCACTTTCTCGGTTATGGTCCTCAGCCACTTGTTGTAATTAGTCCACATTGTTGCTGAATAATACAATGTCATCGGCAAACCGCAGATTGCTGAGATATTAGCTATTGACGCTCACTCCTAACCCTTCCAAGTCTAAGGTTGAATACTTCTGCATGCAGTGAATATCATTGGAGAGATTGTGTCTCCTTGCTGACCCCTTTCTTGATAGGTAATTTTCTATTTTTCTTGGAAAGAACCAAGGTAGCTGGGGAATCTTTGTAGACATTTGCCAAGATATTTACGTATGCCTCCTGTACTCCTCGATTACGCAATGCTTCCATGACTACTGGTATCTCTACTGAATCAAAGGCCTTTTCATAATCTATGAAAGCCATATAGAGAGGTTGACTGTAATCGGTAGATTTCTCGATTACCTGATTGATGACATATTTTTAAGATTACACAAATTACTAAGCGTAGGCATGCCATTAGAATAAGCCTAATGTAGCGGCATGTTTCAAGCATCCCCGATGACGTCACTAGTGTCCGGCACTCCAGTGACTTCACTCACCGACGCTAGATAGCGAGGGTTAGTAATGCACACAGGGGAGCGGCGCTACTGCGATCGGTAGCGATACTCATATCTAAGACCTTATAATAAATTACAAGCTTCCCGCAGAGTATTCAAATGTTTCGCTTAGTGAACAAAATGACGTATTCTACCGACTCAGTACACTTGCACACAGTTGTCGAAATTGTTTCAGGGTACCGTTAAAGCGAACGTCGCCTTGGATCTTGAAGCATTCGGCTTGACAACGTTTCAGCCGAGTAAAGTTCGTTTATCTCACAAACTGTTACCATAGCTGTATAATTACGGGATTGATCCTTACAACAGTGCGCTTTATGTGCCCTCGCAAGGGCTGTTCGATATGTGTCCTCGCAAGCACTACTTCGTTGAAGTATTACGTTGTTATTGAAGAACAATAACTCCTTAGTCTTTGTAGCCTCATTACATCCTTCAGGTAAAGTTACTTATTCAAGCGTTCCATTCTGTACAAATGCGATCACCCGCACCGTTTCTCACATTCCAAAAGTAACTGACCAAGACATCAGCTTAAACATCGGAGAAAATTGGGGGAAGATTAAGTGTAATGGGTGCGGTTAAATATTCAAATTTGTGGCATAACAAGAACCGCTGCAAATATTTAATGAACGGCCATTTTCCCCCCATTTTCGTGCGTTAACGAGCGTTGTAGCTGGTGTCTCCGGTGTCATTGGTGAATAAAGCAAGACAGCTCGCTTATATTTACCCGAATACATTGACACGTTATGGGTAATGTCCAGGCAAAGTATAAAGGGCGTGGGTTGACTGTGGCGTTTCGCAAATAAATACGCATTCAAGTGCTCTGTAGGGTTTTTAGTGTGTTTTACGAGTGGAGGGGGGGGGGGGCGAAAAATATAGTACATTGCTTGGGCGTATCTACAGCTGCCGCTCAGATCAAACTTAGCGAATATAGGGACAATGCTACGGCGAATTTGTTTGTGAACTAATATGTACGTTGACCAAATATAGTCCTTGTAAGAAAATGAGAAACGACCCTAATCGTGGAGTTGGCGTCTGCTAGTGGAACTCGCACCTCGGCGTTGGTGTACCCTGGTGTAGGGCTGGTAACCGAACTCGAAAGAGCGAGCGAACAGAACTGGCGGGAAACCGCCGCCTACAGAGGAGCGGATGGGAAGCGAAGGAGGGCGAGGAGGACGCGACTTGTAGCCCCATAATTTTGGCGCTGAGCCGTGCTCCCTCAAGGGCTGCAGAAGATAGCGCCAACCTTTCCCTTTCCCCACGAACCACCTACTACTAGCTGATGGCGCACGAAGCGCACCTTACACGCCCCTCCACCGCTGACGTGAGAGCATGTAACGAGCGCTGGCATGAAGCTGGCACGCGCTCGCGGGCGACGGAGACGGTGCGCGCCGGGAGAGGATAAGCGAGGAGGGAGTGACGTCACCCTTCCATTGTGTTACGCAGGCGTTTACTTCGTGTCAAGTGGCGTGTCGCACCTATTACCTTGTTTTATTTCAATTAATAATGAGCGGGTACTCCTGGTTTGTGTGACATCACAGATGACGTCACTTCAGGTTTTATATTTCACGGGAGCCTGTACTAGAGCACTGCACGGGCCGATATTTTCAGCCCGGGCACGACCGGGGCCCGTTGTTACGTGGGGCTGCCCGCCCGAGCCCGATAAAATCTTTTATGGCGAGACCCGGGCCCGGCCCGGGCCCGGAAATAATCTACGTTACCTGCCCGGCCCGGCCCGCCACCCCTTTACCTTAGGCGCGAGCCCAGTCCGAGCCGGGCTCAAAACCTGCCCGAACCCTGCCCGAGACCGAAAAATACATGCTTTTCAGAGTGGAGACGCCCGAGAATAACTCGCTGCACGTTACATGCACACCACCGAAAGCCCGAGCCCGGCCCGGGCCCGCGTCATAAAACCCGAGCCCGGCCCGGGCCCGGGTCAAAAAGCACACGCCGTGCCCGAGCCCGGACCAAGCCCGTGAAAAAACTGCTCTACCCAGCCCGGCCCGTGGGCCGGGCCGGGCCCGGGCTTTCGGTTAAGCCCGAGCCCGTGCAGTGCTCTAACCTGTACTGATGCGGTGGGTATGTAAAGTGTACGACTGTGTGCTTTCGTGTACGTCAATTAGACTTTCCTTAATTATTTCTAATTATTCCTCACGCCTAATTAGCTCTTTACTGTACTAATTATGTGCAATGATGTCCTATATATCATCAACCACAAGTAGAACCATCTATATCTACCTTTTCAATGTTTATTGCGATAGCAATTACGCACAGACACTCAAAGCGGATTTCTGCCATCGGCGTCGCCGTCACCGTCGCCGTGAGGTTCCGTATGACGTCAACGGCGATGAAATCGTCGCCCCGCGCCGTATGCTGTATGTGCGAGTGAGCGAACGCACGGCTGAGAGCAAACGCGCGTTCTGTGCTGTGCTCCCTGAAGGGCTGGAGAATTAAGCGTCTCTTTCCTCCTTCACAATCACCATATATATAGAGCCATTCTGTGACTATAATTATCAACCGGTTATCCATTCTACGCATTACATGGCCTGCCCAGCTCCATTTCTTTCGCTTAGTGTCAGCTAGAATATCGGCTATCCCCGTTTGTTCTCTGATCCACACCACTCTCTTCCTGTCTCTTAACGTTAGTGCTAAGATTTTTCGTTCCATTGCTGTTTGTGCGGTCCTTAGCTTGTTCTCGAGCTTCTTTGTCAACCTCCAAGTTTCTGCCCCATATGTTAGCACCGGTAGAATGCAATGATTGTACACTTTTATTTTCAACGACAGTGGTAAGCTCCCATTCATGATTTTTCCATGCCTGCCGTATGCACGCCAACCTAATTTTATTCTTCTGTAATTTTCTTTCTCATGATCAGGGTCCTCTGGGAGTAATTGACCTAGATAAACGTAATCCTTTACAGGATATAGAGGCTCCCTGATGATCCTGAATTCTTGTTCCCTTGCGAGGCTATTGAACAATAATTTTGTCTTCTGCATTTTAACCTTCAACCGCACTCTTACACTTTCTTGGTTAAGGTACTCAATAATTTGCTGTAATTCATCCCCGTTATTGCTGAATAGGACAATGTCATCTGCAAATCTTAGGTTGCTGAGGTATTCGCCGTTGATCCTCACTCCTAAGCCTTCGCAGTCTAAGAGCTTGAATACTTCTTCGAAGCTTGCAGTGAATAGCATTGGAGAGATTGGGTCTCCTTGCCTGACCCCTTTCTTGATAGGTGTTTTTCTACTTTTCTTGTGGAGAACCAAAGTTGCTGTGCAATCCTTGTAGATATTTGCCAAGAGTCACAGAATTGATACCAACAGAAGGGAAGCGCAGTCGAGGACCGCAGAAAACTACGTGAGGTGATGAAGTTAGGGAATTTGCAGGTGCTAGTTGGAATCATCTAGCGCAAGTCATGGGTAAGTGGAGATCACAGGGAGAGGCCTTAGTCCTGCAGTGGACATGAATAGGCTGATGATGATTATGACAATGATATATAGAGCAAACGCGGCTTCTTCCTTCGAGCGAAAGGCCGTGGGGGGACGGGAGGCGACGTTCCGAGCCTTCCTCAGAGGCACCGGCAACAGTCACCAACGCCGCGCGCGTTTGGTGCGAACGCGGGCAAAACGCCCACGGCATCGACAACAGTTCTGCGCGTTGCTGGTGTTGCGGCATGTCCAAGTTTGTACAGCTGATAAAACTACTATATTTACTCCGTATAGTTTCCTGATAATTTGCTATCGCAATTGTTACTTCGCCTTTAGGGTGAAACTGCGACATTTTTTATGATTTATTTTTAATTTCGTTCCAACCTCTTGACAAACCAGAGGTTGAGCCATAACGGGAAGATTGCCTGTTTATAGGCGCATTTTCCCTCGGAGCCTTGCCAGTCGTTAAGATCGCACGTGTCCACTTATTGCTCTCCTTGGTGTGTCGGGGTCAACGCCATCAGCGTTCGACGGAACGCTCGCCTGCGTCTGCTGTATATACTTCGTTCTCGAGAATCCGCTACGTATTCTCGTCCACCACAACGTCCACGATGAGATGGCCACCACCTGGCTACGAGCGAGACGTACGATAAGCGAACTAATTGGCGAGCGACAGCATTCCCTCCATCTTCCGCCGGTTTTGCCTCACCTTTTGCATGTCCGAGATTGCCTTCGCTTCGCTCGCTTTGTTGTGACTAACGAGCGAGTGAGCTAACGAGTGGCAGCGCGCCCCCCTCCTTCGTTCCCCTTTCTGCCACTCGTTTACGCGAGAGCTCACGCTCCCTCCCCGTCCTTCATACCCCTTCACTTTTCCCCCGCCTCTCTTCGTAATTCGATTGTACAAAAGCATGTGCCTTCTTTCTCGGCTGTTTTTGTCGCCTTACGTCGCCCATGTCGACCACCTTCGTACCACCGACCTACCACGAAAATGGCCGGAATAGGCAATAAAAGCTATTCACTTTAAAAAGTCGCAATTACGTCCGAAAGGTAAATAAAGCATTGATAGTGAATGTGAAGTATTACACAACTATACCAAGTTAGGATCGCAATTTGATCATCCCGTGTAAATTGGAGCATACATTGCATTACTAATTAAATTATCAAGCAGGTCCTCACGCGCACACAGGTAAACATGAATATATCTCACTCGATGATCACGCACGCTCGCTGTCACAACGCTGGCGGGATGAAGAGCGCAAATGAGGGGAGCGACCACTTTTAGTGCATCTCCCTTCAATACGCCTCCTAAAAGTGATATTGCAAAACCTCCACGAACTAGGCTCCTGAGAAGACAGCGCACATGTAGGCACCAGCCATCTTCGCGCACGGAGTCTTTGAACCCGCCGTGGATTTCCGAAGCCAGGGCACGGGCGGCGCATTAGCGGAATGAGACGAGTAGACGCGCTCACAGGCGCTCCTATCCCACCCCACCAGTGTGCCTAGCGAGCCCTTGCTCACGGTACCGCGCGCTCACCTCTTTCCCTGCCCCTCCCCCGCCTCCAGATCTGCGCGGGATTCTTTATATGTTTATTTATTATTGCGATAGCAATTATATGGACACTTTAGGCCAAATTCTGCCGGCGTCGTCGCCGTGAGGTTCCGTATAAAATCCACGGGCAATAACATCGTCGCCGCACGTCATGCGCTGTATGTGCGACGGAAAGCATGCGACAGTGAGCCGGAAATCGCGGCTCGCGCACACAAGGGCGGGGAGCGGGAAGGAAGCGCAGCCTTCCAGTTGGGATCAACGCTCGAAAGGGAGGGTAGGGAGTTTGAGGGGCCGAAAAGAGGAACCACGAAAAGATGAACCTACAATGACATTTCAAGCGGCTAACACACGGCGCTGCCTGAAATTCCTCCACCGACGATCAGTAACGCATTGTCTTTCTTTTCAATTCTACACCCTCGCCGCTAATACACTGTCGTTGGTTATCTCGCCCACCCGCCTTACGTTCTCTCCCCTATAGAGGAACCCTACCTTATATACAGTGCCGAGAAGAGCATATGTCACCTTGAAAACGACAAGTCCACTTGTCGAAACGTTGGCTCCTGCTCTTACCTTGTTCTCGTGTTGCTCATAGGTTTGCTCACAACGGTTGCATTTCACTACATGGCTAAGAGGCAACCAGCATTTCCGCTGTTGCAATGGGAACAGTGGCAAAGCAGATATTGTACAACTTCCGGCACTTGTCAGTGTTCACAGTTCGGGATGTCCATCCGGCCGATATGTGCGTAGTGTTGAGGAGATGCGAAGTCAAGGCGAATCAATTAGTGTTGAGGAGATGCGAAGTCAAGGCGAATCAAATAAAACTTATATACTTGGGTTTGTTCATCTTTAGCTGGGAGGCGAAAAATTTATTTACCACACACACTCTTACAGACGGTTGATTTCTCCTTGTTTTCGGCTCCTACAGTTTCCAAATCGGTGCATATTTAATGTTGCTAGCACTTTTCTACTAACCTCACCCAGTTTGCAGTATATTTGCTTGTCCGTGCCTAACCTATTTCCCGTGAACTTGGGTTGATGGGTACTTAGGTAGTCTATGGTCAAATGTCTAGAGCACCGGTCTATAAATTATGCGGTTTCACGTGTCAAAAAAACAATCTGATTATGAGACACGCCGTACTGGGGGACTCCGGAATACTTTCGACCACATGGGGTTCTTTAGCTAGCACATAAATCTCAGTACACTGGCGATTTCGCATTTCGCCCCCATCGAAATGTGGCCGCCGTGGCCGGGGTCTGATCCCGCGAACTCGTGCTTAGCAGCCCAACACCATATTCCCTAAGCAATTCCCTAAGTTAGAGCACCGGTCGGTCTGCTGTGCTGAGAAAACTGGGTTCAAAACCAACAGTCGGACAACTTCCGTCTGTGTGTAACTCTCGTCATGCGGTGCTCAGAGGTAATTACTTCTCTTCACCTAGCGTGTTTACACTGGACTATTACGTCAAACGAAGAATATGTTCAATAGCCTGGCAAGAAAACCAGAATACAGGATCGCCAGTTAACCATATTCCTACGTAAATGAATATCAGAGGCCTTCAAGCTTTATCACCCCTGTGCTCTCAAGACAGGTAGACTGGCGAGCGTACCGAATTTATATGGAGGACAAGTGCAGACATGAACATCCCGAGCCCCTTGAAGACATGATCATACAAACGCTGCAGGCTTCTACGCGGGCGTATACATGCACTACAAGATGCACAGATTTCAACCAAGAATTGGAGAGACTTCGGGCGATCCACCGGCGGGCCGAGAGCCGATGTAGGCGTGCTAAGTCCATTTATGACCCGAGGGAAGCCCGACGCATTCAGTTGAAAGTTCAGCATCAGATGAACCAACTTCAGGATCAACGATGGAAGACCTTCGGCGAATCGCTGGACCCTCGCAAGCCGTTATACCCAGTGTGGAGAACTCTTCAGGGTCTTCGCTCACTTCCTCATCAACGTCGTTCTGTCACAGCGCTGGCTCTACATCAAGGTCACCCAGAGCTTGAGGTCTCGGGAGATTTTTGTGCGAAAGTTGCTGGCGACTTCGTTCTGGTGGCTGACTTATCGCTACATGACGCTCCCGTCGCAAGAGATGAAAACATTGAAGTGCCTTTCTCTATGGGAGAACTGCAAGCGGCCTTGGCTGCGTGCAGGCGGTCGACATCACCCGGTTCCGATGGGGTGACGTACGCTGCCTTATGGCACCTAGGTTCAACAGCGCAATAATATCTTCTGGATATCTTTAATGAATCTTGGCATGACGACATAGTCCCCTACGATTGGAAATTTAGCTGACTGATGCCTCTACTGAAACCCGGGAAGTCACCGCTGAACCTTACATCTTACCGGCCGATTTCACTTGCGAGTTGCATCGGTAAAGTAAAGGAGAAGACGTTGCTGACACGTATGGAATGGTACCGTGAATGCTATGATATTTATCCTGAGTCTATGGCTGCTTTTAGACGTGGACGGTCTTCAATTTCCGTCCGCGTCGCTTGGCGCCGGCGAAACTATGCATCGCGCGAGATAGGTCAAGCGCTCGCTCGAGATCGCCATCGTACGGCCTTTATTAAGCGACTAAGCATCTCCACTACACGTGGTTCCTATGAAAACTGGGCACTGGCAAACTGGCGGCGACTAACTATGCACTAAACAGAATAAGAGTTCCTACAGGTATCCTCTCCAAAACAACCAAGACTTCACGGTTGTCCTTCACGGCGCGACGATCTTCTCGAAGACTGACCTGGTACGTGTCTACCGTCAGCTACTGGCAGTGAAAGACGATATACCGAAGACAACGTTGAGCACCCTGTTTAGCCTCTTCGAATTTGTTCGGATGCCCCTTGGCCTTTGCGACGCCGGCAAGTCTTTTCAAAAGTGCATAGACTCGGTCACTCGAGGGCTCCCTTTCTTTTATGCTTAAACAAACGACTTGCGTGTTCCTCCTCTGACGAGCACATGGAGCATCTCAGAATGCTGTTCGCGCGCCTTCCAAGCCACGCGTTCGTGATCAACGCGATGAAAAGTCAACTTGGAGAGCAGCAAGTTAAGTTCCTCGGACACCTGGTCGACCCCTCCCGTATTAAGGTGCTAGGAGATAAGGTTCACGCCATCGAAGCTTTCCCTCTGCCAACATCAGGGACAAAGTCATGCCCGTTCCTCGGCTTTGTAAATGTTTATCGCCGCAACATCCAGAAATGCGCTCAGCTAGTTGCTCCTCTCGACGCAATTCTGCCAAGAAACAACAAAGAATCCACCGTAAACTAGACTGAAGAGGTTACCGAGGCATTCACTCAAGTAAAAATGGCGCTTGTCAAGGCCACACCCCAAACCTCACGCGCCAACCTGCATTGTGACCGACGCGTCCTGCAGTGCAGCTATGGGTGCTTCTCTACGGCAATACAATAATGGACCTTTGCAGGCCATGCGTTTTTCTAAAGGAAAATCAAGCCGGCACAAAGACGGCATAGCGTCTTTGGGCTGCAGCTCCTGTCTGCCTACCTCGCCGTAAAGTATTTTCCCCACTGCGTCGGTAGTCGACACCTTGTGATGTGGTCCCTCGACTATGCGGTCAACTGGTGGGCATCAGCCGACACTCCGAGAAATATGTCAGCTTTCTTTCATATCGAAGCTTACAAAAGATTCCCGGCATGTCTAGGGAACAGATAACTATCCTGCCGATGTACTGAGTCGGCTGGGCGCTGTAAGCAATGCCACCTCCACACCAGCTCACTTGGACGCAGAACTTCTAGCTCATAAGCAAAACGATGACACGGAAATGGACGTCCTCCGTCGTTTGTCCCCGTCACTGCAACTTGAGGACGGCGTTATTCTCGGTGGTGTCACCAACGTCTGCGACCACTCTACCGGCTCACTCCAACCATTCGTGCCTCTTCACCGGCGTCGTGGCCTTTTCGGAGCTGTTCATAACATCTCTCATCCCGCCATTAAGCAACGCAAAAATTCCTTTCTAGCCGCATTCTCTGGTCTCATCTTTACGCTCAAATCCGCAACTGGACGCGTTCCTGTCTACCATGTCAATGAATGAAGTTGCACCATCATCCTGTCCTTTCGTCAAAGATCTTCTTTCAACATGACTCCCGGTTCGACAAGGATCATCCGGGCATTTTGAGTACACTTCCTCCCTTCCAAGGTCATCGCTACCTCCTTACCTGCATGGAGAGGTACACCCAATGGCCGGAATACGCCGGTCCCTTGCGTCTCGGCGCGTACCAACGCAGCAGCTTTCTTGTCCACTTGGGTTTCACGCTTTGGTTGTCCATGTTTCATAATAACAGACCGAGTTCCACTATTTGAGGCCAGCCTCTTCAATAAACTGTTTCGTCTACTCGGCACCACGAGACTACGTACTACAGCCTACCACCCACAATCCAACGACCTCGGTGAGCTATTTCACCATAACTTGAACAGTGCTCCCGACTCAGGGCTCGCCTTCAGGGTTAGCTCAGCATCTTTCCCTAACCATTCTTGGCACACGCACGACGTTGAAAGCTGGCTTAGGCTGGTCAAGTGGCCGAGCTTTCGTTTTAAACCACCTTTCGTCTTCTCTGCGACTTCTTCGAAGTTACAGCTGCACTGCCCTCAACCACGGGATATGTTGCGCGTTTGAGCACTATGTTCCAATCCGTCCGCCCAGTTCCTACCAGCGCACCTGTACCTCGAGTGCCCTACGTTTCCGCAGACCTTCAGGAGGTAACACATGCCTCTGTGCGACAGTCTGCCCATTGTGAGCCCCTTCAACCGCACTACCTGGGCCTTACCCGGTGCTCGTGTGTCTCAGCAACACCTTTGTCATTTCTATTGATGGACGACCGGACACCACTGCGCTTGAACGCCTAAATCCAGCCAATATTGTTTACCCGTCAGTAGAACCACCTTGCCCAAGCTACGACTCCGTCAACTGCAGCTACTAATCTGTACGAGGTGCGCACGTCACAGCACACCCACTTCTTGTACCGCGACGCGTCTCGGGGGCTTTATCGCTTTTCGGTACTACATGTTCTCTGGGGATTGGGTGCAATGTAGCTGCTGCATCTCGCAGCACCTCGGTCAAGTCAGTGCAATCGTTGCACTAACAGACGCGCGCAGGTCCTCGCTGAATGCGCTCGCGCTTGGGTTCGCCGGCGCTCCAGCACTTGCTGAAGCTTTCATAATAAATGTAGTTTTCGGTTGGGCAAGACGTCTCTTCTCTAAGCTTCGCTCCGTCCATGGCCCCAGCATCGCACCTCGTGTCGCGAATGCAATCATAACAGATAGGGCTTTTAGATAGAAAATTGGTCACAACGCTAGAGAAATTTCCTGTACTTAAAAAAGAATTCCCATAAAAGATAAAGAATCTACGCATTTTAATACAATTTTGCGTCATTGGTATGTCTAAAGCACACATACCTCCTAATGGATTGGCGCACTATATTTAATTGCTGATTTGATTTCTCTATATCATATTCTTAAAACTGTGCATGTGTTCCCGAGTGTTCTCGTCAATATAGCACACGATCTTGAGCAACAATGTAGCGACAGCAATCGGACATATGTTATGGATTTTCAAACAACAAACTACTACAGCGAACATTTAATATAACTTCAGCTGGACGGTACCTCCAAAGCCCACAGACCTCTTAGCAAAAAAGCACAGTATTTTCACTGACTTCTTATATTTCATTACTCATATTTGGCCTCCCCCATTCATTTGCGCTGAATATGCGCCGTTAAGGCAGATGGGGTCTGGAAGCCCTAAATTTTTTAACAAGAAAGTGTTTTATGCCGGGGTCCACCAAGACTTCACTAACGTATTTCCGTCACGTTCTATTTCCATTATGTTCTATGACGTATTTCCGTCACGGAAATACGTCATAGAACATAATACAAAGAAAGAAACCAGAAGAAAAAGTTCCACAAACATGCAAAATTTGGAAATCGAACCCACGATCTCTCGGTCCGCGACGATAGATCGCCGAGCGTTTAACCCATTGCGCCACAAACGCATTTGCAGAGAGCTACACAGACGCGCCTTATATATCTAACACTCGTCCGTGTACCTGCGCTCTTGCTCGGGGCGGTGCCGCCGCCTACGAGCAGAAAAGAGAAGTACTGCATTATGACACTAACGCGCACCGACAGTGAACGCTTCGGTGGTCTCAGCACTACGACGCCTCGATGCCAGCATTCGAAGGGACGCTGGCATCAAGAAGCACTACCAACGCCACCTAGGTGGCGTTCACCGTACTCAGCACAGCGGAGCGTGGCCTCCGCAATTAGCTCTGAAAATGTTTCTGAAGTTGATCGCGGAGGCTGCAATTACGACGCGCTGTACGCGCTGATTTGACTCGGTGACGATTCAGTTACGTGCTTTGTCTTGCGCGTTGTATTAGTGTGTCAGTTACGTGCTTCGTCTTTCGCGTTGTGCTAGCGTGTGCAGCGTAGTGCAGCTTCCATATGCACGACGGTTGCTCATGGTCATCGACGTTGGTAGTCGTGATGGAGGAGAAGTGCCACCAGGCGTCAGCGTGGGTGCATCAACGCCTAAGGGCGCTTTAGCCACAAAACACCAATAGACATTATATATCAATGTGCAATAAACATTACACTACTTCTGTGAAGACACGTTTCACTTTCGTGTTCTATACCGATTCCTATATAAGAGGGATCAACCACATTTTTTTATTGAATTGAAATAAATCCCGGGGTTTCACATGCCGCAACCACGATGTTATTATGAGGCACGCCATAGCGGGGGAGTCCGCATTAATTTTGACCACCTGGGGATATATAACGTGCCCGCAATGCATGGGACACGGCCGTTATTGCATTTTGCCACCATCGAAATGCGGTCGCTGCAGCAGGGATTAGATCCCGCGACCTCGTGCTTAGCAGCGCAACATCATAACCACTAATCCACCGCAGCGGGTTCAATTTCTTTAGTTGTGTTTCGCACATCTCTCTGTTTGCACCTGTACTCACCCGTGTTCCTTCAAGAAACAACGACCTTATCAGTTGTCCTCGCGACACTTCTGCCTCGACATGACACGCAGGGCATCCGCTTGAACTGCTGTTTGCATTTTGTCATAACATGAGACCGATATTACTCTAAGCATGAACGTCACTTGACGGTAATATCGGGACTTCTGCGATTGGTAAAGATACAAAGAACCTCAGTTTGACTGGAATTAAATGAAGAATATTACATGCTTCCAGTTATGTTGCATAATGTTTATTTACCCGCTTAAGGAACACTTATATCTAACATATTTCCGTTATATCTTCATATTCTCATGCATTGTGTGTCTATTTGCAAAAAAAATCTATAGAAGCGTGTAACAAGTCATGTGCATCGTCCATTCCAAGAGGAGCGTTGGAACTGCCGCAATTTATTCATACTACGATGTACATATTTCCCAGTACTTTGTGTCGCTGAAAAACGTTGCCAACCTTTACAGGTGTAGTTCATCACGGCCACAAGGGGGTGCTTTGAAACAATGCTGCGAAGGTTGCGGTATAAAGCACTGAAGCAACACCACCAGTGCATCCAGTGTTTTGGAGTTCTTTAAAATTTCATTGAGTACAATGTGCAAGACACGGAAGTATGTAAGCGCTATCAAGCACGATGGCGCTTGCATTTTGCTCTGAAATAAAAGAATGTTTCTAATGTTTATTTTCTTATAATGTTTATTCCACACTTATATATAGCTCTCTTCTACGAATATAACCAAAATAAAGATTTTGTAGTAAACTTGGTAAAAGTTTCTCACACACCTATTAAGTCTTTTAGTACTTGATTAAATTTCACGCAGCCTCCGTTGTCACAGCAGATAAAAAAATCTCACAGTTTCGCCCTAAGGGCGAAGCAATGAATGCGATAGCAACACAGCAATGTCATACGAAGTAAGGTGAGCGGCTTTGGTAGCAATATGAATTGTAGTAAACATGAGCTGATTAAGTAAGCAGGTGTGCTGCGGCGTAAGTAGACAGACATGAAGAGAGACTCGATGACCACGAGAAGGCGCGTGTGAAACGGTGGTGTTGATGAGAAGTGCTTCCCGTGGGCAGCGCGTGCGAAGGGACACACCTGTAGCGCTGCACTGCCGATCCGGGCAGCATTGCATGTGTAGCGTGCGTTGGAAAATGTGGCCCGACTATTACTAACTGAATGAACAAGCGTGGTGTGAGCGCGCACAAACAAACACGAAATGATCACACTGAATGACTGCAGACAACGACTGTCAAAACGCTGGCAGCAAGCATACGCCGCAGCGGGCGAAGGTACGTGCGGTCTATCGCTTCAACGGCAACTGAGCGGCGAATGCACGGCGCATAGAGGTCACAGCCGTGTGGAGATAAGAGACGATGCGAGCGAGCGACGAGCGCGGTTGTTGGCAGAGTATAAGTGCACCCCCTCCCCCCCCCCCCCCCCCCACTCCCTCCGGCGCTGGTTTCCTGCTTCCTTGCTTGCGCGTGGGAGATTGAGTGCGTTCGCTCTCCGTGATAGCGCGCGTCCCCGCACGCTTCCGCTCGGGCATATGGCGCGCAGCGAAGATTTTATCTATAGGGAACCTCACGGCGACAGCTACGGCGATGCCGACGGCAGAAATCCCGTTGAAGTGTCCATAGAATTGCTATCGCAATAAAATGCTACAGAAATTCTGAAAATTATCTATTAATGCGTAATCATTCTTTGGCTCGGCTATTTATTCGCTTTTTTTAGTTGCTTTTCCTAGCTTGTGCATGTCTACCATTCGCTTTTCCGGTGAGAAAGAAAAGTGGTCGCAGTTTCACCTGAAAGGCGAAGCATCAATTGCGATAGCAAACTTGTAGAGAGCTATACGGAGTAATGATATTAGCTTTATCAGCTGTATAAACTTGGACATGCAGCAGCATCGGTAACACGCAGAACTGTTGTCGACGCCATCGGCGTTTTGCCCGCGTTCGCTCAAAATGCGTGCGGCGTTGGTGACTGTTGCCGGAGCCTGTAATATACATAGGCACTTGGTGCCGCAGCTAAACGTCGCCTCCCTTCCCTCCCCCTCCCCCACGGCTTCTCGCGCGTCGGAAGAAGGTGCGTTTGCTCTACATATATGGTGATTGTAAAGGAGAAAAGAGACGCCTACTTCTGCAGCCCTTAAGCGAGCACGGCGCGGAACGCGCGTTTGTTCTCCGCCGTGCGTTCACTCCCCGTGAAAGACTAAGGTCCCTGTATTGGAACATACAGGGACCTTATGAAAGACGCGCCCCTCGCGCCCTTTCACTCGCACATACAGCGTTCGGCGCGCGGCGACGATTTCTTCTCCAAATGACGTCATACGGAACCTCACGGCGACGGCGACGGCGACGCCGACGGCAGAAATCTGCTTTTGAGTGTCCATATAATTGCTATCGCAATAAAATGAAATCCGTGTACTGAACGGTGTGGGGATGAGTTGCCAGGAAGCTGCATGCCCCTTCCAAACTATCGTATCAACTGAGCCGAAAGACCGTCACAACCGGTTTCACCACAGAAGCGGAGCTGTCCTTAGTCGAGTGTGTGCCGTCGATGACGGCGACGTCACGCAGGAGCAGAGCCTGAGTGTTCACATGAACGGGGAGGGCTCCTCTCCTCCCGGTCGCCGGGGGGAGAGGAGGCGAGGAGGCCCCTCGGCGCGAGTGGCATCCACTGATCGTCTACCACTGCAATCACAAGGCTGTGCTTGTCAAGCGCAAAAGAAGGCGAAAGCTTGAACTAGGCCGCGCAAAGCTCTAGACACATCGAAGCTGACCGATTGATTGCATCTCTTGGTTGTAGCTATAGACTGAACTTGGCTGTGTCGAGGTTTAGACTTGGTTATAGCTACGTCTATACTCGTGTACGTCATATGTGCTAGTACTGGAAAGGTGCGCCGCGCCACCACGCAATCGCCGTGCTATCGCCACCTCCACAGCTGGTATGACGTCAGGCTTCCCCGCACCGTTGCGCTACCACCGCGCACCTTTCCAGTACTAGCACATATGACGTACACACGTGTAGGCGTAGCTACAACCAAGTTTGAACCTCGACATAGCCAAGTTCAACCTAGCTACAACCAAGACACGCAATCAATCGGTCAGCTTCGCTGCGTCTTGAGCTTTGCGTGGCCTATTGCAAGTTTTCGCCTTTTTTCTCCTGGCTCAGCGCGCCTCGGAGAAAGGAGGCCGGGGTAGGAAGGGAGGGAGCTGGCGAGGAGGAGACCGCGTGCGCATGCGCCGCGCCGCCCTCCCGGTGGGCATGGCTAGGCGCGGCTGGCTTTTTGTGAAACACCATGCTTTTTACGGCTAGCTTAAACAGCTTCACTGTTAAAACACAAGACGTGACACCTGCGAAAACCCAAGCAACGGGAGGGATGAAATAATGAATAAAAGCGGTTTCTACCCTAGCATGATGTTCATGTCTCCCTAATAAAATGCAGCCAGTTCCACGAAGTGAAATCTGCCGAAACAGCGGAGATGTGGTTGTTCCTTCGGTCTAAAACGAAGACTGCGACAAAAAAAAAAAAAAATACAATCGCAGAAACAGAACTACCATAGCTCCGCTGTTTACACAGATTTCAGTTCGAGGAACTGGCTGCATTTCCGGCCCTTTTCATTTCATTTGCTCTTTTTCGTTGTGTTACGATCTTGAGGAAGCGACGGTGATGTCGCCAGTTTTTCTTTTAACGACACCAATTATTATTATTATTATTATTATTATTATTATTATTATTATTATTATTATTAAGATATGTACAAACCAGCTTTTTTCTTCTTTTGTCATACGCACCAGCCCCACAGCAGACTGCTCCACACACACACACACACACACACACACACACACACACACACACACACACACACACACACACACACACACACACACACACACACACACACACACACACGCACACAGCCGTAATGCGGGAAAGTAAGCTTTACAGCGGCCTGACGAGAACGCTTTTCTCTCTGGTCATATATATATATTGTCATGAGCTCTAACAGTGGACAGAAAGAGCACGAATGAACACGGGGACTGTCGGTATAGAAGGAAGACGACGTTCAACTGGCTGCTTTTGTACGGGGCTCGAAACACGCCAACCGTTCCGATTTATCTGCGCTGCTGATTTAAATAAACGCTTCACGGCGTAACATTTGGTGGAGGTGTGCTGGGTACCTCCCATGACCGACAACGGAATCGTCCATACAAGTCCTTCGTAGAAGCCGCCACCTTGCCAGACTTTTGCCGTCGACCCCCATCATGCTTAGAGAGGAAGATGCTCCCAGTACTGCATCGGCTGGACCAGCTCCGATTCAACACTACCGAGAGCCACGCACGTTCTGCACAAAGGCAGGAGAAGATGTCGATGAGTGGCTCTCCCTTTATGAAAGGGTAAGCCAGTACAATCATTGGAACGCCGCCTCCCAACTGAGAAACGTTGTTTTCTTTTTGAGTGACACAGCGATGGTTTGGTATGACAACCATGCGGACGCGCTGACTACCTGGGCCTGTTTCGTTGACGAGAATAAAAAGTGTTTTGGCGATTCGGATGCTAAGAAGAAACGAGCAAAATTAACGTTAGCTCAGAGGGCTCAGGTCCCCGGAGAGTCTTGCACCACATTCATCGAGGAAGTTCTAAAGCTGTGTAAGACCGTAAACCCTCGAATGTCAGAAGAGGATAAGGTGGGACACCTTTTGGAGGGAATCGGAGAAGTTGTGTACAACTTCCTCATTGGGAAAGATAACTTGGAAACCGTATCAGATGTGATACGGCACTGCCGTACCTTCGAGCCACTGAAGACTCGTCGAATTGCCCCAAAATTTGGACGGCTAGCTAATGTGTGACGACTGTAGCCAGTGTGGACACGAATTCTCCAACAGACTTCTCGTCCACCATTCGGCAGATTGTCCGTGAGGAACACCT
>NC_051158.1:59281150-59340382 GCF_013339745.2 Dermacentor silvarum | reverse complement strand
TAATTTCTACCGCTAAAATTTCACATTCTGGAGACATCAGCTGGAATGATATATTTGCCCTGTGGCAAAACTTGCTTGATACCATAATTAATAAGCCCCCTCCTTTAGACGGACGATCTAGGCGAAACGATCTAAAATCACGTAAACAAAATAATTTTTCAGGAGATAACCAAGTTTCTTGCAGTAGAATTATATCTGGACAAAGTTGATAAGACAGAACGTTTAAATCGGTAGAAGCAGCGAATATTGATCTGCAGTTCCACTGTAGTACCCTCATCTACCTTCCGGTGATGAGAGCACCGCAGAGGCAACTGCCTCCTCCAAAATATTAGATTTTGAGTTGACTTCAGAGAGGATTTTCTTAGATTTACTAATTGAGCGTAAAGTGGTATTCTCCAGTGGAGAAAACCTCCTTTTCTGAGCCCTCACATCAATTTCCATGTTTGAGGTATCCTGTGAATCAGAATTGACTGAGCTAGTAGTGTCTTTGCTTGAGGAACCTGGAATAGGCCTAACTTGTTTTATGAGAGATGTTGCAATAACCTCATCTTCCTGAGCGTGAGGTGTAGTAGCATTCAGTTTCAGAGTGCATTGGTTGAGCAGTAGCAGTCGGTAATAATTGCACTAGTTGTGAGGATACAAGGCCATTAAAACATTCCGTGACGCTTTCTACAATACGCTCCATGATTTTAGCCATAGACTTTTCAATCGCTTGTGCGATTACCTCTGACAGGGTTCCATCAGCGACAGCCTGGTGTCGTGCTGTCACACTCGCATATCCATGAGCTCTTTCCTTTACGGCCACAATGGCATCTCGGCGTGAGCAACGCCTTTTGTCCATAACTTCCAGGATTTGAATTTCTTGATTTCTAGCAGGGCAGTTAGAATAATCAGCCTTGTGGGCTCCATCGCAAAGGCAACACGTGTCCGATTGAGCCGAGCAGTCACTAGCGGAATGGCTCTCCCCGCATGTACAGCAGCGAAGGCTAGATTTACAACCGCCTATGCTATGTCCGAAGCGCCAACAATTGCGGCATTGTAATGGGCGCGAGGCAAGCGGATCCACTCTGAAGATCAGAGGCCAGACCTTTATCTCAGTGGGGCAAGATGTACCCGCAAACGTGGCAATTACTGATTCTGTGGGTACACGTGCATTGTCCACTAGTCTGTTGCACCGGTAAACAGAAATTGCCCCAGCCGCGGAGAGCTTTTCCAGGGTCTCTGCCGGACTTAAATTCGAGTCCACACCACGAACTATTCCCTTGGTACAGGCAAGATGCGGAGGGATGAAGGCACTTACTTGCAATGATCCAAATGATGAGCACTTAAGTAGGTCATACACGCACGCCTGGTCTGGCGATCGGCAAACAATCCCACCCCTGCCAAACTGTCGTACATCGGTAATGTGCAAGTAGTGATGCGTGGCCGCCTGAAGCTGCGCCTGCACTGCCTTTGGGTTGTTTAGCCGGATGGTTCCTCCATGCAAAGGCACCAGCGCCACAGGAATGCTGCTCACCCCGCTACGGAAGAAAGCTTCAAGAGGCATTTGATCAGGTGGTAGGGAGGCCGACCAAGGCGGAGATCGCCCCGGGCCATCCCCCGGAGAATTTGTCGACATCTGTGGCACTATCTGACTATATAAAAATTAAATTTCTCTCAAAACGATACTTAGCACCCACAATCAGGGAAATAAATCCGCCCGACACTTAGCCGAAACCCCAAGAGCTCACAGATCGTAGAACCAGGCAGGGACCAGGCAGAACGTGGACGATCTGGACGTGTCCACGTTCTGTTCGATCTGTTCGATGTTCAGGTCTGAACCGAAGGTTCAGACCTGGCGCACTATTGGCTTCTTTTTTCTTCTCCTTTGATTGCGTCTCTGTTCGATTGATTGCGATTGTTCCTTTGATTGCGATCTGTTCGATGTTCAGGTCTGAACCGAAGGTTCAGACCTGGCGCACTATTGGCTTCTTTTTCTTCTCCTTTGATTGCGTCTCCCAGATCGCTTGCTTGCTTGCTTGTTTATTCCTCATCTGTGGCGCTTACCCACTACGAGGATTGGCGAAGAAGCCGGTGGTTAAAGGGAAGGCTTATAGAGAAAAACGTGAACGGAAACGTAAATCGTGGTGAAGTACTACGTTTGCGATAATTAGGAAATAGATTTACTTGGCAGATGCAGAGATAAAAATAATTGTAAATATATATAAACAACCAAAACTTTTTGTGTTACTAGAATAATTTCAAACACACAATCAGTCATTTAATGAGCTGTCCAATTATCGATTTCAAGAATTCTCCCAAATTATTTTGCAGGACAGGTTGGCGGCGTTACCGACAGCGACAAGTTGTTTTTCTTTAGTCGCTCTTACGAAACTTCATGTTCGTCTACCGAGCCTGATTCTCCAAAATCTAATTCGTTCAAGGTAAAACTGACTTTTGATGATATTTTTCTTCCTGCGCAGAAATTCTTCCTGCGCGCGTACTTGAAGGTCTCCTTCAAGATCATCATAGTTAATTTCCGCCTCACTTGGTTATTTCTGCGGACGCATCACAAAATTTAGAGAAGGCCGGTGTTCGCATCTTTTAGAATCAGCTTAACTGTTCTTTTGCTCTCCATCTCGGTCATTACACTCCAAATTTCTGGGAATAATTCTGGCCATCCGAAAATTGGGTCCACGGAATTCCAAGTATTGGTGGTTACAGATGCGCTTTCAGCCTGTACCCATTTAACTTCTAATAATCGGTCAGTATATAATCAGCTTAGTATATTTTCGACTGTTGCCCTGGACAATTTGTCCGAAGTCGGCTTCGTCTGGGTCCCCGGACGTAGTGGAATCTTTTTAAATGAAGCAGCTGACTCGTTCGCATCGTTATCACTAAGGGGTCCAGTCATAAATGTTCTTCCTGATTTCTCTTTCATAATAGGGCTATATTTAGGCGCGTTTTATTGCTGAATTGTAATGAATCATCCATACTTTCAGCAGATGATTTTCCACATCTAAAATTTCGGTGAAACATGAGCAAATTCCTTTCACGACAATGTGAGGAGATGTTATCAAACTTCCGCTGTAGAGTTCCCCGCCTAAATTTTTGCCTTCATAGATCTTATTTATTCATAACTGACGTCTGCTCCTTTTGTAATGAACCAGAAACTACTGACCATTTCTTTCTTTCTGGCCGCCGCTTCTCCTCCCTCCGTAAAATGTTTCTCATATATCCCACTAGTTTTCTGGGTTTATCACTTACAACACCAACCATTTTGTCTTTTGGGGCCTGTCAATTAGGCACAAGGCTTGGTTGAATGATCACTGCTCTGCATAAGTTCACTGAAGCATCCGGAAGATTACGCTGCTAGGGTACCGACGGTGGGACATTTTATTTTATTTTTATTTATGTAGTTAAATTACTTTAAAATTTTTTATTTAGTGTATATATTGGCCCTCTTAAAATCAGTGTTATCAGTTAGTTGCCAAATGCTTCATTCTGAATCTTCACCTTTACCCCTTTTGTAGGTTGTTGGATGTACGTTTCAATCCACCCAGTGTGGTCACTCCCCCTCGTGAGTACGAACCATGTTTTGGCCCAACAACAACAACAACATCGTAGCCTTCTTGTTTCACAGAGGCACTCCCCCTCGTGGGTACGAACCATGTTTTGGACCAACAATAACATCATCGTAGCCTTCTTGTTTCACAGAGGTACTCGCAAATGGGAACGTAGATGTTCCTGTGGCTAAAGCCCAATGAAGACGCCCCGAAGGTGATGAACGAATATTTCCTGCTTCCTACTTGTTAGCACAGAGTACTCCAAGCTGGCGTGACCAGCTTACTTGGATGGAAACTTTTCTTCAGCTGCCACCGTCGTCATTTCTCCTCTTCCATCAGAGATGGGACGTCATAGACGTTTGGTATTGAAGATATGACTTTATGTACACAATATACAGGGCGTTTCATTTTAGCTGCACCAAAATTTTAAAAATTGCCTGTGGCAGATAGCACAATTACAATCCTTGATCTAAACTACTGAATGAGGAGGCCATTACTTGCACTGTGAAATCAAAACGCCTAAAAGAATAAATACCGTAATTGCGCTAATTAACTTTTTAAATAATTATATTACGGCACATCTTTCTATATACGAATCATAGCCACTGAGTTTGCAAGGCGTATCCACTTGGAACGAATTCTCAGGACTCAGCCAGTTTCGAAATATTTATTTTCAAAGTGTCCGACGAAATGTATGGGCGTTCCAGTTAACTTTTTGAGGAAAACGCTGTTTTATGCATTGAAGCACAAAGATAACTGGAACGCCGGTGCATTTCGTCGGACACTCTGGAGTGACTCGATAGTGTTGCAGTGCACTCTTCCTGACATAGTATACAGAGTGAGTATATGACATGGTATGCAATCTATCTGTCCAAAAAGTAGCATCCAATCAATCTTTAGAAGTAATACACGCTGCAGGAATCACGCACTGAAGCCGTGTTTGCAATGCCGGGCATATCAAGTAACCACAATCAAACATTAACAGCACAGTGGCACAATTTGACAAGTGAAACCAATCTCGTACATTGGTCCTATTTGTCCTGCCTTATTAATATTCTTTAGAAGTGGTATTAGTTAGGCCGGCTAGGATAGCATTTGCGAAATTTCAATTTTTTCTTTGAAGACAGAAGTCGCATTGCAAATTCTTTGGGCATGCTGGGAAGCACCAAGCAAAATTTTAGAGCGATAGCTCTACTACTCCAGGTAAAAACTCCTTCCGTAAAAAGTGCGCCGAGTGCTGGTAGCTTCGTATGCGCTGAGCTTTCGACGTTTAGTTCGCGTTGAAGCGAGACGCAGCACGAAGGCCAATTCTCTCGCTGCTGCTGCCGTGCCGAATAGCGTCTGTGTGTTGTCTCGTGAAATTGTAGATGCGGTAGTTGGTGACGGCGCCGAGTGGCGCCTGTGTATTTTCCCAAAGCAAGCAAAACCGTGCTGTCGCACGACAAACTTGGTTTAACCGCGTTCAACCACTCGAAATGTTTTTATATTTAGGATTGGTTAGTTTGCAGGCTGTTGATTTTGTGCTGCAATGCGTAAAGTGACGTTTTTTAAGATACTAACTGGAACGTCAATGCATTTCTCCGCAAGGTTCCGGAATTAATATCTCGAAACTGGTGTCATTCCGAGAATTTGTTCCAAGTGGATCCGCCTTGCGAACTCCGTGGCTACAATTTGTAAAGTGCAATATGGGCGATCATGTAATTAGTTAAAAACTTAATTAGTGAATTTTTGTTAATTATTCGATCATGCATTTCAATTTCTTGTGGAAGTAATGTCTGCCTCTTCGAGTAGAACAGCTCAAGAATTGTGCTATCTGCCACAGGCAACCGGTAAGAATTTTCGAAAGTGTTCGCTGAAACACCCCGTATAATAAAGTACGTGGCCACCACGACACCTCGATTTTCCACTTACCATGGCATCATTCCTTAGAGCGTAAGTGACTCTTGTCCGAGCGCGACTTCTGAGGCATTGATGCTCTACGTGTACGCTCAATCGATAACCTTCTTCGCTGACATTGGGGCTTGATGTCATCGTAGCGTGGTCATGACAAACAGCATTGCCATTTTAGCAGTACTATGCGTTGTGCAGTCGTTTCTTGCAGCACAAATCAATGCGATAAACGTTATGGAAGATGGTCGACAATGTCAATGACAGAAGACGCTGAGAAATTTGATGGCAGTCAAGAGGAACACGTAGTGCTTTATTTAGAGTCTCATGCAAAATCTTATATGTAGGCGATTGTGCTTATTAGGCTTGTACGATCTAATGTTACACTATGTAGTAGACACCCCTTAAACAAAATTGCGGTAAAATATGCGCATCATAATGGCATAGAAAATAGTGGCACAGTTTTTGGAGCGCCTAAAGTGGTATAACCTATGCAGTGCAAACAAAACCCAAATGTCTTGTTGTTGTTGTCGTGAAGGCTTTCTCAGACATTTTGCGTCTCGTTGGACATGGCTGAAGCGAAAAGTGCCTGGAAGACCAAGCCACCCTATGCACCAACACCAGCAGGGTTCATTATAACAACAACACAACACTGACATTGTATAGAATACGCAGTTCTTAGGATTGACCTAGCATAAAAAGATCCGTGTACAGTTGAGTAACATACCACGACTCAAATACACAGGACAAAAAAGAAGAAACAAAAGAATACTACACACCAGTGAGTAGAAGCGCTTTCACAGCCTGCTTCAATAATGATCTGAAGCTCCCACTGCCTCACCAAATTGCAAATTTAATACTTGTAAATTAGTCTTATGTTAGGTGCATGAAAGTATGCCCACTAATTTTGCAGCGTCTAAACAGTTGGAAGTTCATCGTGGGAAGTCGTTGTAAATCAGTTGTTCAAATTTAACGGATTCAAACGCGTGGAAATGCGACTGCTGTTATTAACAACCCCATCTGTATATTAAGCAGCATGTGGTGGACAGGATCCTCCATACGAATGGATCGGGGGGACAGTGATAGGCCATCTGAAATACGAGCCAAGTTTTTATGCGCAGTCTTAAGCGTCACTACACATTTCGCGCGTCAGAATGGTGACACAATCGTTCTTTATGCACCTAAAATTGTTTATCCAATGCAGATGGTGCAAAATACAGCATTTTCGGATGCCAAACACTCACCGCCACACAAATTTGATATGTTGGTAAGGGTAAAGACGTAATAAATAATCTATGTGCAAGTATGCATAATATTTAGCAGATTATAAACTGTCGGAAACGTGACGTGAAATTTTGCTCGAAATACCACTAGCAGATACAAAATAAATTGTTTTTATCTTAGAACATTACGATCCTAATTTGGCACAGTTAAACAAGAAGAGCAGGACACGTGAGTCCGGAAAAAATGGGATATAGAGGGAAGCACCCAGATGCATGACACTACTGCGCGCATTTACATCGAATTGAAAGAATTGACGGACGTATCAGTTGCTTTGGTTTATGTTTTGTAGTGTTGAAGAAAACAACGCTATACGTGCAGCAACTAGTCCTTTATGACTGACGAATACGAAGCACTGGTTGATTTGTTGGGGGGCATAATATTTAATCAGTGTAAAGTGAGGCAAGTTATATTATTGATGGCACTACAAGAAGGCTTTAAACTCCATACTACAAAACTATCTGCCTTACGGTGCCGTTTCTTCCGTTAAGTTTTCTTACACTGCTATAATTCTTGTAATGTGACGCGTTGTCCGAAGGGGCTGAAATATTTTTGCTCTTGGAGAGCTTCTCCTTTTATGCATACAATGGTATGTCGCGATAGGCAACATTAGATACGTTATCACGAAATGTAGTGGTGAATATCGAAAAATGTTTCGCATTTTAGCGAAAAATCTCGGGCAATATTACGTAGAAAGAGCATCCTTTAGGGTGTGCAGACCTTCGAAATCTGAACGTTGGTATAATAGCTACATAGGAGCGATCCTTAGCATCTCTAAGTTAAACACGCGTTACTGCGCATCAAAAGTGCCGACACGCGAAAGTTGCGAAGGAAGTTAAGCTTCTTAAAATGACAAAACTGATTGTTTTCTAATGTAGAAACAAACAGAAATTTGTCAGAGAGTACAAGTTCACAGTGTCCAAAGTATCATGCACCAAGAATTAAAATTATGCAAGTGCCGCGTAGCTGGACAGAACCAAGGTAACGTTGTCTGCCGTCATTTGGAGATACTCAGATTACTTTTTGCATTCCGCCAAACTACATAATTAGTCATAAATAATTCATGATATTCTCAAGCATTATAATTTGTATAAGTGTCAATGAGAAAATTATAGAGCAACATGAAAAACTTCCGGTACAGCTTTCTGTTGCTCAATACGCGCTACATAAAAGTGTTTTTTCGAGCGTGAAAGATGCCGGCGAATACACGCAAAATTGCCGCGCGAACTTGCGAACGCTCCGAGAAACACTTTTCTGTACGGCGTAAAGGTGTATCGGGATTTTGGAACAGGTTTCTCAGCAGCGGTGACCGTTTGCGTTGGCCCAATAACTTCGTTTACCGGTGTGAGACGCGGGAAATGAGATGCGTATTCTGTTTCCAAACCAGTTGTTGCCTGCGGGGCGTCTTCTTCGTTTTCGATGGTGCGCTTGCATTCTTTGGACCCAAAACAAACATCTTATTCCTTCGCTGAGCAGCTGTCCGCGCAGGACAACGGCCGTAGCTAGCAGGTTGGTCGCCGCCGCAGTTTGCAGACACAAAGTTTTCTTTACTTGCACACGTCCTAAAGTCATGAGGTCCCCCACAGCGCTTGCACCCCTGTTCTCCACGACAGTACTTAGCGATATGTCCGAAGCGCTGACACGTTAAACAGCGTGGTGGTGTCTCCACGTAGTCGACAAGCTCGTGTCTGGTGAAACCAAGGTTGATCTTCTCCGGGCGTTCAGAATTTGGAGCAAATGTGAGAACCACTGAGTTAGTGGTTAGTGGACGAAGTTTGGACCCGACGGATGATTCTTCTTGCATGGAATACTCCCTGAGATCTCAGGTAGGTGAGCAGGTCTTCATCCGAGAACCATTTTGGGACTCCTCTAACAATGAACGTGGTTTTCAAATAAATGTGTGGGACACGGGCAGATATGGCTATGCCGCTGATATTATTGGTTCTAGAAGGATATTGGCTTGTCCTTATGTCTCTACGTCTAAGAGCAATGCTCTCTGTGCTGTGAAGTGGCTCTTCACTGGTGCTCCACCGAGAATCGTTTCAAGCTCAGAATACAGGACAATAGGGTTCACTTGCCTTAAATCAGCTGTTTAGATTGCTGCAGCGACTAACACTGCAATGCCCTCCATCCTGTCTTTACGATGGCGCACAATTCGGAAACCACCGTCGTCCGTGTCGAGGTCCGAAAGGTTCGCCACGTTGTCGTCCTCGATGATTGTTGACTCGTCTTCAGATTCACCAGTGTCTTGTCGCTTGCAGTCAGGCTGGCTTGTACAAACCAGCTGGCGTTTCTGACCTGGTGTCATTCTTTGGGAGGTCATAGCTCGTCGGTGCCAGCTTGGGTCCTTCCAGCACCTTGTGAGGCGGCGGGTAGCACTGCACCCGTTGGTCTCCGATACGCACGGTACCTTTTCGAGTCGACCGACGTGTTGAACAGTTCTGACCTGTAAGATTACCAGAAAATAACCATAATAACAATAAATGTGATGATGATGATTATGATGATGATGTACCTCTGTCATAGCTCGCACCCACTAAGGGGGATAGGCCAGAATCGGGCGGCAGTGGGAATGCTAAAGAAAATTCATATTTGAAAACCAGAAAACAAGAAACGTCAAGTGAAAGACAAAAAAAAAGACAGATGTCGCACTAACTAGATTATCATGCGAGCGAGCAGTCAGACTAACTAAAAAGGTGAAAGTGAAGAGCTGTGACAACCAGGGGGAGGTAATATTAACAAAACAATTTGGAGAAATCAATTTAGGTGATATGAATGCATCTGATGTGTAGAATACAAACACAATAATTAGCAGGCTAATCGTTTTGTTTCAGTTAAAAAATTAAATACTGCGCAAAACACGTCTCTGTGAGCATAGCCTAGTGCGGAGGCCCCAAATGATAACAATACTGGTATGTTTAAACCTAATCCAATTTTGTAAAGTGGAGCTTCCAGTAATAACTTTCTGTGGTGTGAATATCGTCTGCATGATAAAACGTAATGTTCTATTGATTCAATTTCCTTACAGTTGTGACATAGAGGGGACATCGTGAGACCAGCTCTATGTAAATAAAAATTCAATTGCGGGGTGCGACAGCGTAGTCTGGTGTAAGTAACTTCCAACTGCCGAGAAAAGCACCACTGTTTATTCCAGCAAAAACTGAGATGCTGAAAGTCTGGAGATGGTTTCAGCGGTAAGTTGCTTAAATCATTTTGCAAACAAAATTTTCAGTATCTCGATGCAGTGACGTAAGAAGTATCCGGTAAAACAGGGATCAAACGTCCACTTAGAGACGTTCTTGCTAATAAATCTGCCATTTCGTTTAGATATAAGCCGCGGTGGCCAGGAACCCACAGCAGGTTAATTTTTTGTAAGCTTTTAGGGACTAAATTGTGAAACAAGCTAAGGAGAGCTGCATTCGTTTCTGTGGAAAGCGACACACATACCGATAGAGAATCTGTAATTACGACAGCTGTTGATTGATTTGCAGGAAGTTTACGTAGCGCTAGGACAACGGCCAATAATTCTGCTATGAAAATAGGCGTGAAATCTGGAAGGCGAATAGAAAAGGACCAATTAAGAGAAGGCGAGAAAATGCCTACATCAGCCTTCTCTTCGGACTGTGAAGCATCAGTGGCTATGATATTGTTTGTTTCCAGGTGGGAGGGGTAATCTTGTAATTGATCATTTATATATTGGTATGGCGTTAGTTTAGCATTTGAGGGGAAAATTGTCAAATTCTATCTGGAGGCTTATTTTTGATTGACTTGTTGGGTGAATGCGTTGAATTTGCACATTCAATGGTGATAGCAGTGCCTGTATGAATACGATCTGCGGGGTGTGTAATCGCGACCAATGGCTATTAAAGAATGAACTTGGTTCCATAATAAAAATATACATTGGTCTTCTTTGATGAGATTCGTAAATTTTTAGATACGTTTGGACTGTAAGAATCCTCAATCGGCTTTTTAAGCTTGATATTCGTGCTTCCATATACAGCACGGTGTTGGCAACAAACTTAGGGAGTCCAAGGCACAATCACATAGCTTCCCTTTCTAATATTATCAGAGGTTGAATTTTATAAGCTGGGCTACCAGAAAACAAGACACTCCCAAATTCCATGATTGGTCGGACATACATTTTATATATCATAATTAATGCATGCCTTCGCAGCCCATATCGTTGATGACTGATCTTACGTAGCCATCCCACTGCACGAGTTGCCTCAGACGCTACTCGTTCAATGTGGCTTCCCCAGTTTAGCGACCAATCACACGTGATTCCCAGGTATTTAAGGCAATTCACTTGGGGAATGAACTCTTGACATTACACCAATGAAATATTAATGGGAACATCTAAAGGAAAGACAAGAAGTGCACTTTTTCTAACATTCAGAGACTTATGTATATTATCAATCCAGGTTTCAAGCATGCATAAGTAATTTTGTAACGATTGATACAATGAATTTAGATCATCATTGGACGCGAAAAAAGCGATGTCTTCGGCATAAACCTATACATGAATGTCCTGGAGCGAAGGAATGGAGCTTAAAAATATATTAAATAAAACAGGAGATAACACTGATCCTTGTGGTACTCCACGTTTCTGCCTGTACCTTGACGATGAACATCCGCTTTGAAAACAATAGAATTCTCTTTCCCTTAAAAATTCTGCCATCCACGCCATGATCTATTTCGGAAACCTGTGCATCTGTAGTTGCTTTATCAGAAGTCCATGCTCCACGGAATCATAAGCTTTAGCTAGATCTAAAGTCACCAATGCTGAATATTCTCTCCTACGACGTGCAAGTTATACTCGACTCTCTAAATCTATGTGTGCACACCATATCGAGCACCCTGATATAAAGCGAATTTGACCGGGGCTAAGTATTGAGTTTTCAGCTATGTATGTCGTCATTCGACCATTCAAAGTTCTTTCTAATAGTTTAACCAAGTTGGATGTGAGAGAAACTGGTGTAATATTATCTAAATAATATCCACCTGCATGTTTTTTGAGTATCGGAATTACCTTAGCAATTTTCCATTCTGAGGGTATCCAGGCATTTTTTAAAGAATAATTTACGATATTCAAAATTTCGGGCGGGGACAATTCATAAAGAATTTTTATGACAGCTGTGGTAACTCCATCTGGTCCAGGCGCTGAAGAAGGCAGAGAGCGAACAACAGCCGCCAATTCTTGAAACGTAACTTCCTTAAATTCTTCTAGCGGTAGTGATTTCGATTGGTATAGTGGAACTATTGAACAAAACCTGTCTTCTAGGCCCTTTCCAATATTTTCCAATAATTCGGACAATTCGCGGGGCGAAAGGACGAAAGAGTCAATATTTGCTGGAACCGGAATCATCTTTCGTGAGCGTAAAAATCTAAAAAGGGCTTTCTTGTTTTTAGAATTAGAGAGATAAGTGGATTTATTCTCGTCATACTCATATTTGGCTTTAGCTGTCGTACGCTTGAAAGATGCCGCAACGAATTGGTAATCACTCCAATTTTTCGGACACTGATTACAGAGAAGTTTCTTCAAGGCAGCTTTCCGTTTTCAGTGAGCCCGCGTGCATTCTGAATTCCACCACGGGCTAAAAGATTTACGTGTGGCGGAGTTTAAATTAAAAGCTGAACTCTTTAAGGAACGTTTTAAAACTGCACAGAGACTCATAGCCCTAAAATTCTCTTGCATATTAATACGGGAGAGCATCGTAGACTTCAACTCCTTTTGTAGTTTGTCATAATTTACAAATGTGGTATGTTTTCTTCTGAGGGGAATCACAGAGAAATCAATCTCAAATATAATAGGAAGGTGGTCGTTGTTGGTTGCACAGTCTATAGTCTTCCACGAGGATATAGTTAAAGATGAGCAGGAAAAAGTGAGATCTAGAGCTTATTGAGAATGGCCGCGAACAAACGTAACAACTTTTGAATTTAGACAAGAAAGGTTATTGTCAAGAGTCCATTCCCACAAGCGTTTTCCACCCAAGTCAGTTTTAAATCCCCAAGACACATGATGAGAATTGAAGTCACCAGCGAGTATTATGTCTTTGTTGCACGAAGCTAATGCGATGTCTAGCGATCGGGTATCCTGCACACCTGCCGGGAAATATAAATTAACTAGGGAAAAAGGGGAGCAGCCTGGAAGTGTTATGTCTAATGCTAAAATTTCACATTTAGCAGACATACATTGATACGATATCGTGGCCTTGTGACTAAATTTTGTTGAAATCAAGAAAGCAACGCCACCACCTCTGGTAGGGCGATCCAAACGAAATAATCGATAATGTTTTAGGAAAAACGTTCGATCATTTGAGAGCCAGGTTTCTTGTAATACAATTACGTCTGGGGAAAATTCAGAAGAAATATATAATGAATCTGTAGTAGCAGAAGCAATCAAACGGCAATTCCACTGTAAGATTTTTAGAGAGCCTATGGTGAAGATAGAACGGTAGCGGAAACCACCTGCTCTAAAATACTCTCTTTCAAGAAGTCTTTCTTGGAAAGATTCGCTTTTACAAATTTTTTTAGGTTTTGACTTAAGGGAATTTTTGGGGGAGGAGATTTGGTGTGTTTCAGACTTTTAGGTTTCATGTCTACATCCTGAAATTCTTCATAATCATCTGTTAGGGGTTCTGGTTCCGTCTCTATATGAGTAGACGGTCCTGCGCAAGGAGAGTTAGTTACCGAATTGGGTGACAATGTTTGGTTTTGACCTAGATTTAGAATATTTGAAAATTGGCATGCTTGAACCTGGGTAGAGGTTGTGTGAATGAGCTGCGCCAGCTGACTAGACAACATTTGGGCCAAGGACTCAAAAATAGTTGTCGCAAGACGTCCCATGACCTTTTCTGTAGCCTTCTCTACTGCCTCTGCTATGGCCTTGGATACAGAAATATCTAAGCCAGCGGGTTGACGAGCTGTTACACCTGCATAGCCCTGGGCTCTTCCTTGAACCTCAGTAAACGCTTCTCTACGTGAGCATCGTCTGCGTTCCACCACTTCAAGTATTCTTAATTATTGCTCCTTCGCCGTGCGGTTCGAATAGTCTGCAGCGTGAGCTTGATGACACAGACAACATTTTTCCTCCTGAGATTTACAGTCTGTGATGTCGTGATTTTCTCCACATAGTCGGCATCGAATGACAGACCTGCAGCCTTTTATGCTGTGCCCGTAACGCCAACATCTCGAGCACTGTAGTGGTCGTGGAGTTAGTGGCTCTACTTTGTATATTAGGGGCCATGCCTTAATTTCAGATGGACGGGCTGTTCCCGGAAACGTAACAATCACCGATTTCGTAGGCGACTTCTTGTTTTCGATACTTCGGCTGCATCGGTATACAGAAGCAGCACCAGCAACTGAAAACAAGTGTAATACCTCTGATGGGTCCAGGCTCGCGTCGACACCGCGAACTAAGCCTTTCGAGCAAGCAAGGTGTGTTGGAATAAGCGGGCTCACCGGATTTGATGCAAATTCGGAACAGTAGAGAAGTTCTTGAACACATTCCTGGTCTGATGAGCAGCACATAATACCACCGCGACCAAATTGACGGACCTCGGTGATCTTCTGGAAGTGGGTGGTGGCCTTTGGAAGCTCCACTTGAATGGTTTTCGGGTTCTTCATTTGAATTGATCCCCCATTGGTAGGTACTAGAGCCACAGGGACAATCCTGTTGCCACTGCTTAAAAATTTGTCTATCGGCCACTCTCGAGCAGGGAGAGAAGCTAGCCGAGGGGAATGCCCTTGACCGGGAGAAGAGAGAGAGACATCAGGTTAGTCTGACTGGCTTAAGCTCGCAACACACTAAATGAGAAGGTGAAAAAAGAAACGATGTACACCTCAAAATAAAAACGAAAACTCGAAACGAACAGTATAATACCGCCGCCCGATACTTGACCACACCGACTTAGAACATGGTCACATTCACTGATCCAGGAACGAGAGAAAAGGCGAGCAAGGACCAATAAATGAATAAATAAATAAATAATACAATAAATAATGAATAAATAATACAAATGAATAAATAAATACAATAAATGTAGGCAGAGCTACTCAGACAGGCTAGCAGCAGCTTTGTTGTCTTCTTCCTCGTTCGGAATTATCTATTCGCATGCAGACGTGAACACAGCTGTATGTAATCTATATACAAGATGTATTCGCTCTCTGCCGTAAAGCCCACTAAAACAAGGCCGAGGCGTACAAAGTTGCGCACGTCCCTAAATGTATTGCCGACGATTCCTTCATGTTGCATGTGTTTACAACGCTACGTCTGTTGATGCCATTATTAGAGATTGCCGCCGCTTGGAATAAACCAAACGCCGATGCATCGCACATAAATTTCAGCGCCTGTCGAATACCGCGGGTGCATCACCGTGTGATGATCTCTTTCGCACAACCAGCACCTGCGATAATGTTACGGGTATCGCTCGCCGTGAACTCGAGGTGGCCGCTCCAACTATACCGTGGAAGCTAAGCCCTCCAGACCATCTTCTTTTCCTATACCGCTTATCCAAGCCGTCGTCCGACACGAGATCGCGGATATGCGTATCTATACTCTGTGTGCTCGACTCCTCGCTCCGATGTGAACAACATCTGATTTTTAAACTCCACCGTGAACCACAACTGACTTTCCTCCATGGTTCCGGAATTCGTTCGCATGGGGAACTTCCGACCAAAAGGCTGTTTGTTTTCATTGTTACTGCGCAGGCGAAATCTTCCGCCACTGCCGAAGTCACTGGACTTCTACATCACAGCCGAAAGTTTCCGATTTCATAAATGCACCTCGCCGCTACCACGCGCGTGTGCCAAGCTCTGACCAATTAACCAATCAAGAACTTGTGTGTGAGCCCTGCTACTCCGGCTCGCCTTTACACCAACGCTTCCGACGATCGCTACCAAACAGTACCTCCTGGATGAACAGATCGACGGTGTACAAGTCACTGCACTGATCGACACTGGACCCACCGTTCTATCATAGGTGCTTATTTTCGCCGAAAGCTCAAGAAAATTCTAACGACTGCGATGACTCAAGTCATCCGGATCGCTGATGGCGGAACAGCTGCCATCGCTGGAATGTGCACCGCTCGTGTTCACATCGCGGATCGCCAGCAAGTTGTTCTTTTTGCCGTCCTTCAAAAATGCCCGTATGAAGTTATCCTTGGCCTAGACGTCCGTGTGACGCACTACTCCCTTATTGACTGTTCAGCCAGCACCCTCCACTGGATCTTCCCCTTCCAGAACCTACTGACCCAGTTCCAAGCCGCCTCTCTTCCATCGAGTACGCACACTTGCCACCGCAGACGTTGGCTTACGTCGACTTCGTCTCGTTGCCGCATAGTTACCTAAGTAGTCACCTAACGGTGACTACGTTTTGACACCCATCAGTGACATCTTCCTCAGCCATGGTATCACAGTAGCCGATACCGTCCTGTCTGTAGTGGCGAACAGCATCTGCTTTCCTATTGTGAATTCTAGCTTGAGACCGCAAGTGCGGCCACAAGGCGTCTCACTCTGCCTCATTTTCGCCTTCGGTGGACACGAAGTGGAAGCTTTCACGGTGCCCGCTTCTCCTGGTTCCCCGGCTCAACAGCAGTCCTATTCCTGCCCTGACAGCAAGCACCATTACGTCGATGATCGCTTCTGACTAAACACCTCAGCAGATTGAAGAACTCAACCGCTTTCCTACCTTGATATTTTCTACATTAGCGGCCTTACCTTGGGCCAATCCACAGGCTTGACTTATCGCATAAATAACGGCGATTCGCTTTGTATTGATCGGCGCCCATATCGGGAGCCTGCCACTTAGCCTCCCAATATTGAAAGAGAAGCTGACAAGATGCTCACCAAAAACATCATCGAGTCATCTTGCAGTGCCTGGGCACCTTCTGTCTGACCCAGTTCCAAGCCGCCTCTGTTCCATCGAGTACGCACACTTGCCACCACAGACGTTGGCTTACGTCGACCTCGTCTCGTCGCCGCGTAGTTACCTACGTGTTAATCCAAAATAAAGAAGGCACATGACACATCTGTGTGGATTATGGACACCTTAACACAATTTCGAGAAACCTGTACGCTCTGCAAGGCATTGATGATGCTCGTGATTGACTGCAAGGTGCCTGCGATTACTCCTCAACTAACTTACACTCCGCGTACTAGCAGATGGCTGCGCACAATAGGGACCGTGAAAAGGCGGAATTTATAAGTCCTGTTGGCCTTTACCGATTCAAGGTCACGCAATTCGGACTTTGTAACGCTCCGGCCACCTTTCAGCGCATGATGGACTGTGCTCACAGGCTTCAAATGGTCCACATGTTTTTCTACTTCGACTAAGTCATCATTTTTAACCAACTTTCGAGACTCGTATAGAGCGCCTCTTAGCCGTCCTCGACATTTTTCGTAGGTCCGGACTGTGGCTGAACTCATTCAAATATCACTTTAGCCACCGCCAAATCACAGTGCTTGATCATCTCGTAGACGCTAATGGTGTACGACCAGACCCGGGAAAAACCTGCGCAGTCAAGAGCTTCCCTGTTCACGGATGTGCACACTATTGGAATCTTCAAAACGGGCTGGTGACAAATAGTCACCTAGCCTGCTTCAGTCAACCAGGTACAGTTACATGCTGCATGTAACTGCTATATGTAACTTACATGTAGGGCATGCTGCGTTTGCAGGCGCCTTAACTAGATGACGCCACCATACTGGCGGAGGCTCCCGGTAGCGTTGATGGCATGCCTCGTCTGAACTGCATCTCGGCGTCTGCGCCTGCCCAGGGAGCGTTTATAGGGCATTTTTCCGCGGACGCCATCGCGAACCAAAACAGTTATTGGAAGGAGCCCATAACTGCTTACGGAGTAAAAAGAGCGAGACTATCCTCGGAGAAACGTAACTGCGCCAGTACTGATGCAAGAAAGCCCATTATCTACCGGTCATTGCCACAGTCGCTTACCACATTGGTCCCCTCTGCATTCCCATGATACACGGTGTGTTTCTTAAAATCACCAGCTAGGACTGCACCTTTTACGCATTTTCCTATATTTGAATAGAAGGGACACATGTGTTGCACCCCCACAGGAAGGTGAGCATTTGCGACAGAGAAAGGCCTACATCCACGCAGATTTATTTCTACCACAAGAATTTTGCCGTGTGGGATCATAAACGTCAATGCTAACTGTTTTCTGCGACAAAATTTTATTAGGACAAATATTATGATACCTACGCCACGAACAGGACGGTATAAGCGAAAACACCGATAATTCCGCAAGCATAACATTTTTTAGGGAATACAACCAAGTATAGAGCGACAATTCAACTGAAGCCCACTCCTCAACCCTCGTTCGGCGAGAGCAATGCAGTGGCAACTGCTCTCTAAAAAAGGCTCTGTTAACTCGGCGAGATTAGGGATTTTGTTAGGTTGTGAATGGGCGCGAGAACTTCAGGCAGCATTCATGGGGGAGCCGCGACGTTGAGGCGCCCGTGGCTCCACACACATACTCTCGATATATCATCCGGCTCCAAGTTACTGGGGCCAGGTAGATTTGATTCCTTGACAGGCACAGAGCTAAGATTGACCTTCCTCCCATTGGTGAATTTTGCAAGTTCAGCCCAGGTACAACATTAGGATATGTCATTGCAAGACTTACAGAAGCTGGCTGCAGCAGCTGCAAAATATTAACAAGTTTGCGCTCGGTCGTGCAAAACTTAGGTACAGCGAAACTGTCGATCCTCATGCCTTACTGACTACTACTGCTAGGTATTAACTTGGTTGCTGCTAGGTCTTAACTTGGTTTAGCTTACCTACGCATGTAGGAAAGTATTCTCGAGCGATATTTTTCGGAGGTACGTTCCCTTTCACGACATTTCGCGTGACTAGCGCTGGACTCGTCGGCGCCAACGAGCGACAGCGTATCTGGCAAGCCACAAACGCAGGCAGGCTAACCAAGTATGGCGCAGTGCCAAGAACGCTATTGCTTGCCGACGCCCAACGCGTTGGAGGCTTCCCACTCGATATCAACCAGGCCAGTTTTTTTTTTCTCCTGGCTCAGCACGCTGCGGAGAGAAGAGAGGCGGGGGTGGGGAATGGAGGGAGCTGGCGAGGAGGACGGGGAGACCGCGTGCATGCACACGCGGTCTCCCATGGCTACGGCTCAGCAGTTTCTTCATACGAACAAATTACGGCTGGATTAAACAGCTTCGTTGTTATTATGTATGCGAACACTGTTTAAGATATACAATTAGTCACCCATTCAACGTGCCGTTCCATGGCCTTGACGATCGACGTTTTTTCTTGCAGCTGCAATCGCTTCTCAAACGGTTGAATTCATGTCAGCAGGCTGCCGCGCTGCAACCCCAGCGTAACCATGTGTTCTTTCCTCTACTGCGACAGTAGCCTCTCTACTGGAGTAACTCCTCTTATCCACTGCCTCATGAATTTGAACTTCCTGTGCTCGAGAATAACAGTCGGTATATTTCGCTTGATGGGTTCCTCCCTGTTTGAGTGACGCACTCATTGCCCGGATGTCCCTCGTCACTGATCCAGCACCGAGGAGTATAATTGCACGCACCCACGCTGTACCCAAAACGTCAACTACGGCATTGTAACAGGTGCGATGCAAGAAGATTTACACGAAAATCTAGTGGCCAGGGGTGCTATGCAGGATGCCCCGAGTTTGGCGAAACTCGGGATCTTCACGAGCTCTGGCGACGCCCCAAGATGAAAGAACTAATGGTAACAAGACAAAGTTTGTCCGTCGGCACACCTCCAGTTTCATTGGTTTATCTAGATTCACTCTGGGTGGCCATCATCCCTTGGGCGTTCCCATATGGGCGGTCGACAAACTGGGGCTCACGTGATCATACGGTCGGTGCATGGTCGTGCATTGGTTCACTTGTTTGTCGTTCCACCGAGTGCATTAGAGGCACACGCAAGTTATCAAATAAATGCATTTAGTACAATGATATTAGTCACATTACCGTAGGGTATAGGTCTTTTAAAGTTTACAAATAGTACACTGAATGCGTATTAGACTAATTTGTAGTTTAATCGTTTCGCGTTATACCACGAGGGCACGCTCGCCCTCCTCTTTCTTCCTCTGGATTGGATTGGCGCGGCTTGCTACGTGCTTGCGCTAGCATTTCCGAGCACAGATTGGTGTGCGCCTGATTTTTACACTGGGCTTTGAACAGATCGCTCGTTGCTCGCGCTAAAATAAGGCTTCGAGACGAAGGGAGCGTCGGCTAGCGCAGAAGTGGTTTGCCGCGCGCTTACCGTGTAAGCATTCAGGAATGTGGGAAAACTCTCATGCAAGGATAAAAAAAAACTAGGCTTTATTTTCTTTTACATTGTGACGCACCTTCATACTGGCTAGCGCCGAGCTTTGGCTTCTAACAGCCGCAGGAAAGAGTCTTGATACTGGGTAGCCCCAGCGATCCGTGGCTTCTAACAAACGCAAGAAAGGGTCTTTGCAGCGCACGTGGCCGTTGAGTGCCACCACATTCATCCCAGGCGGGACTCCAGTATCAGTGCAGTTACTCTGTACCCACTGCTGACGAGGTGGCGCTTCACTTTTTGACAATAACTTTCTATTTTTCGCGTGTGAACGCCCGTGTTGGTTTCCACAAAGTGCACGCTGTGGTTAACTATCTCCCAATGCAGATTAAGGCATAGCCCCGTTAGCATCCACTGAATTTGGGACACAGTTGTATGGGCCAATTCGTCACTATGAATAATGGTCCCCAGTTGAACATTGGCTGCAATAATGGCGCCTAGCGTCGCCGCCTTTCGTCGGTCGACCTTGAAAAGTAGCAGCACCCCTCAGGTCGCGCAGACCATGCCGAAGACCCATGGGCCACCATCTTTAACACCACCGTAGTTTTGGCAGCTCGGCGGAACGTTGTCGCCCGTCATTAGGCGGCCTCGATTGCACTTTTGGTCGCCGCGAAGAAGGTACTCGTCAATTTGCGCTGTCTTCCCGGGGCCACCGAGTGGAGCTCGCGCCAGCAGCTCGTCCCTCCCGACCTTACGGGGGTAGCTCCACCAGTCGGCGATGGCGTGCTCCGATAGAGGAAACAAGTCTACGGTCTCTTTCAACATCCATATGTCTACGCTTTTGCTCACGCAGTACGTGAGTCAAATCATTTGCCGCCTCGAGAGGTGGTCGTTCGGACGGCCGAGGCGGTCCGTGTTGGCGCAGTAACTTTCTTCGCCTCTCTGCCCGTGCCGTGCAGCGGTACCGTGTACCTGCCAAAACTGATTTCGGCACCAAAACTGATTTCGGCACCAGAAGGCAGCCCGGCGTCCATTCTGAGTCTTCCAATATAATGTGACTACTTCGCCTGCGCAGGTTGGTTGGTCCGGGTTGAACCCCAGGTGCTCGCAGGTGCTCCAGTACTCCGATGACGACGCCGGACCTGGCCTGGGGCTGGGGCGTGGTGGACGAGCATGCTTGAAACAGGAGAGAGAGAGAATAAAACATTTATTATGGAAAATTAATAGCCGTTTTGTGGTCGGACCTCCTAGTCCGCCACGGTTGGGCCACGCCCAACTTATTTCCCGGCAACAGCGACGTGGTGCGGAACTGAGAGGCATCAACAATCTTGACCGCCGACAGAAACTACGCATAGCACGCTGCCATCGGTGATGCACTGTAGCTGAGAACCACTATCAAAAACAAAGCGGCGACTTTCGCTGGTTCATGCATCTATCTTCTTAGGCTGTGATGGCCCCAGAACATGGTTCATTGCCTGCATTGTAGTGACGTAGCGCACAGCAAATAATTATCGGAACGACACTGTAGCTGCTTGCAAGGTGTCGATGCGCCGTGGTGGATGACGATGCTGAGCAGTGCGTAGTGTTTTCCAACGTAAAGGTATCGCAGCTGTTGTTTGAGATGGCTGCTCTGTCATCGGTGGTGTATCGGATCTGCAGTGTCGCAAACACGGTCAGCGCCGAGAAACGCTCGCTTTTTTAAACACAGTGCGATGGCATTTCTTCATCACAAGCACGGCACACTAAATAGTTGCAACCCCTTCCTGCGTTCGAAGTTTAATTTCCTAACTGCACACAGGAGCCATCACCCGCCAAAACGCGAATGCTGCGCTGTCGTTACTATATCTATCCGTGATCGCTGTTAGCTCAGCAGCAGAGACAATCGGCAAGCACATTGGAGAGAACAACTCTGCGTATACATGCGAACGGAGGCACCTTCACTGGGCAAGCGATGACAAGCGATGAATTGTGTCACTGGGCAGCGCGCTCTTCCTTGCAATGCATCGCGGAGGCTTCGCGCACGCAGATAAACTGGTGCACTTTCACTGTGCTGCGTCACTACGGACCCTAGAATACCGCACAGCCATTTTGCAGTGACAACCGTTGCTCCCGTCGTTTCAGTTGGTAAAGCGGCGGCCTTAATAGCAGCCTAAGTGAAGCACCTGCGCTGAACAACCATGCCGCAGCGCTGCGTGGCCATTCCCCTAATAGTCAGGAAATGGAAAGATCACTGTCATGACTGACTTTATCAATGATTGGAGTGCCTCGATGCGCGCGGGCATCAAGGCACCCTATCAAGGATAGCACTGCAGTGCCCCTGGCGACTGCTCACCGTATGAACTCCCTCGTGCGTGCGACGCTCTAAAATGTATCCGCGTGTAAGCTTTCGCCTCACTGTCGCCACTCGCGGCAAAAAAGTGCAAAATTTAATAATTCGCTCGATCTCTGTTTGTCATGAAACATTTATGGCATTACAAACGAAAAACAGATACTTCAAGAAATAAAGTGTTCCTTATTTTATTTGTTGTATTTGAACGTAATCGATTGAGGGAAAGTGTAGGCGCAACAATGCACCGCATGTGCCCTGTTCGCATTCGACGGAGGATAGAAAGATAATGCTCGAAAGAGGAGGCACGCCCTTTACGCGCCCTAGAAAGGCGTGGCAAGTGGCTCACGGCAAGTGTGCAGATAGACAGCGGTACAGTCACGGTATTGCTAAATGGTGATAATACGTTGATAACAATAGGCGGCGCTGGCGCGTTTTGCTGCGCAGTCTTCTGTGCTTGAAGCACGGAATCACTGTGCCGCGCAGGGTGCGCTCATGTTGTCATACGCGGCTTTATCTCGACATTTCTTTTTGCCTGCTGTTCTTGCACGTTCCTTGCTATCGCCGTTCACTGACTGCCATCGAGCAAACTCGGGTGAAACTCGTACGAACGAGAAACTCGGCGCATCCTGCATAGCACCCCAGGGCCCATATTTACAAAGCTTTTTATTCGTTCGCTTTGCTATTGGCTGGCCGCCATCGCTAATGACATGTCTGGCATCCGAATTGGCTAAAATTCTTTCTTACGAACAATTCTAGTGTAAAAAGTTTTTATGAATTCGGGTCCCATTTTTATATTTGAGGGACATGATGTGCCTGCAGACGTGCCAATCACAGATTCTGTAGGTTCAGGTATGTTGTCGATGGCGATAAGACCTGCCGCAGACAGCTTTTCTTGTGTTTCTGAGGGACTCAGTTGAGAGTCCACACCACGCAATATTCAATTCGTGCATACGAGATGAGGCAGAATGAATGCGTTCACCTTGATGGAGTCAAACGAGGAACATTTTAGTAGATCTGCTACACGTGCCTGGTCTGGCGACCTGCAGACGATACATCCTCGTCCAAATTTGAGAACTTCTGCGACATGCAGCAAATGGTGAGTCACAGCTTTAGGATCCTCCTAAATTGATTGTGGGCCCTTGACCCGAATTCAGCTGGCATCTAAAGGCACCAGGGCCACCGGAATGCTACTCAGTACTCTACTGCGAAAGGTTTCTAGGGGCATTTCATCAGGAGCGACCGAAGCTGACCAGCGGCAGCGCCTCTGGTCAGGCGAGCTGTAGTCATGAGGACGGGTTGATTGTCTCAGTCATAACAATGCAGCCTATTGCAGCTTATTGCCAAGAATTAAGATTAGACCATCCAACACATAGCCGAGTACCCACTAGCATCCCGACCAGGCAGACTAGAGGAGACAGAACGACAGCGTTGGCAGCTGCGTTTGAACGTGTCTTCTAACTTCTTCCGTAAGTTGCTTTTTTGCCTCTAAACATGGCTCATGCCTATGAGAATAATTGGCCAAACAGAAGACGACAAATCAACGCCGTAAAACCACTGTTTCAGCGTCATCGTTTATGGTTTTTCCTCTAATGACTTTACCATCTTATTTGGGCGGAACAATGTATGAGGCTGCCATTTGAAATGCACCAGTAATTAAAAAAAACATTCAATAAAGTAAAAGTGCAGTTCGCAGAAGTGCTTTCATGAAACAGAACGGGCATAATCCACGCGCTGCGGGAATCAGTTAGGGCAAAGTTTTCATTGGCATTTTCGAAGAATGTGGTTCGTGTTCAGCGACAATTTGCATCTAAAGAGTACACAACCAAACTGGACCAATTTTAGCCATATTTTGCTTAGCGCAACATTAAGCTTTGGAAATAAACGTGAGCACCCCACACATGATAACGAAGGAATGACGACGGTGGAATTACCAGACCAGAATGACGACTGTTAAACGACAAGGTAACGACATGACGACAATGTGTTGTCAAATACGGAACGACTACGACAAAATGACAACGCTGGAAATATCAAGATGGCGTGATTACAACAGTATAACGAGGGCAGTATCACCACGATGGAACGACGACTCTTGAATGGTTACGAAGGCCTGACGATGACCGTATCACAAAGATGAGATAGTGACCACGCAATGACAATAACAGATTCATGATGACGGCGTAACGACGGCGGCCTGATGAGAATGACAGAATGAAGACGACGGAATGATGACGAGAGCATGACAAGGAATGAATAATAACAAAGGAGCAAAGGCAATAAAATTACGTCCAAAGAATCTTTGTGTTGCAGCTGACGTCTGCACTTACGTACCGCGCTCACGCCTGCCCGCACCGGACCACCTCGGTTCATACTATGTGGGGTACCGGACAATCGGGCAAGTCAGTGGACTGTTACCACATATATTGGAAAGAAGAAAAAATAAGCTTCACTTTAAAAAGAATCACAAGTGTGCCCTGCAAAGTTCAGGACGATGTTGAATCAGGTTTGCGGCAACAAAAGTTCGTTGCATCTTTGTCACCAGAAGGCATTTTTGCATGTTGTACGGACGAGAGCCTCCGTGTACACTGAACACTTCTCCTATAACGACGCGATGATTCCAAATGAACGCCACTGTCAAAAACGTCCAAGCATGCAAAAGACTATCGACAGTTGACTCGTTGCATTTCGCCCACCACGCATGGTCACCAAAAGCTATGTGATACGGCTCTACTCAAAGTTTCACAACTGGCTCTTTGGTGTGATTGCGGATCTAGCATCATAGCCCAGGCCTCTTATCGAAACTTCTTGCCCTCTATAATGCTAATTCCCCTATTATATATCGCACCTCTGCTGTCAAGTAGTTGAATCAGTAAACGTAATTGAACCAGTCACACCGTCGCGTGACCAGATACATCTCGGTGTCGACACGGTTCGTGGCTGCGAACTTAATCCATATTATGACCAACTCACTCTCTCATCGCCATGAGTCGGTAAGACAGCTCAGCATCTCTTGCTGGGCCATTGTAGCGAAGAAGAATGGGCAGCGCTTTGGATCTGTCACTTTCCGCGATATCAGCGCATGTTCTTGGCCGGTACCGCATGGATCGTTTGTGCTCAGTTCATTCATTCATCGCTGTATCACACCGTTGCTAAGTACAAGTCTACCGCAGCGCATATCGTTCTACAGACCCAAAATAGTTATGAAATTGGCCAAATAGGTAAGCAATTTTTCTAAATTGAGAGATGAAATCCGTAGTATGCCTAAAGTAATAGTTAAGTGACTCGGAATTGTTTTGCATAAGTTGGCGGTGACCATGGGGTGAGGAGTGATAGGTGCATATTATTGCTAATTAGGAAAATTAAATAATTCACTTCACTTCTGAAATTTTTGTTTTAGCCGTCTCATCCTAATTTTAAATTGAAACTAGCTCTCCGCAAAAGCCACATCAACATCTGAATCGTGAGATATAGGATTACCTATGGAAGTGTGGCACGACGAAATTCGGCTATCAGATTGCACGAAACCGAAACTGGCAGGGTGCGTCGACCGCAAAGCCATGCCATTCGAGGTGACGTTCTGCTTGCGTTACCCAGCAGTGGGCAGCCAGCCATTCTGCGGCTCCGTGCTCCCCACATTCGGAGCACCCTAGCTGCACTACACACCGCTTAATGACGTAATCAGAACGTCGCCTCGAATGGTGCGGCTTTGCGGTCTAGCAAGAAACCGGGCTTTTATTTCGGAACGACTTCTTTTAACTATTACTTAATGTCTTATATAACCGGTACATAGAAACAGATCACTTATAAGGTTGATGTACTCGCAACCACAAAATTCACTGCAGTGGACGATGAAGAATTCGCGAACATTTCGCTTCTCTATATCAAGGAACACCAAAAAGGTCATAAAAGATTCGACTTCTGGCAGCCTGCAGCAACTACAAAAATAAGGCCTGCTGATGTAGGCATGTTTTTTCCTTTGCATGTGACATTGAACTACAGATAAACTGCTTGGTGATGGATGACCTTGCAATGTCGCAGCATGAGTCACTAAGATCTCTCCCTTGTGTTGTTTATTTAGAACCTTGAGAGCTGAAAAAATAACAAAAACTTGCCGTTTCAAAGTTAAAATTTTCCACTTTGTTCGAAGAAAACGTGTGCAAAACAGAGCATTCTCTTAAATAAGTGTGTGTAAAACACTCCAAAGCATACTTCAGCCTGCCTCTCGACGACCTCATATCATAATTTTCCTGATTATCAAATCATTGCTAGACAGGGGCCTACTTGAACAGCGTGCCTTGTTTCGATTACTTGAAGGTTTCCTAGTGTTCGCTTAACATCTGTAGTATGCCCATTTCTATACGCGTGGCTCGAACCTTGCCTTTGAGATTTGAATCTGGTGGAGGCATTGCAATTTTTATTGCGATAGCTACATTATACTGACCATGATGGTGTATTCACATCACAACCGTCGCAACTAGCACCGATACCAGAATGTATGGCTCGCGCACGGAGGGCCTGGGGGCCTCCAGTGACAGAGTGTGCATTTGGCTGCAAAAACGAAGCTAAGTGGACGCACGGTCAACGCTACGCTCAGTCACCTCGGAGGGGGAGCATGAACAGCAGTCTGCATGCTGAAATGAGTGTTGTGAAGACGCACATGCCAGTGGGTGTAGGCTAAACATCGTATAGCTGTTAGAGTATTTTGCAGTGACATTATTGTTCTATAGTTACCGTTACCGCTTCTGCTTTCGCCTAATGAGCATCGGTAGTAAGTCTTGCAAATTCACAATTGGTGGCCGGCCGTGTAGGTAGCGATTACGGAGAACGCAACAATAGCAACGTTATATTATAAATAACTACATTATTTTTAATTATATATTTGATAAAATTGATAATGTTAGGAGAGCTACACTTGAAAACGACAATATAAAGATCACGCAGAAGCTGCGCATGGTAGAAATCAATGCTACGCGAAGCATTTGCATGCAGCTAGGTTTTTGGTTGTGCACGAATTGCCACTTTTCAAGCGTGTTTATGTCATGCGACCGAGTGTTTGTGCGACGACAAAGCTAAGTCGACAAGTGGTAAACAACGCAGTCACTACGGCTTAGGTAGGGGGACAATGACGGAAACATAACAGCAATAACAACGACGATGACAACGATTCAAAGACGACAATGACGACCACTTCATCACGGCGCCTACATCGCAATGACGGCGGTGACAATTGCATGTCGACGAAGGTGACGATGAACCTGTGAGGAAAACGACAACGAGAATAACCTGACGAAGACGGCAACAATGATTTCACGACGACGACTGCGCGTGCGGCAAGGCCAATACCATACTGAAGATGCCGACAACGGCTCTCCATGAGTGCATGACTCTCTTCACAAGGGAATCACAATTAAATTGTGGCAACACAATTTCGACGACGGAGACTACTGTGGCATGTACACGTTGGTGATACCAGAGGAGAGGGCGATGGCACGACAAATTAGATGGCTTCATGACAACAATTACGATGGCATGAAGACACCACTTACTTTGAACGTATGACAATGAAGACGACGGCGTAAAGTCGAGGCGACGTTCCCCATAGTGGCGATGGTTGGTTGCAACTTGTCGCAGTGACGTATTGTAGCTGTGACGCCTCTCGTGATTCATCTGGACAATGCACCAACAAGTTTACTTGTTCATCTGGAAAACTCAACGACAATGGTCTCATTTATTGTTGCATAAGAAAGCATTTACGTTGCGCCCTGAATTCCCGTCGAAACCCTCGCGAGCACAAAAAACAGTGATGTTTGGGCCACTCCCATGGCGGTTATTTCCGAATTGGTGCCCCAAGCACCTATTTAGGTGGGGACGCCTTCTTGTTGAGGACAAACACCTATTGTCAAGCGTGAGGTCTCATAATGGCCGAGCAGCAGGCCGGGAGCGCGCTTGTGTCTATTTTATCGGTAGGCACTCGGCGGCAGCACTTGCCTACCACAGCCGCGGCGGATGCTCTTCAACAAGGCCGTCTGTGGTTGGACAAGAGGCGCCCAGAGACAACTCCTGGAATTTCTATTGGACCCTCTTTCGAGATGTAAACCCACATACAAGTATGCTCTACCACTAGGCGACCGCTGCGGACCATGCTGAGAGCTTTCCATATAATGTTTCACAATAAAAACATTCAGGAGCGCTAAAATCAACAAAAATTGTTGCTTGTTTTGTGCTAATTCTCTTTTCATTCTTTTTAGCGTAATTTTGCCCATTAGGCACCTCATATTTGTTTGTTTCCTTGCTTCGAAGAATCAGTGCTGGAGCTGCAGCTCTTCATAATGAGCCGCCCTCGAATTACCCCACAAGGTTTCGGTATTTAAAGGCCATGTTCAATTCTAACTCACTTTCACATATCGACTGTGCATTTCTTGACATAGCTGAAATGACAGACATCATCAGATACACCAAACATGGAAATTAGGTGGTTCACATAGGTGGTTTTCGATGCGTGCATATGCCGATTCATACAATAGAAGCACTGATACAGCGCAAGGCAATTTGTCAAAGATTTTCAAGATCTAGAATAATTTTCAGTGTAGAACTTTACTTCCCTGATACTGCAGACACCCTTCAAACTATTTGTCAAGTTTCAACGCACGTCCTGAAGCACTATTGTCACCGGGTTCTTCGTGCACAGGGACTTTCTTCTATTAATTCCCAACGAACTTTCAATATTCGTCGCCTTCGCACTCTGATCTGTGCCATACTGCAGTTACTAGTATGAATGCGAAAAGAAAATTGTACAGACACAAGAAAGAAAGCTAGTTTCTTAGTTTGCCCCGAAATTTAAAATTTAATTATCGGGTCTGACGTGCCAAAACGGCGATCTGATTATGAGGCATGTCGTAGTGGGGGACTCAGTAATAATTTCGACCCCATGGGGTTCTTTAACGCGCACCTAAATTTAAGTACACAGCTGCTTTCCCATTCCCCCCGATCGAAATGCGGCCGCCATGGCCAGGATTCGATCCCGCGACCTCGTTCTCAGTAGCCCAATACCATAGCTACTGACCAACCACGGCGGGCGCCCCGCAATTAACGCACAATAAGTATAGCCGGATAGTGTAACCAACATGTTAGAAACGTGGTCTGTCCCTTGTTAGAGGTACGTTTATTACAGAACTAAACAAACTTACACTTTTGAGCATGATAATGACATTAGAATAGAAGCATATACTATACAATTCGATAATTTATGTTATTCATCATACAAAGACCTTCAATTTTATTTTCACAGTCATCCGATAGGGTTGCAAGTTTTGCTACAAGTTTTCAAGGAGACAACGCAAGAACATATTTGTTGCCGAAAAATCTTCTGTTATAAATCGCACCTCTAATAAGGCCAAAAAATTTAAGAAATCAAGCTTTCTACAATAAATATGTTTTGAACTTGGCGTCATACCTAAAATGGGGACTAACAGTAGTGCTCCGGCCACTAACTAGTTCATTTACCTTACACGAGAAATATAAACTTCCATGAAAAAGAGCTATGCATAAACAACGGAAGAGAGAACTTCAGATGCGCGGACAGTGCTGCGTACGACGCAAACAACAAAAGACAAAAATAAAACGAAAAAAATTTCATTATGGGGTTTTACGTGCCAAAACCATGAGCTGATTATGAGGCACGCCGTAGTGGGGGACTTCTAAATTTGGACCACCTGGGGTTCTTTAACGTGCACCTAAATCTAATTACACGGGTGTTTTCGCCTTTCGCGGCCATCGAAATGCGGCCGCCGTGCCCGGGATTCGATCCGTCGACCTCGTGCTCAGCAGCCAAACACCACAGGCACTGAGCAGCCGCGGCGGGTAAAAAAAAATAAAACGAACAAACCCGAGTGAGAGTACATTGACACATGAGTTACAAGTTTACATTAAAATCATGGGCTCTACTAAGCTGTCCCGGTATCATCGTAAATGGCAAGGAATGGTTTCACGGTGGCCTATGTTCATAGTACAGCAATGACCCTTACAGGGCCAGGGCATATCGGGGCTGTACAGCAACACATGCACTATTCTTTGTGCTCCACTCCACACCCGCACACTGTGCGCATTGTTAGCGTCCTTAAGAGGAAAGTACCGAGTGTAGCCAACGCAAAAAAAAAAAAATCACTGGCTTTCGAGTTCCTATGGCGACGGAGGCCATAAAAGGTCATCAGTATTGCTGGAAGCCTCGCAAGGAAAGCTGATGTTTATTTAAGTTTTTACTATTTTAATGTTTTGCTAAAGGTGGTGAGAACGCTTCGTTCACTTCTGCTAAAAACTACCGTCACTCTGTACAACCATAAAGGTCGCCACATTGAATCCCTAAACTTTCGGTTTTGTACTTGAAATTTCTGCACCAACAAATGTCGACCTATAGCTTTTTGCCAGCACAGCGCACCGGACTCATTTATGAGACGTCAGCTTATTTGAGGATTTTTTAAAGATTGTTCTGCTGTATCTGTGTTCTAGCGAGATCAAATGTCATTACAATACTCTAATTCTTTTTATTGTGCATTTCCCACGAAATGCCAGCGGAAATGTACTAGGAACTGCATCTGTATATTTCATCAACGTACAACTTAAATTGTGATAGACATTAGCGCTTTGCCTGCTTCAGTTCGCAGTTCAATGTTGAATACCTCTCAAAAGCAAACGCTCAGCACAAAATAATGTTGATTTCAGTTCCGCACAGCTCACTCGAAGGAATTCTGAACAAGTGAACCTGGAAAACGCATTACTTCGAATAAGTTACAAGGAAAGCGCTCACAAGGTAAGTGTGTGTACGTGGGTTCTTAATTTTGTGAAGAACGCTAAAAAAACATCTAAGTATTTTTCTGTTACCCCCGCATTATCTTGTTCATCAATACATCGGGTGTAATAGCAATATGTAAAATGCGTAAACTCGTATGTCAGAAACATGAACGAGGAGCACTATAGCAGGACATTTTGAAAATTTCATGAACGTATGGTATAAACCTTCAGGGAAAACGGTGGATGGTGGAGAAAACGTCTTTATTTTAAATATGTAATAATAGCCTCGAGGACTAGGTCAGTTTCTCATTTCATGTAGCAGTCAATCGCACCGGAAGCAATAAAATACTATTACCAAATATCGAGTTTAAATTACGTGCTTCACAGTATCCAACATCTTAGATGCAGGAAGAAATTATTGTAGTGAATAATAAAAGGCGTTTAAACAGAAAGAGTAGCTAACTATTTATAAGTACTATGAGAAAACTCCCAGAGCATGTGCAGCATGCACCATAAAAATACATGAGCTTAACTGCTCTTAATGATGAAATTATTTTCCTATAGCATTAAAATATACTTTAGCTTTTTCATCTGTAGAAATGGTTAAAGTTTCTTATAGTGCAGCACAGTTAACATGAGTGAATATATTATTAGCTTTAATTGGGACTTTCACTGTAATACAGAGGCTGGTTTTGGGCATCCGCAATGAAAACATTGTCATGAGGCATAGTTATGACTCTTGAACCATTAGATTCAGCAATACTTTGAATAGCAGAACGAACAGTCTTTTGCAGGCAATTATGTCCTCTTTGCAGAGTTAGCCGGTGTTATGATAGTGCCTTTGGCTAGTTTGCGAATAAACTACCGTGAAATGCCACGTCTTCGCAGCGCTACATGCTTATTTGCTTCGTTGGAAAATTCTTTTATTAAACAGAAATCAGTCATCCAATGGAATGCGTTGTCGAACTGTAAGGAAGACTGATACACGTTTTCAGAGAAAACACTTCTGAAGAATACTCGGTTATGCACAGGGATTAAGCGCGGTACCACTCTGAAACATTCGGTCTGTCTATTGCATGAGCATTTGTTAAGCCAACAGCGAATATCAGTGCCAGTCAAAGCAACGGGACATCAAATAGGCAATTCACAAAGAATATAAACTTAATCAAAAGGATGCGCCAACCACCTGAAAATGGCGCTAATCCAGAAAGGAAACGAATACAGGTCCATCAGTACCAAACATTTGTTAAAATCTCGCGCGGCATTATGCGCAGCTCAGGCATCCGTGATATTTCTACATGTTCTAAGTAAAAGTAATCTGTGAACTATGATATCGAAAAAGTGGCTTCTGTCTACCTGCTGCTGCATCTGACTGTACCAGCTTAGCCATACCCAACCGAAACACAACAGCACAATGACTGCTGTCCATTTGTGCTAATGAACACGATGCATAAGCACCAAACGTGTCGCTAGAGACCAGATCTTGAGGCACTAAAAATGCTGTATTAAGCGCTTATTACACGCGCTAGGTCTGTCATTTCTGGCATAAATAGGCGTGAAATATTTTCTTTTGTCATGTATGGACTCAGATATTGTGAATTTCCGTGGTGCATCTCAGGACAAATATTACTTTTTAAGGAACACAGCCAACTAAATCGTTGCTTTGTGGAATTTAATTTGCTTTCTTGGTAAAAGAGAACGAGGCAAGTATCGCAGCCCACAAACATTGGCGAAAATATAATGTGAATACGGGAAAATTTGAGAAAGCAGTGGCAAAGAAGCACTATCTCAAGAATTTCATGCTTCATATTGTGCCTTTCTCACACAATATTAGTAATTATCCAAAAAAGAAGCCCTCAACATCTACCAAGGTTAACACCACATACTCGCACTTCGGAACGTTCGATGATCCAATGGCCTCTGAATTTGTAGAATGTTCGCCGGTCTGGACCATTAACAGTTCTTTCAGTACAGAAAACCCTGGTTCTTGTTCGGCACAGAGTGAAGTTTCGAACGAAATCTGTCAGCAACAGGATGAATGGTGCTGGTGGCGAACCTTTCCTGAACGTTTAAATTGAGCCCTACATTCCGGGTCAGAGCTGCGCACGAGCATCCAAGTTTTTCAGTGATGGCTAAAAACGTGTAGGCTAAAAAGGTGAAGTAAGAGCACAAGTTCACCGTCAAGCGTATCGTCGTGAAGGGAAGTCTGAGCCCTTCGGGTAGCAATGAAGTAGTCTGCGGCAAAATTGTTAAAAAAAGAATTTATGCGCCAAGCTGTTGCTGGTAATATTCGGCAGCCTTAGGCAAGTTTTACATCACTGGGTAATACTGGGTGTTTCAGCGAACACGTTCAAAAATGTTTAAGGGTTGCCTCCGGCAGATAGCACAATTCTGATTCATGAGCTGGTCTACTCGAAGAGGCGGACATGACTTGCACAAAAAAATGGAAATGCATAATCGACTAACCAACCAAAATTCACTAATTCAGTTTTGTGTAGTTGATATGGCTCCACATTGCAAATTCACAAATTCTAGCTGTGGAGTTCGCCAGGCGGATCTACTTGGAACGAATTCTCAGGATGACAACGGTTTCGAGATATCAATTCGTGAATTTTGCGGAGAAATGCATTGGCGTTGCAATTACTTTCTTAACGAAACATCGTTTTATGCATCGAAGCACAAAAGTAACTGAAACGCCAATGCATTTCTCCGCAAAGTTTGGGAATTAATTACTCGAAACCGAATGTGCTTGAGGGTCCAGGAGCTCAGACTTATTTTTATACTACTTAAGCTAGAGACGGCAAAGTAGTTGGAAGTTAGGTTTGGCTGTCCGTTCGTTCTTGCAATGACCCTTAAACAGCGTTTTCTCATCGTGGAATCCGTGGCAATCTCGTGGAAAGAAACGTGAGGCTGCATATTGTTAAACTGGCTGAACTTCCACAAAGGAACACATTAGCAGCGTATATACGGTTCCAAAGCCTTCAAACCGCTACCATTCACTTTGCATCACTTAAAGCTTACTACATTTCTAAAGGAACGCTGCATTAGCGCATGGTAAGGACGATCATTTCCCTGTGTGCTGCCTGCGGGTCGTCTGATGGATAATGATGATAATGTTTATTGGCTTCCTCTTTGAAACGGGGTGGGGTGAAACAGTCCCCTACCCTGCTTGATTGATTCAGGCTTTAATAAATATATCGCTATCTTGCGTTTTGCCTTTCTATTCTCGATTGACCATTCGTATTTAAAACCTCTGTTACTACTTTGCACTATTACCTGCACTAGTGAGTCAGAAGGCACCGGCGTCATCGAGAGACGCAGTTGAAAACGGAGCGGGCGCGGCGGGCGGCTCCGCGCTGATGTGACATTAACTGGAAAGAGCAGAAGAGGAGGCTTTGGCCGAGCCCTTGCAAGAAACAAAAACAGCTCTTCTTTCAGTCTCTCTCAGAGTTATTAGCGCCTTCTCTCCGAGGATTATATGCGCTTGATATGCGCAGAGCATACAAACTTTGGTGGATCCGAGAAGCATTTTAAGTATGCATTGACGCAGAAGTTGACCTATTCTTCTCCAGCAAACTTTAAGAATATCTGTGAGAAAAGACACTTGTTGAGGAAGCAGCCACTTGAGATGTTAAGTTGATTTCAATGGCAGAGAACAAAGTAGCATGCGTTTTGGTGGCTGAAGCATTTTAATAATTTTGATCCCAATAATGACAAGCTGCACGTATTTAGTGATCTATTCGCTGTGCCGAAACGTGCTCCGATTTGTTGCTATTTTACATTCAAATTTATCCCATATTTTAGTAGTCCAGGTTTTTCTAACTGTGCATGCATGAAGTGCTACCGCAACAAAAATTTGTCCAAACAATATCAATAAAAAGAAACATCCCTCCTTAAATAAAAATTTCTTGGTTACGAACTTTTTCTCTTGTAGGAAGATTTTCCCCTGAGGAAACAATGTTGGTTTCCATTATAATTTATTTCTACTTTGGTGGATGTTTAGTAACTTTCTCGTAATGCTTTCTCTTCCTTGCGCGTTTCGGCAAAGGATACTATTTTATTCGGTATGATAGGTGTGGTAATGCTGGTAACACTTCACCTACGTACTCTCAAGGCAACAGGATGCTGAAGTATGTGAAAACCGCTGTGAAACGTTATTGCTCAGATCCAAGAGTGCTCTAACATCTTTTTATTGAAAACCGAGTATCGACACCATCACTCAATGCATTTATAATTTTTGGTGCAGGAAAATGCAGCTGCAAATGATAGGAGTGCTCGCAGCGGGTTGGATCTTTTCCGCGTGTGCTGCGGAAGTTCCCTTCAATCCAGCGTGTGGTGGAACACTTAGCTTCAGCGAAGGTGCGTAAATAATATTGGCGCGATAAGTGATGATTCCGCCAAACAAACATTAAAAGTCAGCTCGACTTCAACATCAAATTACTAACTCAGCGAACGCATGCCGCAAGAATATTTGTCAGTTATAGCAAGGCCTAGCATTGAGCTCAACCTCCTTGGAATGTGTTATAAAAATGCGCGGAGGGACATGGTGGCTTAGGTAGCGCGTGAGGCAACTATTGTTGCGCAGCATAAATAGCGCCCATGTAGTGGCTTAGGCATCTCGCAGCGTTTCCCAGTTTCGCCAGCAGTGTTGCAGACGTCCCGCTTTGGTGACGTAGAGTATATGAGACCGAAGAAATAGCACTGTCGTTCATAGGTTGAAGTTTACTGTCTGTGCCACTCAGCCTGCTGTGCGTCCACAGCTGCACAGGAAGACCGCTTGTGTTCGTGCGCGGAGCGTTCACGCCAGCAGTGGAATGCAGAATGCTGTCGTGGCTCCGCTGCAGAGCCTTTTGAGCAGAGCTTCACGATGTGTCCACATTGGTGTTATTGCAGATAATTGTACTCAGTGCCTCTAGATGTGTAGTCCTCAATTCGCGAATCACACATCTGCCTCCAATACCGCCAGATAACGACGGCGTCGACGACGACGACTGGGAAACAGCATAAGCATCTCCAGGGTCCACAATTTTTCTATTGCAATATAGCTCCTACAACGTTTATGCGACAGCGATGCTGTAAGTATGAATATATGGCAGTCGTGGGAATGAATTACACTACTAAAATAGTGGAGCTGTTGAGGATTGCGTGACCCTATAGTCGATTGTAGACGCGTAAATTTCGCATATTCGATAACGCGCAGCCTTCGGCAATTTGAGTAAAAAATTAATGTAGACTCAACCCTACTTGGCATATGTCGCTACGTAGGGGTTTATTAAAGTTGTGCTCCGTATTGACCCAAATTGACATTGAAAAGGCTCATTAAAAGGGGCCTATATCTAGTGATGCTTGGCGCACGTACCGACATGCACACACCCACTGGCAAGCAGCCAGTGGCTCATACATAATGTGGCACGACGCTAGCCACGTCTCAGAAAGTAAACCTCAAGCTAACATTAGGTACTATTTCACTGGGCACAGAACAACACCGATGGTTGTCCGCTCGTCTCACGTCGTGCACCGCCGAAGTACGACGCCTGCAATGCCAGTGCGGCCACTGCTGATCAGGCCAGCGTTGGGAGACGCATGGTAGTTGCCGGAACACTATGCCTTTTGCGCAGCTGCAGTTTCCTTGCCTGCTGTATCACGACAACATGTCGCAGTCGGCAACAGATCAAGTATTGTGCCTAGAATATGCTGACTAGCGTGCAGACTGTGAACGCGGCGGTGGAATCAAGAGCGACGCCGGCCACCAGCGGCTTTATGGCGAGCTGCATCATGGAAGCGTGCGGGTCTGTTGCGTGCTTCAGAACGACAGGCCCATGCGCAGAGCGTAGCTTCGGTTCTCATTTGATCATATAATGACGAAACTATTCAATAAAAAATAGTTTATAGTTTCTTGAGCATTAAGGAATGATCGCACATTTTGTGGCTATCCATACCGATTTGCCATATTTCGAATTTCGGTTTCGTATGTAACCTATAGACGATTTATATTCGACTCATGGGCGCCGCCCTCTTGGGCTGTTACACAAACAATTTCTTAGTTTTATGAGAAGTTTAGTTACGTAAGATGGTTATGAAACGCTGTAGGCATTTATACAACTGTTTTCATGCTTGCGAATCGACTATAGTACCGTAGACTTCGTTATTAAAGACAGAAAACCAGAAGCGTTATCAGCCCAATATTGCGGCACCTAACCGCTTCTGTAAAATGGTGTATACAACCCTTCGATGCCCGTGTGACTTCCCACTAATTCAGAGTTTTAGTTTGCCCCTAAACTTCTTAACATTTACGAAATACTGGATGGCTGGAGCCGTAAACGGGAGTAGCAAAGATGGTAGTGACATCTTCTGACACTGTCTAATTGCAACGTGTTCGAACAATTTTTCTGTCGCGTTATTGTTATCGTCGCTTTGCACAGCAATGAAGTGAGATATTTATATCACTGCAGTCTTAGTTTTGAGTTTTCTCTGGTTAGACACTGCTTCACCACAGGTCACCACCGGTGTTGTTTCCGTCGTGCAGCTGTCCGCAAACCCAATATTGCGCATCCGTTAAGAATATTACAGAGAAACTAAAACTCTTTAATATCTAACTGCCGTTATAACTTTTTTTTCGTAAATTGTGGGGATGTTATTTTGCCGGCACAGCGGCAGCTTTGTAGTTCGCCGACATGTGGCTAATTTTTTTTTTCACTTGTGCAGCCTTACTTAGATTATGCAAGATAAAGGTGAAATGAAGTGAAAAATCATGATACCCCGTTATCTCTGCCATCGTCCAGTCTCGATGCCTTGTCTGGGACGGAGTTTCATCATGAATAAACTTCTCGATCGCTCTACAGATGCTTCGAGTGGTGCCATTAACACAACGCTAGCGACCGCGCCCCGTTCTAAAGAGCTACTCACAGTTGCTCGCACCAGGTACAGCTCAGTTGTGTGAAATTATTTCCGTCGTACAATACAGAAATTGTACGACGCTGCACGGAGGCTGATGGAATCTTTACGCTCTGCCACCATGATAGACAAACATGCAAGCTCGATCAAGTAGTGTAATAAAAAGCGTGTACACCGGTAAGAGTCACAAGCACATTTTAATGTAACAAAGTAATGACCCAGAGCGCACGTTCTGCAGTGGTGAATAGAATTACACCCTGTACCACACGACTTTCTGAAGCTGCATCGACATGAGATCGCGATTTATTAGACTGAAATCCCTCGTTACGCTTCAGCCGTTTATACAGTGGTCCCTCTTCCCACGTGTTTCTTACTTACATTTGAGTGCCTCTTTTGAGCCGGGATGCGGGGGCCAGTTTCGCGGATTATCATAATGTCATCGTGTGCGAGGCACATTTTTTCACAATAACTTAATTAAAATCACATCGAATTCACTTGATGTAGCTATATTCAAACTGCTTTTCGTTAATCGAGAGCTGTTGAATTTGGCTCGCTGCTAATAATGTGCTAGACAAGAGGCGCACTAAAATTACACACGCGTCTTTGTTTGACCTGTAACCACTTGTGCACAGCGGAGCAAGCTCCGCGGGTTATTTCTCTCGATACTTCGCTGGACACTTCTCTTCTGATATCTTCTCTCTTCCTTGAACCGGTAAATTGTCTGCACGCAGACATCCGCACAAGAAAATGCAAAATGTGAGGAGAGAAAAAACATGTAAAGGCTACATTTATAAAGTACGGAACCAAGGCGCAACTAGGCCCGACGTGCGTAAAAGGAACCCAATGCAACCAAGTGCGCAGGGGTGCGAACGCTGCGTGGCCCTAGCACAGTGCAGCGCAACCAAATGCATGCGATATTCAAGTCAGAGCGGTGGAGGGCATCATAAAAGAGTCGTTGCTCATCCGGCGAAGCGGTAAGGCGCAGGCGTGCAGTCTGGCGTGCCTCTACATCTCTGAAGATGTCGTCACGGGCGTACTCTGACGACGAGTCGAGAACGGCGGGAAGGAGGGTGTCAAATGGCAACGTGGGATTTCTTGCGTACAAGAGATAAAACGGACAAAAACCAGCAGAGTCGTGTCGGGAGGAATTATAAGCAAATGTTACGCAGGGCAGAGCGGCGTCCCAATTATGATGGTCGGTGGAAACATACATAGCAAGCATGTCGTTGATAGTTCTATTAAGGCGCTCTGTGAGGCCGTTGGTCTGAGGGTGGTACGCCGTTCTGAACTTGTGCTTTGCAAGTCCTGGACAGCCTTCGTTAATTAATAGCGGCCCCGGTCTGTGAGGAGCTGTCAAGAGCGCCGTGGTGAAGTATGACGTCTTGGAGCAGGAAGTCGACGACGACGATGGCACAGCTGGTTGGAAGCGCCAGAGTGATCGCGTATCGGGCCGTGTAGTCGGTAACCGACTGCTTTCCACTTATTTCCGCAGGCAGATAGCGGGAAAGAGCCGATAAGGTGAAGACCAACACTAAAGAATGGCTCCGATGGCATGTCAAGGAGTTGAAGGCGGCCAGCTGGGAGTACAGCTGGTTTCTTTTGGCGCTGGTATTTTTCACAGGAAGCGACGTAACTGCAGACGGAACGGTAAATGCCGGTCCAAAAGAAGTGATGCCGAACGCGGACATACGTCCTAGAGACTCCGAGGTGACCCACGGTAGGCACATCTTGGAGCTGTAGGAGGACAGTTTGACGCATGTGTGTAGGAATAACCAAGAGCAGTTCAGGACCGTCAGGGTGCATGTTGTAGCGGTACAAGACGCCATCCTGCAGCACAAACATACGCAGAGAAGGAGAAAGTGTCTCAGAAGACAGCCGCAGAATGACAGTCTCGCAAATAGGGGTCACGGCGTTGCTCATCTCTGATCGATGTTCTGAAACGCAGTAAGCGACAGCACGCATGTATACTCGCAGCTGTCGGGAAGCTCCGATGGGTCTACTGGCTGGCGCGACAAGCAATCAGCATCTTCATGCAATTCGGCCGCTATTATCCACAATGGTGTATGAGTACTCTTGGAGTAGTAGAACCCACCGACCGAGACGTCCAGTAGGATCCTTTGGGGTTGAAAGCCAGCATAAAGCATGATGGTCGGTGATAACTGTGAATGGCCAGGCCGTACAAGTAGGGTCGATATTTCTTCTGCTTTTTAGCCCGATTTTGCGGCTGTCGGTTGATGGAGGTTGGTAGCGGCTGGAATTTCACCACGGATACAAAGACACCGATGCAAAGCGCACGTTCTCTAGTGCAACAAAGTGCGCGTTTATTGCCAAACGCCAAATATTATAGATTTCAGAGACGCACGTGCTGTCGCACGATAGCTTTGGGGCGTCCGATGGTTTCAATGTGGTAATCGCCTTACATGTCACTGCTCGCATCGGTCGTGGTCAATGGCATTCTCGAAGATAAGTCTCTGGAATTGGGGCTCAATTAAACAATATGCATTCTCTTGACCAAACACATACGGTGAATTGGCTATATGTATAGCCACGTTACTATCGATGCAGATATGCTGGTTAACGGCCTGCGTCACTCTATAAGTGGCGTGAATGTTTATACTTACGTGATATAGCAGACACATCATGTGCATGAGGGATGAAGCATATTTATTTACATTGTATAAATGATGTCCACCAGGGAAGATACGCTACCGAAGGGAAGCTATCATAAGAATAATAAATCAGTCAAATATCTCAGGCCATCAGAAAGGGTGTTAACTATGCATTGAAAGAAGTCATACTTGACTAGGAAAAAATACCCATACTGCGTTTTACAAGGATGCGTTTATGCCACCTAATCCAAAAACAATCTTTATGTCCCTAATTTCTTACTAGCAACAGTATTTCCAAATGAGCTGCTACTTTGTGAATGTGTAATCTGTGAGAATTCTAGAAAGTGATCGTGGCATATCATAGCTTTGTTAAAAAACGATAGAAAGAAAACACGAGGGATGGCGACTGTTCAAATCAGTTGTGGAGGTAAATACGCTAACAGGATTTTGAGCACCACGTTTCCTTATGCTTTTTTATCCTTCATCATGCTCTGACGCAGACGTAGATGTGTGTGTTTTCTTTTTCGTTTTTTGAGGATGGCTGCATAATAGCGTAAATGCAGTAAGCTTTGCACAGTTTAACAGCTGTGCAACGCATTGGAGCTAAGAAAAAAAAAACGCTGTATACCTTCGAACCTAAGCATAATGCAAATTTCTTCAGAAACTGGTCGTTTCAACACTTTTTCGTTGTCGGATGACTTTTCTGAAATGTAGTTAGACGAATACTTCTTTTTGCTGAACGAATTGTCAAGAATCTTGTTTTTGTAATTCTTGTCACGCTTAGCAGGCGTGTGCCACTACAACGGTTTGGATATACCGGAAGGTCACACGGCAATATTCACATTCCCATGTGCACAGGCGCTTTGCAGAGCAAGGAATAAAAAGGTCGTACTCAGAGGGTAAGGTCTCTCATTCAAAAGTAGATTGTTGTTAGATGTGCCGTGTGTCTTGTTTCTAGCACGAAACTGTTTTTTTTTTTCGAAATCGAAGGGAACGTTACCTGACATCTCCATGCAGCCAACTATTCCGCCCTCTGTAGCTCGTTTCTATTCCTGACACACCTTAGGAGAAGATTGCTTTAAATAATAATGAACCTTTCGAGCAAGCTCCATGTTTACAATTGCTACGCGGCGATGCTTATTGATTATCACAGCAAGTGGCCAAAGGCTACTTTATTGTTATTATTATTATTTCGGAATTTCACCCTATTTGCTGTATGCACCTAAACTCTTTCCCATAGCCAACCACCCATGTTGTCTTCTAGTTTGGGCCACTACGTATCTGCAGGCTGCTGTCTTGCCGAGTAGACAACGTGAGCCATATGGCTTCTGCCTGAAAAGTCAACTTGTGGCAGCCTGCTATAAAAACCTAGTAGACAACATGATTAACTAGGCATATGCCACTGGGTATGCTCCTGAACAGGTAATTTGGGAACTGTTTGTTAAATGTCTTTGAGCCCATTCTAAGCCAATCCCCCATGGTACGCGTGGCCTGTGTGTAAACAGTTTAGGTCGTGTCGCCAAAGCAACGGCGAAAGGCAGGACGTTTTGAATACGCCGAGACGCCCACAACTGTTAAAGCAACCAGCCTATAGGAGGACACAAGGGCGGAAATACGTTGGCATTTGTGTGCGCTTTCTCCATCCAATCAACTTGGGTCAGTGAGAATGTGCTAGTGCATACAAACGCGCCTCTCTTCAACGAAACTCTTTCACGCCGACATGAGTCACTGTCGATTCGGGACTGAGTAGGCACCGCTGTTCAGAGGAACGATTTGACGCCAAATTGGGAGTACTGGATATGAGCAACTATAGGTCTGCACTGATCTGCAATCAACCTCTTTGACGTCTATTAGGTCACTGGGGATGTGCGCGTAGGTGTGTGCCGCTCTTCAACGAACGTCTCTGACGCCAACTCGGGTAACTGGGTATGTGCCACTGTGAATGTACCATTCCACAATGCCGAAAAAACTCAAATGTATCGCATGCTGAGCGGAATCGAGTCCCCGTCACAAGGATTCCTCGGGGACCGCTATCCGACGCATTAGCAGGCTGCGCCACTAATGCCAAGGCTATGCGGCGCTTTTCAATTAACGCCTTCCACACCAGCGCTTTATCGAGCTGCGCTGGGTATATGCAGCTCTTCAATGAACATCTCGCACACGTAGGTTGCTGAGTATGCGCGACTGAGTGCGCGGCAAGTGAGGGAACACTTCTCAGCGTTCGCAGGAACCGGCACGCCACACTTCTCATCTGAAAGGCCACGCGCGGACGTCTCGGCAGCGCCACTACATGACGCGACGTGTAGAAAAAGAAGCGGGAGAGAGGAGCCCAGCTGTAGCATAACGTGTTTCATAAGCGTCCGCAGGCACCGGCGCGCCATGTGTTTTGAGGCCACGCGCAGGCTACACGGCGGTTGCGCTAAGCGCGAGAAAGAGGTCCCGCTGCAGTACACGCCTCATAACTCGGTTAGGCGGTGGCAGTGGGTTGTGTCGATATATTGATTTAATGTTAAACGCTTTATCTGATATCTAAATGTGTTCAGCGCTTACCATCTAAAGAAGAGTAAAATGTGCTAGAATAAATCTTATGGTGCAGTGATTACTCCCCGAACTGCCGTACAGGTTTTCCTTCTACCCAGCAAGTAGCAAACGAACTGGCCGAAAACTCGCCTATTTGCCAAAATAGAAACCTATGGTCCGGACCGGCCGCTTTCGGAGCAGACAGTCCTGGAATGCCGGCCTATACAGTCGTCCCACAAGTCAGTCAAGGCACTCTAGAAGTTTCTGTGATCTAGTGGACTTTCGGACAGACTGTAGTTTTCACAGACGTTTCCAACCTCCTCTATTTTTTTATTATGTGTATTTTTTGCTTGACTGCTTTTTCTTGCCCCTATTCATTCCGCCTTTTATTTCCCCTTCCCCCAGTGCAGGGTTGCAAACTAGAATCTTTTCGCGTTAACCTCCCTGCCTTGACCACCACGTTTTTCTTTCCCTCTTTGCGGTCGCGGCTAAAACTATCTCTCTTCGCAAAACTATGGAGAAGTGCCACGTTTTTGATTGAAGTCGAAGAAAACTCCAGGATCACATATTGTATCAACGCCGGCTTCGAAACATTATTGTTATATTTGAAGTTTACTCAAGTGGCGTGCGTTTTATCGCCGCGTCAATTTTTCACACACACTAGTCCTGACACTTTACGGTCACAGCTGCCTTTGCGCGAATAATATTAAATATACATGATATTTTTTGTAGAATGTGCGGTTGTGAAAAAAGCAGAATGTGTGATGCCACTGCGCTCACGGCTGCAGCAGCTTAAGGGCTATCACACTGCGCTGCTGAAATCCAGTTCGCGGCCACGGCGGCCGCATTTTGATGGGGGCGAAATACAAAAGCACTGGCGGCCTTACATATAGGCGCATTTTAATGGGCCCCATGTAGTAAAAATTAATTAGAAGTCTCCCGATATGGCATGTCGCATTATCACATAGTAGTTTTTGCCGTAACACCCAAGGAACAATTGTCACAAATAATGCAACTTCGTTTGGAGCGCCAGGTGCTATAGCACAACGCCACGTTTTATTCTACTTTATTTGTTCCATAATATTCTTTCATAGTTAAACGAATCAAACATGAGACCACTCTTTCTCGAAAACGCGATATTAGGCGCGGTGCGGCGTGCATATTCAGGAAAGAATAATAAATTCTGTATTCGTGACACCCTGCACCATATCCGCCAATGCAAGCAGGAATACCGGAAGCCGGCCAAGCCGTGAAGCAGAATTTATTCTTCGTGCGGATTCAACGATGTTCATTGCTCAGTGTTGGATGCTTGCGGCGGTGTTAGCGGCACGAAAATTTCTGACCGGGCAATGTTGGCTGCCAGGGATGACTTTTTTTTTCACGTAGGGCGTCTGGCGTTCGCAGCCAGACGAAGGTCCAATTTCACTGGCTTCTCTTGATTCAATATTGGATTATCATCACTTGGGGTTATCATCTTGGTTATCATCACTCACTTGTTTATTGTTGCACCCACAAAATTACCGGTATAAGTTATAGATCAAATTTTTTAACGTATTCGAAAGAAAGAAAAGTGTTGGCGTGACAATGTGCCACGCCTGCCATGTTCGCTTTTGATGGTAAATAGATAATGTCCGAAAGACGAGACATGCCCGAGACGTGCCTCGTATACGCGTGTTATATTAAAGCACAATTCAATCAGTACAGTGGCTCATACAAGGTCTTACATTCTTGATTATCAAAATGTTTGTCAAATATAGCAGTAAGGCTGGTAGTTTCATCAACTGTAATGCTGCTGTAAACAATCTCATCCGAACTAGATTAACTAGCGCGATGACACACACGCACAGGCAATTATGACATCTCACTGGACGACCGAGCGTGCTCGCCGTCAGAACACTGGCGTGATGAAGAGTGGCAGCAGCGACGAGTGAATTCATCCTCTGGCTTCAACGTGAGCTAGGCGTGTGGGAACACAGTGCACGTGAAGCCATCATCGTTATCGGGTAGGTTAACATTAAAAATCACAGCGGAATATCCCCAAGATAGGAATATATCCAATGGTCGCGCCATGCGCATTCATTGCCGGAGCTAAAGTGGAGACGCGCGCTACCCTGCCCCTCTTCCCTCGCACTCTTGCGCGCGCGATAAATCGGCGTGCACACTCCTTGCCTTTTTCTCTCGCGCGTGCAAGAAGACGCCACCATACTAAGCCCAATCCTTCTCGTCTCACTCTCGCATGTTTTCCCTCGTACCTACAGCATATGGCCCGCGGTCGTAATGTTAACGTACTTGGACTTTATACGGAACATCACGGTGACACCGACGGTGACAACAAAAATTCGCCTTCAGGGTCTATTTAATTGGTATCGCAACACAATTAACTTTTTTTCTGCTGCATGTAACAATAGTGATTGAGCGCCACTGCTTCATCTTTATGAATTTTCTTCTACTTGCGCGGGGCTTCTTTCATGTTGACTGGATGGCGCTAACATCATCATCTAGTTTTCTGCAAGGATAACGTGAAATATATAACGGGGTAGCCCAAACATAAATTTAAGAATCCATTACAATCCAGCCCGAAAAATCTAAAGGGTTGTGTTAGTAGAGACCGGGGACTAAGCCCGAATCAATAGGAGGAGAAAGAAAAAGTGAGTCTTTGCACGTCACCACCGGAAGGAGCAGCTTCCTCAAACGAAGTGGACTCGCACGCTTTTTGCTTCTGGAAAGGAGGTTATACAACTTCATACTTGCAAATGTTCACTTCTGTGACTATGTCTATGACTATGTTTATGTCTATGACTATGTACTGCTTGCCTAAGAGAGTAGTAACGGGCTTCGCTGAGGATGCCAACCACGGCTACAAACATTTATTTGAAAATTACTTACTACTCATTATTTTTTGCCAGTGGTCGCCTCATTTCATCACGCTACGGGCGAAACTGTAATTGTTGTCGAGAACACCTCGTCTTTGACGAAAGAATAAATGGCAAGTCAACGGAGAGCACATACCGAGCGAACGCACCTGCTGGAATCAATATGAAGCGAAACTGTAGCGAAGCGGGCAAAGAAATTTGATGATCAAGCGCCAATTTCGTGCAGTTTCAACCTTTGCAACATTTATCCTCAAGCAAGGATAACGTTTAACCACCACAAAGGTCACAACTTTATTATCAAGGAATTTTTTTAAGCTTGTGCATAACAGCGGTCACAAGTAATGCCGAAAAGCCAGGCGGCTGCCCAGTTTTGGGCGTCTACGCAGAGATGGGATCAGGACGATGGCGATGTATAAGGCATGTCGAGGAAAGAAGGGGAAAGGTACGGGGATACAGAAGTACGGCACATATATAGAGGCTTGGCACCTCTTGTGTCCCAGTTGCGTATATTCATTTTAGAGGACCCGCCCAGGATGGGCCCACACACACTGTCGCAGATACTGAATGGCCAAATCAATGAAAACTTGTGACCCCCCCCTCTCTCTATACGTCCGGTTTCATGCAGGACTTTATTTTTTGTTACGCAGAAGAAAGGTGTGCTGATTTGCAATTCTTTGTCGGTCAACACACAAGCGTTATACCGCCCTGTTCACTGGTACTTGCATTCGGTGCTCGTATTACTTACGTATGCATATCTAAAAATTTATACGTCGAAATACTGAACAGCCTCATAGCAGCAGTGGGAGCATAGCAAAAGGAAGCCGTGGGTTAAAAATTGCGTTCTCGCCCATTTTAGCGCATCGTACGCTCCCCGATAGGGGCAGCCACATAACACTGAATGGCAGCAAGGCACTTTTGAAAATAGGGCAGCGCCCAGGTGACGGCACATTAGAGCGTCTATATTAGGTCGTTGGCGTTGAAATGAAGCTCACATTTAAGGTGCACTCTAAATTAGAGGGCTACAACTAGATTAAGGTATTTTGTTACATCAAACGTGGACGATAAAATCTTGAAACAGTTCCGCTCTGTAATCAGTGTGATGAGGAACCAAGTCAAGCTGCAGATTATTATATACTTTTTGTGCTTTCCTAGCCTTTTGTTTGTTTTTTCAACAAAAGAATTACTCCGTTAATGTTGGAGTTTAAGGTGGTACTCTTGAAACTCAACTCGATTCCAACGCATATTTTATGAATTGTATTGCAATAATTAACTCAATGAAATTTACAGAATAGAAAATGTTAATTTATAAACTGTATTTTTAACCTATTACAGATGTCCACCACCTAAAAACGTTACAGCAAACGCACCTTTTATCTCAGCGTGGCCAAACTGCTGTTATAAAAATCATGATTAAAGTACTTTAATATAGATGGAGTGCGAATTTATATTTGACTTGCCTTTATTGACGTTTTATGTAATATATTTCCGAAGAAAGGAAACCGAGTTTGGCCATCCAGAATTCAAAAGGCGGTCGTCGCCGATTCACGCAAATAAATCACGGCTCCTTTAGCCTTGTGACTCCCTGGTTCTAAGTCTCGTTTATTCTAGCATGCGGGCGGGGTGGAGGTAGATTGATAACGCTATTAATCCTTAAGTCTTTCAATAAAGAGTTAGGCCATTCCATGAAAAATTCCTTTTCTCTTTTTGATATAGTTTTGAATTCTTTTGCGGCACTTACCCGCTAGCACTGCCTTAGTTTCGTGCACATGCTGCGTGAGAGGCGTATGCAGAAAAACATTTCCAAAAGAAAGGACATGCTTTCCTATATGATTACAGGCTTGAGAAGCAGGACTCTGGATGGCGCGGTAGCGCTGGCTATGCTGAAGAGCCATCTAACTGAAGTCACGGGTTTCTGCATAAACTGTTCCGAATGCACAATGTGTTCCTATCACTTGGTACGGATAGCATTGTGCCGCATACACGGGATTCACGCATGGACCTGTCTTTCACCACCGTGGAGTTTGATGCGGCTCTTGCTTTGTGTAATCGGTCGTCGTCTCCTGGACCAGATGGCATATCGTACCGCATCTTTTGCCACCTGGGTGAGCGAGCACGAAATGCGTTACTGGATACATTAAATGAATCCTGGCGGGATGGAAACATCCCTCAAGAATGGAAGACAAGCCGCCTGGTGCCACTTCCTCAAACCTGGCAAGTCACCACTAGAGCTCGCCTCATACCACCCAATCGCGCTGGGAAGTTGCGTAGGGAAGGTGATGGAACGCATGATCGTTGCCAGATTGGATGGTACCTGGAACGCTACCAAGTTTACCCAAACGCTATGGCCGGTTTTCGACGTCTCCGCTGCTCCATCGATAATGTCATCGATCTGGTCACTTACGCCCCACCTCAAAAGAGTTCTAAACGATTATCTGTAGCTATGTTTCTGGACGTAAAAGGAGCGCATGACAATGTTGCTCATGATGCTATACTTGATGCTCTTGAATCAGTTGGCCTTGGTGACCGTATGTACCGGTGGACCCGCAACTACTTACACATGAGGTGCTTTTTTGTGCACACCGATTACGGTCCGACGCCTCAACACTGCACATACCGTGGTGTTTCCCAAGGTGGCGTCTTGAGCCCCACACTATTCAACCGTGTTCTTGTCGGTCTCGTGGAACGCATACCAAGCGTTGTGCAGATATAAATGTACGCCGATGAAATCTGCGTGTGGACGTCAAGTGTAACACATCCTCAGGTGCGTGCGAGACTTCACAAAGCCGCGACTTCAATATCCGCGTATCTCAGCGAACACGGCCTCCAGATTTCACCTGAGAAATGTGCGTTGGTCGCGTTTACGGGGAAGCCAATGACGTCCTCCCCCATATCCATCATTGGGCAAAACTTCTGTTACGCCAGGACACAGAGATTCTTAGGGGGTGATCATTGATCGAGACCTGAGCTGGAGTCCCCGCGTGTCCTCCCTGAAGAAACGCATAACGGCCATTTAACACGTTTTAAATTTCTTGGAGGGAAAAGGTGGGGAACGTCAGCACATGCGAGGTTGCAACTCTACAGGGTGCTGTTTCTCGGATATCTGAGGTACAGCTTACCTGTACTGAGCAACACTTGCGGAAGCAACATCCGCACAATCGAGAGTGCTCAGGCGCAGGCACTCAGGGTTTGTGTTAGATTGTCGCGCCGCACTTCGACAGTGGAAACAATTGCGAATAGCTCAAGATTACCCAGTGACAACTTATATGACATTGGAAGTACTCAGAGCACACATCAGACACAGTTCCCGCGCCCCTTTCGATCACCTCGCCGCAATGCCGAAAGACCGGCCGAATGCCTCGTTTTGCCAGGAGATATCGACGCACCATGACTGCCTCCCTCGAGATTATTCACCTGCCAAGAGGCTGCTCTCACCTCCTTGGTGTTTGGCTCGTCCCCAAGTTCGACTCTCAGTACCGGAGATTCGAACGAAAGCTGTACTCTCGTCGCCAGCTCTCAAGCAGCTATTTCTACTCATGCTGCACGAGACATACAATGACCATTTTCACATTTACACTGATGGATCGACAACTCCTTACGGATCTACAGGGGCTGGGATCTTCCCCGAAAAAGCCATGACCATTCAGTTTCAAACTTCTCACCGGACAACATCGACTGCTGCGGAGCTTGCCGCACTTCGCAGCGCACTTCATATGATTCACGAAGCTAGACTTACTATGAAGATGGAGCATATTTACAGATTCGAAGGCAGCCCTGCATTGTCTTGTATCCGCTCTACGTCGTGGACCACAAGACCAACTTGTGCTCGAAATAAGGGAGCTGTATAACGAACTACCAGAAAAAAGACATGAAATCACTTTTCAATGGCTCCCAGACCACTGCGACATCATGGGTATAACGAACAGGTATATGAAGCTGCGAGGAGGGCTCACGAAAATTCCGTGAAGGAACCCATCCCACTATCAAGAACCGATGCAGCAACAAAGCTTCACATACTCGCGCGTAATATCACACGATCCATGTGGAACACACAACGCATACTCGACTGCACCGCCTGGACCCATCACTCCGACTGCACATTTCAACTGGACTTTCTCGAATCGAGACAACTGCTCCCTCCCGACTGTGGCTTGGAGTATCCTTTACAGATGATTTTGCTTGCCGCATCGGAATGGCTGACAGTGCTGCCTGTGATAGTTGCGGCAGCGAGGAAGCAATCCAACATATCCTGTGTCATTGTCCCCGCTACAGTTCCCAGAGACAGTCGCTCATGACGGAGTTGGCACGCCTCGACGACCGGCCGTTTCTGAGCAGACGATCTTAGAATGCCGGCTGATGCGGTCTTCACACCAGAAGGCTACGCGGGCGCTACTGAAGTTCCTCCGGTCGAGCGACCTGTTGGAATGACTGTGACGTTCCTGAGTTCCTTTGTGTGTGTTTTCAATCTGCCTCTCTTTCTCTGTGTGGGTATTTTTTCTTAATCTTTCTGTCTACCCTTACCCCTTCCCCAGTGCAGGGTAGCAAACTCGATATCTACCGTCCGGTTAACCTCCCTGCCTTTCACATCTCATTCATATCTCTCTCTCTCTTTAGCTTGTATTATCGAAGTGGATGAGGAGGCCTTGTTTTTCTTGGCGATAGCCGCAAAACGCCGCTACACCACAGATACACGTGGCGATGAATTTTTAGGAGACTTGCATAAAGCGTTGGAATGTCTCATTATATTAGTACATTCTCAAATTATCCTCTCGAAGTATGCGTTGAATAGTTATTAGTGACCTTACTGCGGCGAAGCATGTTGAAAAACTTGCAGGGGGTGGAAGATTTTAGTGGGCACGCTACTTACGAAAGCTTTTGTTTTAAAAATCCCAGTACACAACTTATATTTGACAGTGAAAGCTGTGTAGTCAATACGAGAAAATTTTGTACATCTTATGTGTGAATGTTTTCAAACCATTCACTGAAAATGTCATATCAGAATATTCAGCAAACAGAAATTTATCGCAAAATTTTGAGGGATTCATGTCTTTTATTAACGTTTTAAACGTTTTACTAAATGAATGAACCTGCGCACTCACCCGCATACAGAAGGATGGGAATAAATTTTCAATTGCAAGCACGGTGCTCTACCCTCTGTGCGACGGCAGTTTCGCTGATACAACATAATATACAGCATGTTGCGTTGACGCCTGCGGCAAGGCAGTTTTGCACACCACTGCACACGTGCATCGCAAACCACTAGAATCTCGCGTTGGATGCGCTGCAACACTCTTCGGCGCATTGAAAAGGTGCGTTACTTTATTTGCACAAGCGGAATGCTCGGGAGATGAGTAATGAAACCGCAACGTTTGAAAGAAGTAATGCCAATATTTGAAAAGTAATACGTCATAGTATGTGTCAACACATTGCAAAATCCACAAAACCCATTTTGATATATCTGCCGAACTGCATTTTTTAGAGAAAGCGAGGGTTCCTACAAACTGTCTTCATGAAGTGTAGCTCATTCTCGAAAGATAAATGTCTAGTGTTTTAACTCCGAAGCACATAGGGATATTTCTGATTTCACAGCGAGCCACTCAAACTACCATGAATAATCTTTATAATGTGATCTTCAAAATTGGTCACTGGTATCAATGAGAAAGATCTTAGCTACTTGCGGCTGGCAGACCACATTGTTGAGATCTCTAAGCTAAAAGACAAACGACCAACGGCTTCAAGCAAAATGGGCTGGCTTTGCTTGCCGAATAATATGCACCAAAGTAAAATAATGTCCCGTCTAGACTTACAATAAAAAAGACATTCTATGTGATTGCAATGTTCTTGGTCAAGGCCTAATAAATGCTAGGCGAAGTAATAATAAACTAGGTGACGTTTCACTTCACCTAGTTCCGAAAACGTGCATTGCGAATCTGCGTAATTTTTTTATCAGTTAGTACTTCGTTTATAGCTGTTCTGTACTTGCTTGTTGCCTATGTCGCTGAAATCTTGCTTCTAAAGACGTCGCTATGTAGCTGATTCTTCCTTGCTTCTAGAAACGGGCGAATTTTTGTAATTTTAGTGTGCCATACGTAAACATAACCCAATTTACTGGCTCATGATTCTCATCGGAAATATTGTTGCGCGTGAGCCTATACTTGAGAGAAACAGAAATGTTTGTAATGAAACGTTGGAAGCACAACTAAAATGGCAGTGATTATCATTTCAAGAGAGTTATGACAGCAGAACCGTAAAAACACAGTAATATTTACCAGTTTTGTAGACGCTACACCTTTAGCGTGACGCCAAAATGCATTGGAGACGCTCTCTTGAATTTTCTCTTTTATACTAAATCAGTCGGGGTCGAGCGGTAAGCGTGATACATTTCGTTGACATTTTTATCGTTGTGAACCACGGTCATTGTTAAATGACAGTAGCAAAATCGCTTTATGCAATGATGAAGTAGTGTGGAACATCTGTGTCACAAATCGTATTCGTGTTCACTTTTCTCTGAAATCATACTTATTCGGGCAAGGATGTTAGCACGTCGATCTATAACTTAAGAGGAAAATCTAGGAATGCTTTGATGAAACAAGCGCTTCACCAATTTTAATAAACTTTATTGTATTTGAAAGAAAATGTTAAATACTAGTTATTCCTTAAAGCATAATTTTGGATTAGTACTTTGAATTTATTAGCCGTGTATATTACGTCAAGCATGCTTGCTTTAGATGTATTATTAGGTATAGTGCAAGAATTTGCGAAATAATTTGTTATTTCTGCGTTACAGAGCCGTAAACTTTCTGGTTGAGCTATAGAATGGTCACGGCATATGATGAAACACAACTGTATTTACATTATGTACAGTAATTGAATCGAATGCTGTCCATGGCGGACGCTGTCTCTTTCTTCCACTTTGTCGTCTTCTCCGTGCGTCCGTGCTCCCGCGTGCCTTGCAGTTGGCTTCTTCTTTTTCTCTAGCTCTTCGAAGAAGGGTAAATATTCAATATCCTCCGCACCCCGGAAAGGCGCGCAGTTTGAGTCTGTTAGAGCGAAGAAAGTTCAATTGGGTACAGAAGTTGGACGGGTCGGCGTATTACAGAGCCGTTTGGAAGCTTCAACGAACAGGTTCTGATATTTTCATCACGTCCTCGATGTACTTCTTGGATGCGTCCCGTCTTCCATAGTTGTCGTGGGGCATTTTCTTCGTAAATAAGCACAAGATCACCAGCTTTCAGATTGTTCGAAGCTTGAACATTGGCATAGTGCGCTGAGCGCTGGCTAAGAAGATATTCTCTCCTCCATCTTCTCCAAAAGTGCTCCAGTAACTGCTTGCGATGAAGCCACTTTCTTGTGACCGTAGATCTTGGCCCTGAAGTATCGACATCTTCGTTATGGTAAGCAAGGCTTGTTAGTCGTTTACCGGTTAAGAAATGAGCCGGAGTAAGTATTTCCACTTCTGCTGGTCACGTTGACAAGTAAGTGAGGGGCCTGGAGTTTACTACTGCCTCTACCTCATACAATACCGTCGTTAATTCTTCTGGCGTAAGCTTTGCCTTGCCAAGGATCTTCCGGAGGCTGGTTTTCACAGTTCTTATCAATCTCTCCCAGAAGCCGCCCCACCATGCAGCTCTTTCTGCGATGAACTTCCATTCTATTCTTCTTTGAGAGCAATAGTCTTGTAGCTCTCCACTGAACAATACTCTTGCCAAGGAGGCGACTTCCTTTGACGCTTTCTTGAAAGCCTGCGCGTTGTCGGTGTATATTACGTCAGGCAATCCACGACGCGATAAAGATCGCCGAAACGTGAGCAGGAAACTTTCTGCTGACAGTCCGGTGGTTAATTCAAGGTGTACTGCTCTTGTAACGGCACAAGTAAATAACACTATGTAGACCTTCGACGTACTGTCTTTCATATATAGAGGTCCAGCAAAATCGATTCCAACCGCTTGAAAAGGATCAGATCGGCGTACTCGTTCACTTGGTAATGGTGCAACAGGTGCGCTGCTGGGCTTTAAGCGTGTCTTGATGCAAGCGTTGCATCCTCTGATGACTTTCTTTACAGTTTGTCTTCCGCGGGGTACCCAAAATTTCTCTCTAAGCTCGGCGAGGGTATCTAGCAGACCACCGTGGAGTGTACGCTTATGGCAGTCTCTTATGACAAGTTTTGTCAGTTGGTGAAGCGGAGGCAACAAAATAGGATGTTTAACTTCTTCCGCTTCCTGTGAGAATTGCAGTCGTCCACTTACACGCAACCTTCCTGCCTTGTCGAGAAAAGGATGAAGCATTCTCAGGTCTGAATTGCGATTCAGCTGTAGTTCATTTTCAAGCTGATTGATTTCTGTTGCATAAATATCCTCTTGAGCCACCTTGATCCAGTAATTTTCAGCGCCGCTAATGTCTTCGGCTGTGAGCAGTGGTTGGCCCCCGATGCATTTGTTTTTGCAGCTTTTAATGAAACGAAATACCCACGCTGTTATTCGTAACACTCTTGTGAGGCTTGAGTAGCGTTCAAGGTCCAAAATAGGCAACAACGTTCTCACATGTAAAACTTGCACGACGACTTTTGCTTCAGTTAAGTCTATATCATTACTCTGTAAATCTGCCTCCAGGGTGTGCATGGGCCATGCATCTTCCATTTCTGTCAACCATGGTGGTCCTTTCCACCACACTGCGTTTGTCTTGAGAAACTGCAGCTGAACTCCACGTGTAAGGTAATCCGCAGGATTATCAGTCCCAGGACAATGTCGCCATTGGCTCTTGTCGGAACAGCCTTGAATTTCAGCCACCCTATTCTCTACGAATGGCTTCCATTTCTTCGGAGACCCTTTTATTCAATGCAGTGTGACCTTGGAATCCGTCCAAAAGAATGTTTCTAGTGTGCACTTCTCAAGGGCAGTCTTCAGAAATTTCGCTAGTCTTGCTCCGAGCAAAGCGCCAAGAAGCTCCAGTCTTGGCAAAGTCACTTTCTGCATAGGCGCCACTCGTGACTTCGCCATTATGAGGTGGCTATGAGCACAATTCCCTTGGTCAAGAAATTTCAAATATGCACAAGTGCCATATGCCCTCTGACTTGCATCACAAAATATATGAAGCTGCATGGAGTGACTTTCGAGCCCAGTCTTGACCCAACGTGGGATAGTCGTAGAAGTAAGGTGCTGCAGATTTGAACACCAATTTTGCCACTGTAAGGCAAGGTCCGAAGGCAAATCTGCGTCCCAATCTACCTGTCTCTGCCACAACTCCTGAAACAATATCTTGGCTTGAATGCTGAAGGGTGCAACCATTCCAAGTGGATCAAATATCCTTGACACTGCTTGCAGAACATATCTCTTACACGGCTTTTGATCTTTTCCCAAGAAGCATAACGCGGATTTTGCGGCTACTGTCATCTTGTCTGTCATAGGATCCCACAAGAGTCCCAATATCTTGACAGCTCCCGAGGGTGCGCTATCTCCTTCACCCGTGGTAATAAGATCTCTCAGCAGTTTAGAATTCGACGACCATTTTCTTAGTCGCATTCCAGCGTCTTCCATTATATAATTTGCGTCTCTGTATACCTTTTGAGCTGAATCCTCACTATCTGCTCCTATAAGAAGGTCATCAACGTAGAAAGAAGCAGCAAGTAACTTGGCCGTTTCTTCTGTTTGATCCTTTACTCCCTTCAGGTGGTGTTGGAGTGTGGCGTTGAGTAGGAATGGGCTTGCTACTGTTCCAAAAGGCACCCTTGTCATGCGCCATTCCTCTATTTCAGGATCTGGTTTTCTCTTAGAGGGTATATCCTTGAACCATAGGAATCTCAATGCATCTCTGTCTTCCATTTTTACGCTAATCTGTAGAAAGGCTTTCTCTGTGTCAGCCGTCATAGCACTACGGTTCATACGAAAACGTATGAGAAGAGCAACCAAGTCGGCTAGTAGCTTTGGTCCTTTCTCGAGGTGGTCATTGAGGGACGATGAATCAGGATCGTGAGAGGATGCGTCAAAAACTACTCGTACTCGAGTAGTTGTAGACTCGCTTCGCACAACAGCGTGATGCGGCATGTAGTAGACCTTAGAGGGTTGCGCCTCAATTTGGCTAGGTACTCTCTCGGCGTGACCCATCTTCATATAGTTCCTGATGGTGGTATCATATTCTACGGCAAACTCTGGATTGTTCTTCATTTTCTTTCCGAGACACATCAGTCGCTTCCGTGCTTGCAATCGATTATCGTCTAGTTGTCCACAGCTTTCTTTCCACGGAAGGGCTACTTGGTAGCGACCGTTGACGAAGGCGATATCGTGATCGAATTTTTCTAGCACCATATTAGGTTCCTTATTTGGAGTGTTGTCGACTGGCGTAATCCCGATGCTCTCTAACTCCCAGAACTTCCGAAGTAGATCGTCGATAGAGTCAGTAGATGCACTTACTCGCAATACGCATGCGTTGAGTGCTGCTTCCAAAGAGGTGTTGAACGAAAGTGGTCCTTGTAACATCCAGCCAAATGCAGAACCCAGCGCCACCAAGTCTGCCTGGCCATGGTATCGTTTCATTTCGCCGGACATGAATTGCCATAGCTGGTCAGCACCAATTAAAAGGCTAATACCAGGAACAGCAGCCATGCCTGGTAACAACAGCTTATCTGCAATGAGGTGTCCGTCGCTTTCAATGATTGTAACAAAGTCATGCTCGAGTGGTACTTGAACAACATCCTTGCAGACGAATGGTACTTCAATGGCCTGTACCAGGTATTCCCGATTGTCATACTGACTGCGAAGTTTTAGTTCGACAATGCGATGTTGGATGTTAACCGAGCTTGTCTGTCCAAAAGTATTTAGCTGTAAATTCACCGATCCCAGTTCTTTCAAGCCAAGTGTCTTGGATACGTCTTCACGAATGAACGTGCGCTGGCTTCCGCTGTCTACAATTCCACGAATGTAGGCCCTCTGCTTTTGTCCGATGATCCATGCCCGAAATGTCTGCAATAAAACCTCAGCATCCACGAACGAACGAGAGCTGGTATGAAGACTGTTCGCGGTTACGGGTCTTTCTTGTTCCGTCTTCTTAGGTTTCCACTTGGGATCGCACATTGAGGAGACGTGTCTTCCTCCGCATGTTCCACACTTGACTTTTCGATAACAGTCTTTGGCAAGATGTCCTCTCACGGTGCATCGATAACATCGGTTCTCCGTAGCCAATTTCTTCAACTTTTCTTCATGGTTCATGACGCTGTCACAAACTGGAGTTGAGTGCTTTGAAGACCCACAGAAGAGACAGTCCTTGTCTTTAACTTTCGAGGAAGATTGCAGGACAGCTGCTGTTGGTAAGGTGGAGTGCAAGTTTCTTCTCTCCTCGGGTGGTTTAGCGCATTTCTTTCCTTTAAAGTCATGAACTCCACTTCTTTCTCGGCTTTCAACTTCCACGCGAAGATAGGTCAAGAGTTCTTGCAACTCCTCATCGGCTGTCGCTGTCGTTGAATCTTGCTGTTGTACAGAGCCTGAACTGTCGATAGCAGACGGTGATGACTTTGAACTGGCTTCTTTTCGGTAATAGCCAATGACAATGTCTGCTGGCAATGCCTTCAATAGAATGTCCGTCATCATAGTTGCATAGCTTGCAGGACTGACGTTTAGACCTTTCAGGCCTCTGATATGGCACTGCACATAATCCAATAGCCTTCGAAGATTGTATACATCTTCTGAGGAAGCAACTGCTGGTAGTGTGCGCAGACGGCGTAGATGCTCCTGCACAATGCGACGCTTATCGCCAAAACGACTCTTTAGAATTTCGATGGCGTCGTCGTAGCACTCGCCTGTCACTTGTAGACCAGAAATTGAAGCTGCTGCTGTACCGCTCAGAAGATTCTTCAGATATTGAAATCGTTCTCCTTTCGTCAGCTTTTCGTTTTCATGCACAGATGCCTTGAATTGCTCCCAAAAAGCAGGCCAGTGTACAAAGCTGTCCGTCGAATGTCTGCAACTGTAGAATTGGAAGCTTGATTGACTTGCGCGGCGCGCGATCATCGAGTGCATTTGATGAACCTGCAGCTGCGGAAGGGGCAGTCGTAGAACACTGATTTTGACGGAGTAGCCACTCCCGAGCCTTCAGCTCCCCCAACATTCCTCGCGCAGCATCTTGATAAGTCAACACAGTTTCAAATTCTGTCGCGAACTCGTCCTCAGGGATAGCTTCTTCGAGATCGGCGTTAAGCTTGTCCAAGTCCTCATTATTTGCGTGTAGTCGTTCGATCAAAGATGAAATCTTTGCACTGTCAGCGCTTTCAATCACGGCTTTCGCTTCATTGATGAGACGGGTATTCATCTGGCGTCGCGCCGTTCGCTTTTCTTTAAGGACCTTGAGGCGATTCATCTTGTGTTTCAAGCAATGTGTGACCTCGCTCACCTTCTCAGATGAATGCTGAGTAGGCGTCTTATCACGGCGAAGGGTAACGGCGGATGGTCCAGTTCGGTCGTACCGGCTGGCTTTCGGAGGAGGTTTCCGCTGTCCCTACGACGTGCTGTCTTCGCTTTCAAAGTTCCCGATGAGCACTCCAGGCGTGTAGAGTCCCAGCGAGCACTCCCGGGGGGTTTCGGCACCAGAATATAGAATAAATGGTCACGGCCTATGATGAAACACAACTGTATTTACATTATGTACAGTAATTGAATCGAATGCTGTCCATGGCGGACGCTGTCTCTTTCTTCCACTTTGTCGTCTTCTCCGTGCGTCCGTGCTCCCGCGTGCCTTGCAGTTGGCTTCTTCTTTTTCTCTAGCTCTTCGAAGAAGGGTAAATATTCAATAGAGCTAATAAAAGTTTGTGGAATATAGGAACAAAATATGATAGCCTAAATAGAAAGTCATTTATTAAGGTCAGTAAATTTATTTAATTCTTTGAGATGCAGCAAACGTCATAAAAACTAATGCAGTGGTTGCGAGAAAAATAATCTCTCAGCTCCCACGTATTAGGAAAACAGCGGTCAAGATAAAGCTTCGAACTTACTGCGGTGATTATTGAGATAGTCAACATCGAAAATAAAATAATTAAAAGAAATTGTTGCAATAGCGTATTTACCTGTTGTTGAGAATATTTTTATTGACCGTCGTCATTGACCCCCGACGCTTGAACATAGTTTCACGTTGCTCAAGTGCGTTGTATACATGTTCCAGAATCTATCACGTTGTGAAGGATGAACCCAATGCTTGCCAGAAGGTAACGCGTTTTTCCCAATCGGCTTCAGTTGGTCCTGTCTTGTTAAGTATTCAC